>NW_026126461.1:6612500-7162500 GCF_943737965.1 Phodopus roborovskii
TGTCCTGCTCACACCCTCGGTGAGAGATTTCCCCATGGGGTATAATGCCATCAGTGGCTCCTTCCTGATCACTGTAGGAAGCAGTGCCCAGGGCGATAGGGAATCATGAAACACCAGCCTGCCCAGTGAGGACCAGGGCCAGGGAAGGGGAAGAGCGGCGTGAAGGATTGCTGAACACCCGAAGGGAAGGCTAGAACGAGGGAATGTGTTACCTGAGCTCAGGACAATCCCTGCCCAGTGGCAGGGTATACACACCAAAGTTGGTAAGCCTGGCAGGAAACTGAACATGCAGCACTCTGTTGTGCCTGGGAGAGGGAGCCCTGGCACGTGCCCCTGGGCTCCCCAGCTCCTCGGCTCTCTCACAGGCACTCTGTCCCCTCATGTCCAGGCGATGTCTCTGAAGGAAGCAGAGAAGAGCCTGCTGAGCAAGGAGCTCTCTGGGGCTAACAGGGAGCTGGAACGGGCGCGCCAGGAGGCCCAGCACCAGCAAATGCAAGCTGAGGTGAGCTCCACCTCAGGCTTCCCAGTCAAGGGCAGGACAACTGCCTGGTCACGTATGGCTGAGAAAGTCCTGAGAGCCCCCAGGATACCACCTTTCTGTCCAGTTCTAGAAGTATATTCCCCTCTTTGTGTCTTCCTGAGTCTTATGTGTCTCCAAGTTTGCTGCTGGAAGAAGCTACTCTCTCAAAGGCAGGAAAAGCCCAGATTATGGCTGTCTAGGCCTCGGCTCTGCCTGTGGTAGCTATGGGCACTGGGACTCTTCTGGCCTGGTGCTCCCAGGAATCAGAGTTGGTCAAGACTGCCAGGAGGGCCGGGCTAGACGCCGGGAGAGGGGTAGACCCAGGCCTACACCCCTACCTCTGCCTGCCTGCCTGTGCTCAAGCTTGTTCCAGTACAATCGTGGGCGGGCACAGAACCGCTCCTGTCTTACTGTTAGAGGTGACCTCCAGAAAGGAGCTGAGGCTATCCTTCTGCCCAGTCTTTGGCTATCAGAGATCTGTTCTTGCTGCCCAGGTGGGCAATGAGAGGAGACCCCACCCAACTGGAGAGAGATGCAGAGGTGGCAGGCCTGTGGGGAGGGCGTCCTGGGGACTCTGATGGCAGTAAGCAGACGCTGGTCCCCAGTGCTATGTAGTAGGAAATGGTGTGGCAATTAGGTATGCCCCCCATACACATACTCTGACCCCCCTACACCACAGAATAAGACAATCTAAGTGGTACCCAGGCTCCAGAAGCTTCCCCCTTGCTCCTATCCCTCGCTCTGTCGCCTCTCACTCCCAGCCTCTCGTGAGGGCTGGACAGTCCGTCCCTGGCACAGCACGGAAGGGTCTCAGTCTGTGGCTATGTTCTTCCCATGCTGCACCCTACGGGCATCCAGAGACCCTGGGAGCTGCCACCTCCCGCTCAAAGACCAGCCTCTGCAGGAGCCAGCACCGGCTTCTGGAACCTTCTCGCGTGCTGGCCAAGTCTCCCCCTGGGCTAGGGACCAGGCCTTCCAGCCAGCTCGGCTCCTCAGGGAGCTCATTAAGGGTTCTTTTGCCACCTCAGCTTAGAAAATGGAAATTAAAACCCGCTGAGGGGGGGGGTACAGCCAAGGAACCCCAGCTGTGGGGTGACTGGCGCTGAGCCACGACGGGTGGAGGGGCCTGCTGGCCTGAGTCATCCCTGCCTCTAGGAGCGGGTCCCCAAGATTCACAGGGAACTGCAGGCTCACTGAGCCAGCGTTTCTGGACCATGTGGGCACAAGGCCATGACCTGGCCAGCCTAGGCCACTCGTGCCCATTGAGAAGGAGACCGGGGGCCGAGGGCCAGAGCGAGAGGTGGGGCAGCCGTACCCCACGTGGTGGCCCCCAGGGGCCACGTCTGTGGACAAGGAGGTGCTTCAAAGGCAACCCAGGACTGGTGCCTAGAGGACCTCCGCCTCCTTTGGGCACTCAGCAGCCAACAGGAATAGGCTGTGGTGTAACAGGACAGCAGACCTGGGCAGCGCTGAGTCCACAGCACTGAACAACTGCAAAGCTATGATGGCCACACTCTGCACGTGTGACTAGGGCGCATGTGTTTATGATGGTGAATGCCTGCCCATTGGAAAGTTCAGGAAACTGAGTGCCAGCTGGGTAGGACAGATGTGGTGAGCAGTGCCCAGTTAGCCCTTCACCACATCTCTCCACTGGGATTTCGGCTTCCTCGCCCAATATTGACCCGACTTTGACCGTAATGGATGCTGTGGGTCTCAGAGCTGGGGGCTTAAGATGCTTCAGGTCCAACCAAACCTGAGGGACTTGCGTGAGCAGAAAGCCTCACTGGGGTAGCGGTTCAGCCCCAGATCCATTGCTTGGCCAGGTAGCCCCGCTAGCTAGTGCCAGTTGTTCCCATCCCTCTCCGTACAAAGTGGGGTAAACAGGAATGATAGGCTGAAAGGGACACCTGAGCCCCACCCCTACCAGGCCATGCCTACTCACTTGCCATGGTCTGATGACGGCTTGGGAATCCCAGAAGAAAAGCGAGGAGACATAGGCGTGGCACCTCAGAGCCCAAGCTCTCTTTCATGTGGAGCATTCTTCTCTGAGCCTTCACCCCACATCTCATGGCCTCAGACCAACCTCCCAGAAACCCAGTGGTCTCTATATCCTCAGGCCACCATCACCACCATGACCAAAGAGCTGAGAACTCTCCAGGTTCAGTTCGAGGAGGCCATCTCCACCCACCAGAGAGAAGTTGAAACTCTGAGAGAAAAGCTCCGGGAGACAGCAGCCGAGCGGAGCGGTGTGAGGGGAGAGGTGAGGACATGGGTCTCCTGGGTGTAGTGAAGAAAGTGCCGAGACAGCCAGGATGCAGGAGGAAGGAGGGTGCCACAACACCAGCAAGACTCAAACAGGCTGCTCCACTGGCCATGGCTTAGCAGAAGAAGGTTGGATTTCTAGCCCCAAGTGACAGCTTTGGCTTTAAGAGACTTGATGGGACAGAGCAGAGCCTCTGCTGAGACAAAGCAGAATTGCTGTGGTTTGCTACAGGTGGGTGTGAGGCCACGTCATGGTTACCACTGGTCCCCCTTATCCCAGGAAGACACAGAGAGTCAGAGGCTGGCTGCCCAGGGAGTCTAGCCATGGACAATTGGTCAGAACCAGGGCACAGGCTCCAGGGTCTCCCCCAGGGTCTTCCCAGCCTAACCTTCATTTCTACACAGTTCAGAGACTGGGAGTCAGATACAGGGAGCTATCATTGTACAGCAACACCCCCCCATCCTGCCTGAGAGGCCCCTGTGACACAGGAGAGTCTATCTAAAAATCTGTTCACCTAACGAGCCACAGGGAGCCCACAGGGAGTTAGGCTCTGCCTGCACAGAGGCCTAGACTATGTTGGATGAGGTGCTGGAGTGCAGTAAAGCTGACTTTAGAGTGCCCAGGGCAGAAAGCCAGGAGAAATGGAACGGTGGTGGAATTTTCAGGGACAGTCATGGGCCCCGATGCTCACACCGAGGTTCCAGGAGCCACATGGTCACACAGAGTTGGGGACAGCCTTGGGCTGGGCCAGAAGAGGCCAGGGCTAGGCCAGGCAGGGGCCCAGCAGGCAGGCAGAAGGAAAGGTGTTTCTGAGGAGCTCTGACAGGACGTGAGGGCGCCTGGGAGAGGCGAGGGCAGGAGGGTATGTGGATTGAGGATGGAGGGGGGTCAGCCAGAGCCCAGGTGGGGCCTGTGGGGACAAAGCGGCCTCACAGCTTCTGGGCTGTGTGCCAAGGTTGGCAGGCAGGGCAGCTGGCCTGGTGTGGTGAGGAGAGGGGCTCTCCCTCCCCAAGCACACCCCAAGGGGCCGGCCAAGAGCCCGGGAGAGGAAGAGAGCATGACTGAACATGACGGGCTGTTTATATTGGCCCCAAAGAGAGCGGGTTCCTTCCAACAGATTTCAAAGCCGAGGCCTGGTCAGCGACCACATGGAGAAGCAAAGTGTAATTTCTAAACTGGGGGCAGAAAGAGAAGGATCTAGGGAACGGGGCTCTTTGTTCTGGTCACATGAAGGATATGAACCTCACAGCAAGGTTCAGCGTTCAGTAAGGAAACCCCCTAGAAAGTGATAAGGGGAGAGACGGGTCTGAAAATGTAGGGAGATGGAGTGGAAAAGAGAAATGATTGCAAAAGAGTGTCCCAGGTTGGTTCCGTTCCCCCGCTTTCAACTGGAGGGCCATGCATGTTCTCACAAACCTTCCTGGGGTTCACACGCATATAAACACACACACACACAAGCCTGCATGTTGATGCCTCCCATGTGTATGCATGTGTGCACATCTCATGCAACTGAAGACAGCACACGTCAATGAACACAGATACACACTAAGTGGTATGCGCACACTGAGCAATATGCATTTGATGCATTTGCACACCTGATGCGCGCACACACACACACACACACACACACACACACACACATGCAGGGCTCACATATGAAAGCACAGACAGACATGGAGAAACATATACATGTGTATGTAGATGAGTAGCAAACACATGTATACTTGCAAGCACACCTATCATACATGTGTTAACATACATTTGTATGCACGCACACATATCCTTTGGGTGTGCACCAAAGCACTCGTGAATACCCTCGACTCATGCATGCGTGTGTGCACACATAGGCACCTGACTGCCACCTCTCCCCTGCTTGCCTTGCTGCCTTCCTCCCTGCAGAGCTCTGGAGTTGCCTCCCTGCAGGGAATTTCAAAAGAGGCTGTTTATACAACTTCTAGTAAAGAAATAATTATTATAATCACATTAAGCGATTTGGCTGTAAAATTCCTGCAAAAGGGATGGATGTCCTCAAGAGGCGGTAGGTGGGGGTGCTGGACAGCGGGGGAGGAGGTGGCCTGGCAGCAGGGGCCCTCCCCCCATTTGTTTTGCTTATTTTCATCTCCCCTACTCCGGGAAATGAGTGCAGCTCCTTTTATGATGGACAGGCCCTTTCCCTGGTCCTTGACCTTCTGGGCGGATTCTGCTGAGCTCAGCGGAAAATGCTCTGCACAGTTGTGGCTCCCACATGTGGGGGGTGGGTGGGGAGCAGTGAGGAGGCCCTGGCCCTTCCCAAAAACAGAACAACAATAACAGCGGGCGGACTCTGGAGCCAGGCCGGCCGGGGGCCTGGACAATGTCCCGTGAAAACAGCTAGCAGAGAGGGGTTTGCTTTTGGCAAACCAGCCACTCAACATCACTGAGTTCTTGTGGCTTCCTCTCTCAGCATGTCCCTGCTGGCCTCCTCCACCTCCTCCCCAGGGAGACTTGAGAGCCAGCATGGAGAACTCTCTGAGGCTTCTGGTCAGAGTTGTAGGTTGGGACTGGAAGGCTTCAGCAAGTCCCTACCCCAAAGCCTGGGAATGGAGAGTGGACTCTCCCTCTTCCAGACCCTTCCATGTAGAACCTGGGTACCAAGAAATGCTTCACGCTCCAGAACAGGAAACAAAGATTTGGTACCCCTGCATTGTACAGGAACTGTCCCTGCTTGCAGCGTGATAGGGTCACCCTGTGGGCCATGGGCCAGCCAGCAGGAGATGAATGAGAACTTACACAAATGACCCCTTGCTTTCCTGGGTCAGCTCACAGAGGTACTAAGTGACCTCCCTTATGTTTGAAGGTATCCATGCTCCTATGGGTTGAGCCCTGCCTTGAAGACTCCTCTGATGCTTATAGCCTCCTGTTTCAGCAATGGAACAGCCTGGCCTGAGATGCCTTGAGTCTACTGGAGAATGTGAAGGGCACGGGGTGCCTGAGCTCTCCCTCCCTAAGCCCATGTGCCCTCACACTATTAGGAGAAGGAGGCCAGAGGGGATGGTTGCACTCAGGGCTGTGTAGTAGCTGGTGCTAAGCACCAGGCTGCCTACCCACTCCCCACATAGTTACCAAAAGGGAGGAGTAGACCCTGGGCTAGTGGGCAGGAAGAGCTATCGGTAGTCGAAGCTGATGTGTAGACCATGCCATGCCCCAAGAAGGCCCTGCTATAACCATCCATCCACATCTCAGAGTTCTTCAGAGTGATCACAGAGCAGAGCCATCCCAGGAAGAGTCAGGGTGAAACCTATCTGGGCCTTGTACCCCAGGGACCTGCTTCCTCTTTCAAGTGCTGGGTGAGCCAGGGATGCCCAGCCAGAGTAAGAATCCTGTGCTCCCTGTTTCCTGGAGCAGCTGCCTGTGCACACACAGGCCCATGGTCCCCAAGCTGGTCACCAGAGCATATTTCTCCCTTAGGCTGAGGGGCTGCAGGCACAGCTGAACATGGCCCATGAAAGGTTGGCTGAACTGCGCCAAGAGCTTCAGGACAGCGAGGAGAGTCAGGAGGGTCTCCGCAGGGAGGCCTTAGAGGCCCGCCGGGCACTGGACGATGAGGCTCAAGAGAAGGATGTGCTGCAACACTCCAACACCAAGCTGCGGGCCACCATCCACAGGGCCGAGCAAGAGAAAGCCAGGTACCCTGCAGAGTAGTTGTGGGAGCCTGCAGCCCTGCTATTCAACCAGGCCATAGTGGGAGGGCACGGCAGGGGGTAGCCTATGAGCTGGAGCAGAGAGACAGTGAAGGCAACCTTCAGCTGGCCATACTAAAATGCCTACAAATGCCAGCCTATTCAGGGAGGCTGGGGACCAAGCCAACCAGTTCCTGTCCTCAATGAGTTCCCATCCGGTTGTGAGTGGCTCAGAAGTCTGGGCTGGGCATGGCGTCTCTGGAGGATGTGAGGGGTAAGGAAGGGGGGCTGAGAGGTGAAAGTGGACAGGGACACACACTTGGATAGACTCTGAGCCAAAGGTAATGGGAACCCCCAGAGGTTATGTCTTAGGGCTGTGTGTAGACTACACACAGAGAATAGCATCTCCCTGGGGAGGGTCTGTCTGAAGAGCTCTGGGCCCAGTGTTCAGTCAGCCCGTGGCCTGCCTAGTTTTAAGCGGTCCAAGGAGGAGCAGGAGCAAAGGCTGCTGGTGCTCCAGGAGGCCCAAGTGGCAGCTCAGAAGGAAGCATGTGAGCTGAGGAGCAGGCTGCAGGAGTTGGAACAGGTGCAGAGGGATACCCACCGGAAGCTCCAGGAGCGCCACAGACAGGTGAGGGGGCCTCCACCCAACCAGCTGTCCCTGGTCATCCTCCGCTCTCTCTGCCTCACAGCCATCCTGGGTGCCAGTCTCTAACTCCTGCTCTTCTTGTGGAGTGACACTGGCCAGAGCCACTCCCCTAGTGAGAGCCATAACTAACGCAACACTTTCCATACTCCCCAGTCAGTATCCTCACCCAAAGAGGAGCCCTGGGTATACGTCTGCAGAGTAGGAGAGGCTGGCTCCCAAGCCCTCATCCCAGAATTCATGCCCCACAAATGTGGGACCTAAGTGGAGGACATGTGAGAAGAGGCAGGAATCATGGGGGCTGCTGGGTCCCTGACCCCTCAGCACCGCCCCCCCATATCCTAGGTACGGACACTGGAAGCTGAGAACCAGAGGAAGAGGCGGGAGGTGAGTGAGCTGCAGGCCCAAGCCTCTCGAGATGCTCAGCAGCAAAGGAAGAAGCTGCAGGAGGCCCTCGAGCTTCAGAGGCTGATAGTAGAGTTCCAGGCTGCCCGCGATGGTGCCCAGAAGGAGGTAGGAAGGCCTTTGTCCCTGTGAGGGGGACCACTGAGCTCTGGTACAAACAGGGATCAGGATAAGACCCGTGGGAGCACGTATGGGGGAGGCAGGAGGCAGTGAGCGGGGATGGTGGAAAGAGGCCAGATGACCACTTCCTGTCTCCATCCACTGTCCCCATGATAACCTGACCGTGTACAGCAAGGGGCGGGCAAAAGTGATCTGAGGGCAAGGGGTTTGGTTAAGCTGTAACCTCTTAATTTCCCTAGATTTGTTTTAGAGAAGAGCCAAATCCTGCCCAGGTACTGGGCAGAGTCCAGAGCAGGAGCCAGGTAGGGAGGCCTCAGGACACTGAGTTAATGCCTAGAGCCTTGCCTGCTCACATCACACAGGCCCAACCCCTGCATGTGCATGCACACACATGTGTGTGCCCAAACACACACACACACACACACACACACACACACACACACACACGCACGCACGCATGCACGTACGCACGCACACGTTCCCTGGACTCTCATAGCGCCTTATGCCTGCTCCCAAGACAATATTTAGCCCCAGCCAAGACTCTAGTTCAGTATACTAAAGGTACTGCTTGCCTCCAGGGACAGAGCGACCTTTCTGAACCCAGCAGTCCCCAGCTTTCAGACCTGAGCAACATGCCTGGCTTCTTGAACACCAGTCATGCCTAGAATGTGGGGAGCTTAGCTCCCAAGCTCCCGTGACCCAGAATGACCTCAGCCCCACACCTCCTTCTGTGAATAAGGCCATTGTTATGCTGCAGCCACCCAGAAAGGGATGTGAGGCCAGGTTCCCCTGCTCTGGCTCAGGGAAAGGGGGCAGGCTGCCTTTTCCTGGTCCTCACGGCCTAGACATTCCCTGCTCACACATGCACGAGTATGTAGGGCACAGGTATTGTCCCATGGTGAGAAACATACCAGAGCACACTTGGGTCACGACTAGGCTCTGAAGTGGCAGATGAAGAGGACTGACTAAGGTAGGTCTCCAGCAGGAGAGGGCAGCGGGTCTATGGACCTAATTAGCTGCAACTTTGCAGACGGCTGCCAGCCAAGCTCTCTGTTAATGAAAGACATGCCGGGATGCTGAGAGGCAGTTCTCACCTGACTTAGGTATACCCACCTGCTAAACACACTAGGAGACAGAGCTAGGGGACCTTCCAGCTACAGCCTGTCTTGGGATGATGCTGACAGTCTTCAAAGGATATACCAAACAGGGTTTGCCCACTGTCCTGGCCGAGCTGTTGGTCCAGCCAGCCTAGATGGCAGAATCCTACATCTGAGCCCTTTCTACAGGTTCTAGGGCTACAGCAGAAGTTGGCCAAAGCGGAGGCAGCAGGGGAGGCCCGGGTGAAGCAGCTGGAGGAGCATCTTTGTGAGAGTCAGAGGGCTGAGCAGACCTTGCGGGCCGAGCTGCGCAGACTCATCAGGAAGTTACAACAGGCCAGCGGCCAGGCTGACAGCCTTCAGGCCAGCCTGGACAATGCCAGTAGCCGAGTCCATGTCCTAGAGCAGCAGCTGGCCCAGGCTGAGAGTGCTAGGCACAGTGTGGAGGCCCAACTAGGCCGGCTATGCTCCACACTCCGCAGTGGCCTAGGGCTGAGGACTCAGAGCCACTCGGCCTCTCCAGAGAGGCCCCATTCTCCCACAACAGGTCAGTGATGTCTGCTCTGTTCTGTCCCCAACCTGAGTACCTTAACCTCTCCTTAGGCCTCACAACCCACATGATAAGGAGGCTGGACCAGTCCCAACCACTTTAGGAGCCTTGCTCCTGGCCCCCACAGGCTGTAACTGCGGAAAGAAAGGCACAGGCCATCTATGTGTCTGCCCCCCCCCACATTCCCTCGGCTCTCACCTCCCGCAGGCAGTCCTGGATGGCAAAGGGCCAGTCCTCCTCCTAGATCCTGCTCTCCATCCCGACGGCCCTCACCTGTGCCCGGAGACCCTGGCTCACAGACCATAGATGTGGCCTCTGTAAGGGATGCCTTGAGGGACTTGCTGCAAAAGCTTCAGGAAGCTCAGCAGGAGCGGGTAAAGAGAGATTCAGGTCTTCCACACCCACATGGGCATGTACCCCCAGGGACTCTGGGAGGCAGGGAGGAACTCAGTCACTCACTCAAGACTGGGGTCCATCTGTCTGTCCATTCCTGGGCTTACTGAGATGCTGTGGTCAGTTCTTAGACTGACACCAGGAATGCCACCATCTCTGAGATCCAACCGCCTCACATGGCACAGGGCCATGCTGTCCTTCAGCACTGGGGCTTGCCCTGCTGAGGCATCCCAGGGTCTGAGGACACTGTATTACACTCCTGGCCAGGACACCCGAGTGTTCCCCACGGTCTCTCACGTGGGGACGCCCTTCCCTCACCGATGCCTCTGGCCCCAGGATTCCATCAGGGACACTTCCTTATCACTTCCTTGGAAGCAGATGAGCTTGGAGCAAACCATAATCACAGAGACCACGGGGGCTGTCTACCTCTTTCCTTTGGGTTCCCTGTCCCTGCAGTACTAATCCTGGCGGCGGTTTCTCAGCTCTAATCTTTAGCCTGCAGCTCCAGCCTCCCGTGGCCATCCCTGGAAGCTCCCCACTCTGTGTTTATGCCCCAAATGTAGGTTCTCCAGCCTCAGTGTCCTCCCAGGCAAGCTAGTGTGTAAGCTCAGCCATCCATTGTAGTTGTAGCTGGCCTTCCCTGCTTATGGTCCCACTACCTCAACCCACTACCCTGCCCCGTATGTTATGGGCTCGACCAAAAGTGTCTGCCTGGCCTCCCTGCTCACTGGTGAAAATCTTACCCCCTCCCTCTTGCCTGCCAGAGCCCCCTGCTGAGTACTTTCTCTCTCCTAGGACAACTCTAGCATCCAGGTAGCCAGTTTGAGCAGCCGTTTGAGCGAGGCAGAGAGTGAGCGCGTCCACCTATGGAACCGTGTAGAGCAGCTACAGAGGGACCTAGCCAATGCGGAGGAAGGTAAACCTCTCCTTCCCATGAGGGGGCCCTTGCACGTCCCTTTCTCGGCCACTTTAGTGACCTCAGAAGAGTTCTGGGGTAGGCCTGGGACTGTACCCAACCCCTAGGATGGCACAGTGCCACCTTCCTCAGTGATGACTTCCCGTTAGAGGGCTGGACTCCAGGGACCCCTGGGACCTGCTGAATCTGGCCATCCTCCTACCTCCTGCAGCTGCACCTCGGGCCAGCTGTAGCTGTGCCCTCTACATGGTACTCTGCTTCCAGAAAGCCACATGACTCCCCTTGTCACCGCCTCAGAGAGGCCCTTTGCCGGATCTCCACCCCCCCCCCGACTATTTTAAACTCACTGACCCCCATTGAAAAGGCAGTGCGGGGGTGGGGTTGGCCCAGAGCCCGGGAAAGAAGGGAAAGACGATGGGTAGAGAAAGCAGGGCAGATATGGGGAGCAGTGACCCAAGGTCAGACGGTCAGCCTCAGGACCACTCCCCAGCTGGGATGGGGAGCCTCTCCCATCCCCTTCCCCGGGTGATGCTTGCCTCAGCTCACTGAGTCTACTTGCAGCCTGTGAACTGGGAAGGGGCAGTGCCAAGTGACAGTTACCCCACCCCGTGGATCTGCCAAGCCTGGGAGACTCCAGCCACACTGCTCCCCCACCCCACCCCACCCCAGGTCAGCGCAGGGCAGAGGGTGCACTGCACAGTGCCCAGGCAGCTCGGGCCCTGCAGAAGGAGGCGCTCCAGAGGCTGGAAATGGAGCACCTGGCAAGCACGCGAGCTGCAAGCCAGGAAAGGAGGAGAATGCAGGTGAGGCGGGCATCAGAGCATGGGGTCCCCCGCCCCCCGCCAGCACAGCTATCTTTGAAGTGGCCCTAGGCCTTGTTTTACAGATTGATGGAGCTGAGATCTTCCCGCGGGGGCAGAGTTAGGGCTGGATTCCTGCCTTCCAGGTCCACCCATTTATCTGAGGTCCCACGAGCAGGCACAAGGAAGTCCTGCTAGCTCTGAGATCCTCACCGGGGCCCTTTGCTGTTGCCCCTGGCCTGTGATTCATTCTGCAGCACTCAGACACAAAGGGGTTTGTGTGGGACTCAATCCTGTGTCCCTGGGTTGGCTGCTGTGTTCTGGGTAGCTGCTGGAGTTTCAATTTTAGGTGAGGACATGGGGCCTAGAAACCCTAGTGAGGGAGTGGCCATAGGTCAGGACCTAGCTCTGGCCTCCCTCTGGCCTCTCAGGAAGGGACTCTACCATGGACCACAGGTGGAGTAATACAGCAAGTACTGGGCTTCCCCTGGGCAGGGGCAGGACTCCAGAGAACAGCTGAGGCCTTCCCAAATGTTCTGGGCAGACCCAGATGTGTAGAGAAGAACATGCCCAGCTAGAAGGCCTCCCTGAAGCATCAGGAAAACAGGATCCCCTGGGCCTATGGCCAGAAGGATAAAGTTAGCAACCATGGGTGGGAATGGGGTAGCGGGGTAAAAACGACAGGTCACTCATCCCCAAGTAACCCTCCAAGGAGGGAGCTGCAGGTGAAGGGTAACCCAAGATCGCGGGTTCCACAGGTTCTATCTAAGCATCAACCCAAGAGGCAAATATAGGCCAAACTGGTCACCAACCTCACCCAGGCCTACATGCCCTAACCCTTCTGGGCAGGGGCCCCGGCCTGTGAGGAGGAGCCTCCCACAGGGAAATGGAAGGCAGAAGACAGAGGTGACCCTGCCTCCAGGAGCAGCTCCCTCATCTGCCCTGGAAGTTTCAGAAAGACCCTCTAAGTAGAGCTGCTGTGGGGTGTGTGGAACATGCCCCTCCTATCACAGTGTCCCCACATCCATGTACAGGGGAGAATGGCCTTGGTACCCGTGACATGGCTCAGATGGACAGTGACAAGTTCAGAGAAGAGGCGGCCTGCTGGCCTACATCGGTTTTATACATGTGTGCACGCTCGCCTGTGTGTGTTCCTGTGAACAATCCAAACAAAGCTAGAAATAGCTTATCGCTTTTGGGTTACTCATTTGGAAAGGGACTTTCTAAACCTTTACAGAGATATGACCGAAACACTGACAATGTGATGTCTCTCCTGGATTCCCCAGGCCAGGGATAACGTGTCGACTTCTCCTATGACTTTTTAAAAAAAGATTTATTTATTTGATGTACACGAGTTTTTGTCTCGTGATGTACATGAGTTTTGTGTACTAGAAGAGGGGGGCATCAGATCCCATAATACTTCAGTGAGGTTGTGAGCTTCCACGTGGGTGCTGGGGATTGAACCCAGGACCTCTGGAAGAGCAGCCAGTGTTCTTAATCGCTGAGCCATCTCTTAAGCTCCTCTTTTTGTCACTGCCAACTATTTCTATGGATCTCCAGCACAGACTGGATGGCACGCTCATCCTAATGCGGCGTCCTGCATCAGTGAGCAGTGGAGAATGGCCTTGGCCCTCAGTCCTACCCAATCCAAGGCTGACGGTGGCCCCCAGTGCACTCAGCTTCCACAGTTTTGCCCTTTCTGTCCACTCACGGCTGTTTCTACCCCTCTCTGCCACGTGGTGATATACGGTTTCGTTCTTTGCTTTCCCGTCAGTCATCCTCCAGCCTCAGTTCTCAGGTCTTTCTCTAGGGTCCTCTCAAGCGTGATCATTGCTGGCTGTGCTCAGGATTCCTCCCACTGCTGGACTAGGTCCGCTTTCCCTGTCCGGGATCTTTGCCTCATCCCGCCCCCCACCCTCCATCCCTCCACCCCCACCCCCACTGCCTCCGCCTGTGTCTGGGTACTGGGTACTGTGTCTGAGTCAGTCCGTTCCTGACTTGCCTCTACATTAACCTCAGGGAGGCTGCCTGCCGCCACATCCCACTCCTGTGGTTTGAGTGTCCATGTCCTTTTCTGCTGCAGACCTGGGCTTTCTACCCGCGACAGCCTGCACTTGGCCAATAGCTCCCCATGACTTTGTAGCTTGTGGCCATGAGTTGATGACCTAAATTCCCTCGTGCAGGGAGCCCATTTTCAGAAACAGCTGGCACGGAGGGCCTCTCCTGGGGAGAGCTGGCAGAACCCCCACTAGCCCTCCAGGCTTGCTAGGGCAAGTCCAGCTCCTTGCCATTCTGAGGCTGGGGTTCTGGGCCTGGGCCAAGTACCACTTAGCTTCTAGGGCTCAGGCTCCCAACCATGGCCCCCTTGGGTTGACTCGCAGAAGGACAGTGTGAGCTAGACAACTCGAGACGGTTCCTGCTCTGCCTCTCATCCCGGTTCACAGCTCTTGTATGACTAGATAGAGCTGAGCAGCAAGCTTCCGTGTGGCTAGCCCATCACACCCCCTGCCCCCTGCTAGGCGACCTCACATGACCTCAGCACAGCAAGGTGATGATACAAGGGACCCTCTAGTGAGGACGCACCATGTGGGAGGAACCTGCTTTCTGTCAGACTCCATGTTCCTGGTTGCCCTCTGAGGACCATCTCAGAAACGCTGTAATGATGTGACAATTCTACAGACTTTTCTTGTGGCTCTCTCCAAGGTGGAAGCCAGAAGGCTCACTTGTCTTTAAAACTTAAAAATGTTGCCAAGTCTGGGTGTGGTGGTGAGGCTAGCACTCAAGAAGCAGAGGCAGGAGGATTGCCACAAGTTCAAAGGCAGCCTGCTTCATGTAACAGGAAAGCTCCAAGCCAGCCAGGGCTATGTGAGTTACCAAAATATTGGCTTTCCACAGTCCCTCTCATTACCTTTCAGAAACATCTCAGCCAGGGCCATAAGCCCAGCCACTCCAGATGCTGGTGCAGGAAGGCTGAAAGTTCAAAGGCTACCTAAAATAGTGAAGGAGTTCAAGGACAGGCTGGGCAACATGGCGAACCCTGATTCAAAAATTTAAAAAAAAAAAATAGGAAAATGGTGGAAGATATGGCTCAGAAGGATTTTTTTTTTTACTCCTACCCGTCTCTTACTTCTCCTTCCGGTCACTCCTTACGCCCTGGGCCCTGGGCTGTGACTGGCATTTTCCTGGTCATTGGCACTCTGGCCCCTGCCCCTTTAGTTAGAGGGCCTCAATCTCAGTTCCCTCGCCCTCCCATTTCCCCTATCTGCTCCGCAGGGAGGGTGAGGCCTTCCATGGGGGAATCTTCAGAGTCTGTCATATCCGGATGGCACTCGTCCATTCTTTTCTTACTTTGAATATCTATGAAGAGGGAAACTTTGCCAGTGCTGGAAGTCGGAGTCGGGAAGAGCCAATGGGAACTTGATGAGTACATGCTGACATCTCAGGCCGAGGGGAAAGGCAGAGAGAGGTCCCAGTCTCCCCCTGGTATGGGAAGCCTCGATGGCCTGGATCAGGGTAGTTCTCTTCCTTCCAAAGACCCTCTGCCCTAGACAAAGGCCTGCTTTCCTAGTGACACTGCTGTAGAGGTGCCCTCTGCCCCACGCTGGCCAGTGTGGGGTCCTGAGGGACGTATGAGCCATGTTCCCTGGGATTTAGAGGTCTCCCCTCGAGACCTCACCACCCCCAAGGTGCAGGGGCTCTGTGTCTCTCTGCTCTCCTCTGTCCAGGATGAAGTCTCAGTTCAGTGAAGATTCACTTTGCTTGGTTTTTGTAGAAGTCTCCTAAAACCTACCGACACCAGCCATCTTTTTCTCATAATCCTAGAGAAGTGCCATTTGTTCCTGGCCAGCTGGAGGCCTGGGACCTGGCTACTCTTGTGGCTTCCCAGTACCCCCTTGCCACAGCTGGGTAGTTGCCAGCCCCCACAGGGCTGGCCTAGAGCCCTCCTGGTTCTGCCAAACCTAGAGCATATTCTAAAGCAAGCCCCCCATTTTATACAACTTCTTTCACTCGCATAGACGGATTCCCCGTGCTCCCCCCACCTCCCAACTCGGTTCACATAAGCCAATGTGTTTGTCAAGAAAAAGTTAATTAAAAACATATTTTTCTAATTAAATGGTAGGCTGTGCTATGCAAACAGTACAACTCTTGTTTGAGAGCAACTCCTTCCCGTTGCCAGGGCTACTCCAGGACCCAGCAGAACAACAGGGCACACAGGACTGCCCTGAGAAACTAGAAGAACAAGGCACACATGGCTATCCTGGGACCCAACAGAAAAATGGAACACAAAGGTTATTCAGGGAATCCAGCAGAATGACATACACAGAGGACTGTCCTAGGGACCCAGCAGAATGACAGGACACACAGGACTACCCCAGGGACACAGCTGTATGTACAGCCATGTCCACAGCATGAGGACATACACCCACCCATCACCAGGGCACATATGCATCTGGATAAGCTTTTGAGCACAGGAACCAAAAATTGCCCCCATGCACACACATTCCTCATGCCCCAGTGGGGAGGCCACTAATGTTCCTTGTGGACTGGCACCAGGTCACAGCCCCAGAGTTCCAGTGGTGCCTGAAGAGTCCTTGGACTCCTGCCCAGGCCTCCCCTGAGGCAACCACACCTTGAACAGCTCCACTGGCTTTACACAGGCCATTGCTCACTCTTCTGCTGGCATAAGGAAGCCTCAGGACCAAGCTCTGGGTTCCAAGTCTGGACACACCTGGCCTGCCGTGGAGGCGCGCGTTTGATGGGGCTCACATTGTAGACATGAAGCCACAGTTGCTGTCAAATGTTTGCAGCTGTAATTCCTTAATGATGTCATACTTGTTTGGATTTATCTATGCTAAGAATATCTCATGCTATAAAAAGAGTTGTTGAGTTTCCTGTCCTTGTCTGTCACTGGAGGGATAGAAACTGCACAGGAATTAGCTTTTCAAAGAAGGTTAACCATCCCACTCTACAGCTCCTGTCATGCACACTTAACTCTTCCAGTCCTAGCCAGTCTTTGTCTCTGCCATTTCTTGGATTAGTGTGTCATTTGGGAATGAGGCATGCCAAGCGGCTGTACATACATCTACTCAACACCCTGCGCCTCAGCTGACCTACACATGTGTGCGATTGTGTTGCATGAATGCACATGCACAACGGTTTGCTGGGAGGAACTATGCCTGGAATCGTATACTTCATTGTCCCTAACCATTGCAGGGTTTTGTTGTTGCTGTTCTGTTATTCTTAACCTGCCTTACCCAAAGTCTGCCTTTTGAAATGATCAACTTTTATCTCTTAGCTTGTTTCAGCTCTTATTGCTAACAATACTCTATCTTACTGTTCTTGCTGAATTTTTCTACTTCTTTAAAGTGAATGTGTGACCTGTTGGCATTTGAGCTTCCCTTCGGTTTTCCCCAGCTGTGATTTGGTGTGTGTCCTGCAGTAGTTTTTGTTTGTTGGGTTGGCTGGTTTCGCTCTTTCAGAGTTATGTAGCCCAGGCTAGCACATAACTAAGTTTTCCTGCCTCTAGTTTTCCTGCCTCTACCTCCCAAGTATTTTGTTCGTAGGGAGACACCATCTTGCCTGGTGCATGTGGTTCTAGGGATCAGACACAGGACTTCATGCATGCTAGACACACACTCCACCAACTGAGCTATGTGCCAGGCTTCCTCAAGTTCTGAGTACAAAATTTTACCCTTCTCCGGGTTTCCCCAGACTCCTTTTTGTCACTTTCTGTTGCTGCTCATCCCTTGTGCGCATGCTCCCTCGAGGGGTTGGGCTCCGGCTCTGGCGCAAAACATGGCTTGCTTGGATCAGTTTCATGTTGGTCTTTATTTCCGTGTGGGCCTGACCCTTGCTTATTGGCTGGGTGCTTTTGGTTTGGTTTTGTCTGTTTACAGGGTAGATAATATCTGAGATATGCTAACAAAATTGTGAAGGGGAATATTAAAACCATGGTGGCCAGCATGATCAGCTAGGAGAACTGGCCCAAAGTAGACAGCTGTGTGTCTGTGACCTCAGCATTGAGGAGGGGGCAAGCAGATCCCTTGTGCACTGACCGACCTTCTTAGTAGAATAAATGAACTCTAGGTTCAGTAAGATGCTCTGTCTCAGAAAATGTGGAGGAACATGGTACTCTCTTCTTTTGCAGAGAACCCAGCCAGGTATGTGCAATTCATGCTAGCTACCCACATAGTGGTTCACAGCATTCCCTAACTCCAGTTCTAGTGGATCCAAACAAAGCTCTTCTGTGGCCTTCGCAGGCACCAGGCATGCATGTGGTACACACATACACATGCAGGCAAACACTCCTAGACATAAAGTAAAAAGAAACTAAGGTAGAGAGTGGTCATGGACAGTATACAACATCTCTCTAGTTTCCACATGTATAGGCACCTACACACACATGTGCACAAACCCATATGAACACACGCATACACTCTCCACTCTCCTCAAGCCTCCCCCAAAGCCATCAATAGGGCCCCAAGGGACAGTTTTAGGGTTCTGGTAGCCTGTTCTATCCTCCTTAACGAAGCCAAAGGATGTTCAAAGAGCCCTCTGCTGTTGCACTAACCAGTGCACAGCACATTATCCTCAACCATGCTCTTGGCTATCACATCCACACCCGGCAGGCAGGCTCTCCAGCAGATGCCATGACTCTCATGCCCCGCCCCCTCCTTAGGAGCAAGTGGACACCCTGCGCCAGGCCCTGGAAGAGAACAGCAGACACAGCCAGAGCCTTACAGAGAAGAGGAAGCAACTGGAGGCCCCTCAGCAGGTGAGGGACCCAAAGAGGACAAGGTATACCCGTCACCAGGAGGCAGTGAGCCTGCTCACCCTGGCAAGACCTGAAAAGTTCTTCAGCATACAAGGAGGCCCAGGCAGAAGCCAGAGGCAGGTGTGAAGTCCCGAGGTGACCCAGACAGCATCCAATTCCCAGGTGACAGGCAGGAAACTGAGGTTGGAGGGACACTACAGGGAATCAGAAGGCTGACTTTCTCGCTCTACAGTAGGCACCTCCAGAAGCAGGGGTTATTAGCAGGTACATAGTTTGGGGAGGGGGGGATTAAGCGGAGGTTAAGACCGTCCTCAGACAGAATGCCTGGCTCCGAGAGGCCAAAGATCCCCCATTCCTAGCCCGTGCCCATGCAGCCTCTTCTTCCCACCCAGGTGCTTCTGCGGAGTCACAGGGATCACGAAGTCACTGCGACACAGCGGGCAGAAAGGCGAGCCCTACGGGAGCAAACAACTTCACTGCGCACCGAACGGGCCCGCCTACAGGGGGAGCTCGCGGCGCTGCGCACGCGCCTCATGCAGGTATTTATTTTGAGGCTGGAAAAGATTCCTAGAGATGTAGGGGAGGGCTGCAAAAAGTGGAAGACGTTCCACGGATGGCCAGAGAGCAGATGCTGGGAAAAGAAAGGTTGGTCCAGCAGGCTTCAGTGTCTACATTTGGCCTGGCAATGGTGCCAAGTTCAGAGCGAGCGCCAAAGCTTCCAAGCACCTTGTAGAGACCACTGGTGGTGGTAAGGCACCCAGTAGACCATCCCTGACTTTGTGGCCAGCTCCGCCCAAACACAAGCTACCTCGTTGGCTCCTGGGTCCTGTTCACAGTGGAAATAGCACCTGACTTTGAGGATGTTGGGCGCTGTGTCAAGGACAGCAGTTATTGTGTCTGGAAGCCTTGGACCACTTTCATAATCCACGGAGAGGAGCCACTGAGCTGGTATAGAGCAGAGCAGACAGGCAGGCCGTTACAACGAGACCCAGCAGTGTTGATGCCGTAGGGCTGTGGATGGTCACCGCTCAGCACAGACGAGGGTAGAAGACAATTCGCGCAGCCTGGTGTCTGCTATGCTACAAAGAAGCAGGGAGGAGCAGGACACCCCATTCAAGCCAGCTTTGCAGAGTCCTGGGCTAGGCTGTGGCCACATAGCTCTGAGACCTTCCCTGCTCTCTCTGAGATAGAAGAGATAGGTCGGAGTAGCTGCTCCAGAGAAAGAGTCAGGAGGGAGATGGCATGTGGAAGAGAGGAGGGGAGAGTAGAATCTGCCAGGCTGGCCAAGTGGCATCAGCAACCTGATCACTTAGGGTGTTGTGTCCCCATTTGCAAAGCAGGGAATCAGGAAGGTTTATGTGGACATGCTGAGGGCTTCAGGTATGGACTTCAAGGCAGGGTTACCCTCTCGAGGCCGCTTTACTCACCCTCCATCTCAGCCTGCCCAGGGCACAGGAGCCAGCAGTCCAGAGTACTTACAAAGCCACCCAACCAGCTCATCATAAAAGGCTACCTGCCCGCCCACAAAGGGAAGGTGGTATCATAGGGAGAGTCACCAGGATCTTCCTGCAGTTGCTGGAGGGAAAGACATCTGTCCCAGCCTGAACAGGGGTGGGGGGTGGGGGTAGGGTCATGCCTTCCTGGATGTTGCTGAGGCAATGGAGGTAACCAAAGGGTGAGAGAGAAAGCTGTAGGCACCATGCCAGCCTTGGGTCCTTGGGGCCCAAGAGGGGGAGAGCAGGAACAGCTAATTAGTCCCAGGAGGTCAGCTGTGAGGGGCCCGCAAACCCATAAACCCTTTATTGGTGTCTCAGGAGGGGAAACCCGGATGTGGACATTTGTTTATTTTGGATTTCACTTTTCTCTTTATAACATGCATTTCTAGCAGTGTAGCTAGATTTAGATTTTTTTTTTTTTAAAGAAACAGGGTTCCCTTTTCACTGGAGAAGGCTCTTTGTTTTACTCAGGGCTGAAGAAGAAAGTTTTTATTTATTTATTTTTATTTCTCTTTTTGAGGCTCAGACCCTGACTATATAACTTTGCCCGTGCAAATAACTCAACTACATCCTGAGGTCCCTGAGACTCTCATGAGGGCTCCAGGCCCCAGGTGGCAAACGTAGGTCTGCCTAGCGCTGAAAAGGGAGCTGCATGGCACCTGGACATGACCCCAGCAGACCAGCAGCAGGCAGGCAAGCACAGCATTGAGCAGAGAAGCAAGTAGTCTGGCTTAAGAACAAGGCCTGGCCCTACTCCAGCCTGGTGAGACTGTGAAGCTGGGATCCCCTAAGTTTCCAGTGCAGATACTCCGGGCTCCTTGTATGGGTAGGCAGGCTTCTGCTGCTCTCCAAAGAGAGGGGTCCTCGTTAGTTGTGTCTTCCAGAGGTTCCAGAGGCAAGGTAAAAGTGTTCCTGACCTCCACATGGAAAATGATTGTGTCTCATAGCTAATTTACAGGCTGCCCCTACCCTGTACCCACCCTTGTGGGAGTGAGTGACTAAGAGGGCTCTGTCCTGGGATGGATGGCAAAGACAGCTATGCCACTTCGGCACAGACGGGGTGCAGAGTTAGAAGGTCCTGTGCATTGCAAAAGGCCATAGGGACATTTAAGACTCAAGAGGCCTGAGGGAGTCCTGCAAGAGGTAGGTAGGGAAATGGGTCTTCAAATACCACCTTCCTCACCAAGGATCACTACAGCAACTTCTGCTGGTCCAAAACAGGGCAGACACTCGGTCCCTGCTCCTTAACTCCTGCTATGGCTGAAGATGCCAATAGACCTTGGCAGGGGGCAGTACCCTTGCCAACTGCATCAGGAGATTCTGAGTCCGTCCCAGAAGCACCCTTTATTCTCCAGAAGGAAGTCTGACTTGATATTGCACCTCTTCCAGAAAGATCCTAAATCCTACCACACTTCTGCTCCCCCCCATCCCTGCAGATGGAACAGGAGACCCTGAGGAAAGAGGAGGACACAGCAATGCTGGGGGCCAAGAAGGAGCTGCTGCAACAGTCTCTGAGCAGCCTACACCAGGAAGTAGATGGGGCCCTGCGGCAGAGCCAGCAGCTGCAGGTGAGCTGAGCCGATCCATGTAAGCTTGGTGCATCTGGGGCAGATTCAAATGGTGCCATCCCCATGTGTATCTCACGTGTGTGAATGCCACGTGTGTATACGTGCGCAGAAAAGGCAGCTGGACGGGCCACTGTGCATGACAAGCCAAGCCAAGGGCCCAGAGATTCCTCAGAGTTCCAGTGGGATACCTGAGGCCCCTTGTGAGCCAGGCGTAGCTCTGCAACATGGCACAAGAAACAGAACGGAGCGTCAGGCAGGCCTGGAGGACAGGACCATACATGCCTCCTAGGCCTAGGGCTCGACACCACCCTATGCTCCTTTGAGGGTTCAGTCTCCCCCTCCACCATGGGACACCCCCCATTCCAGCTGACTACCTTTAGGGACGATGATTAATCAACAGTGTTCAGTGACCTCCAAGGGAACCTGGGATGCTATTCACACAGATTTAAGGCCCACTCCTGGGGCCTGTGGCTTGGGCTCCAGCCCAGCAAAACCCTTAGCAGGTGGCCTGGACTCAAAACGTGTGGGCTGAATATATATGCCAGCTCCAGGTCTGCTGCTGGTCCTGGGCCAGGGCCAGCACCCCAGCCGAAAGCAGTGGGACCAAGAAAGGAAGCATAGCCCCAGAGCTAGGGTGGGGCAGCCCACTGGACCTGACCCCAGGATGCCAGCCGCCCTCGGTGCCTGTGTTCTCACTCCAGGCCCAGATGGCGGAGCTGGAACAGGCCCACACCCAGCGGCTCCAAGCCCTGGCTGCCCAGCACCAGCGGGACCTGGCAGCTGAGGCCGAGAGGCTCCAGGAGGCCCAGCTGCAGGCCACACAGGCTCTGGAGTCCCGTGAGCAGATACACCAGCAGAGGGTGAAGGTCCTGGAAAGGCAGGTAGGGCCAGGAGGCCAGGGCCTATGAGCAGGGCTGCATAAGGGGAAAGGAAGGGTCCCCGTTCCCACAGCACCCCATGAAAGGGTAACCACATGACCGCAATCGGGAGCCTTGGCTTCTAGCATACTCTGTATGCCCGCCCCTTTATGATCAGCTCCATGGGTCACCTACAGCTCAGTGAGTGTTAGAACATGAGTTCTAGACCTCCACTGCCCTGTCCCTGAGAGGATGATTCCTGTCAGAGGTGGGTAGCCATGAGACTGGCCATCTACTAGTGACATGCACAGACTGCCTGTCGAGTACAGATAACAGTGGTACTTGTCCTTTGAGTCCCAGGGAGAACACCAGCACATGAGCAGCTTAGTGGGTTGGGAAAGTGCATCTGAACACAGCCTGGGGAGTGTGCATACAGCGCGCTCACACAGGTGTGGGTGTGTTAGAGCTGGCGATGGTCAAAGCCTTATTTTAAGGAAAGGAAACAGATACGGACAGATGAAGTGGCTGCAAGTGTTACCTTCCATTTAGTTTCCGTGACCCACTAAGCAGTGCTTATTTTAACCCAGTCCTTCTAAGTACATTTCTGGCCTTCACAGAAAAAAAAAAAAAAATAAGCCCCTTCACTATTCACAGGATGCTCACAGATGCTCACCATGGCGTTCCTAAGTGGGTGTGATGCGTCCCTCTGCTGCCCACCTGCTGTTTCTGTCCCATGCCCACTCCCTTGGGAGCCATGGACTGTATAGCCTCCCCTAGCCCTTCCTGACACAACTCTTGATGACTCTGGTCCTGGGGTCCCTCCCCACCTGACCGAGGCTCTACTTTGTCCCCAGGTGGCTAGCCTGAAGAGACAGCTGGACCAGGCGGTGCAGCGGCAACAGCAGCAGGCCCACAGTGACTAGATGTTCTGAGCTCAGCAATGACCTCCACTGCAGTTGCTTCCCTACACTCCTGTGCTGGGTGGCCTGCACCAACCAGCCGGGACAGCAAGCTCGGGGGGAGATGGTAGGGCCCTATGCTGCTGGGAAAATCGGCGCTATGCACCCTACACTAGAGGGGCCAAATCCAACAAACACTGGTGTGTTGTAACAAGATGCACATATATGCAGCCACCACCCAAAGCAGACTGTTCCTTCAGCTCCTCCCCAGTCTGCAGAAGTCCCGCCCATGGGGGCCGTAGCCTCCAGCTGGGCTGAAGCACACTGCTGGTCACTGTTCTTTAATACTCATTCCTGTATTGACACCCCTCAGCCCCATACTGAACCTCGGGCTCCATTTCCAGATCGGACCCATTTCTCGGGCCAGGCACTGGTGGCTGGGCCCTGTCAGACCAGCTCCCTTGCCATGGGCTGCATTCCATGCCCTCAGCTCTGTAAACACAGGGAAACACATGGAAAACATTTCCACCAGCAAGAGCCAAAAACACAATGTCCTGTAAGGCCAGCCACCACACCCCACATCCAGAGGCCGCAGAATCTTCCGCATCCAGGAACTGCAGTCCCAGCGCGGTGGCAGGTGGCTGGAAATGACTCAGATGCAAGTCCCGTGACTCGCTGGCCACGGGGGCCTTGGAGATGTGAAGCTGTTCCAGCATCTCCCATTTCTATACCAAAAATGCTGGGAAATGCCAGTGGGGAATCCTGCTCTGGTTGCTATGAAGACAGAGGCTGTCATCTTACCGGCTCCTGCCTCACCTGTTGGCCTCTGTATACCTCTCCGATTGAGCACCAGTCAGAGTGACGTGCCTTCCCCTCCATCCAGCCGCTTTGGTATTGTAAACAACACTTTCCAGTATCTCTGGGCTACCAGCCAGCCTGGTAAATGCTTGCCTGTACCATGAGGTGCAGGTTGCCAAGCAGCTGTGCTTCTGCTGGGACCTCCCAAAGCATCTTCGAGAACCCTGGCGTGGGGCAGGAAAGGCCAGAGGCTCCTGGAGCTCGTCCAATCACAGACACGCAGCTATGGCCAAGACATGTGACAGCCTGTCAGTTTACTTCAGGATCACCAGGGACCTAAAATCAGCCATCAGTCAGGCCTTTGGTTAACTTAGTAACCAGACCCTGCACAAATCAAGGTGGGCAGACAGGCTCCATCACTGGTGACAGCGTGGAGAAGGAAGTTCAGCCCAGGCTCTGAAAGGAAGAGCACAGGGACCCATTGGCAATGGCTTCCCTGGACAAAGGACAAGCTGGTGGTCACATAGGGACCCAGATATTGCCCACCTACAGCTTCCAGGTACCAGCAAACACTGGCCTAGTGGACGAGAGTGGATGGCCTGTTCCACCAAGGACTGAGAAGCCGGGTCCTTCTAGTTGGCCCTCACCTTCCTCCATCCTGGTCTGCAGCTCCCTTGTGGTAGTACTGAACTCCCTGCTCAAGGGCGAGAGTGGCCCGGAAGCTGGAGATTGCCCCAGGAGGCCAGGGAGCTCCTCCGCTCCTCATCCAGGGAGCGCTTGTGCCTTCCTCTTCCTGTTCTTGCAGGGCTCACTGGTGTCCCAGGGGCATCCGTGGGATTAAAGCTGCCTGCTGAGGACATTTCCCATAAATGTGCCTGGAAGTGGAGGAAACACTTCAGTGGAGAGAGGCCTGGCTACTTCTCAGTGGAAGACCCCGTGACCAAGGTGCTCCCCGTGACCCGGGGCATTTGCACTGGCTGCTCAGAACACTCAGTACAGTGAGGGCTTCTGAGAGTGCCATGCTTTGAGTATCTAATCGGTGCAGGGGATTTTGCTTTTAACTATTCAACATAAAGGAAAGTACTGGGGGAAAGAGATGTTTTCTAAAAGAAACAAACATATATTGCATTTCTCTAAACATTTTCTAAGGCGTGTGCATACTGGTGTGTGTCAGAGTCTGGTGATTACTGCCCTGGGCAGAGTGGTGGTGATTGCAGAAGGCCTTCACGGCTGTGCTCAGAGGCCACCTTTTGTGGATGCGCAAACCTTGCAGCTGGGCCAAGATCAGATGGGTAACTGACTATTGGCAGCCCGTGGGTCAAGTCCAGGACCCCACAGCTCACTCCATTCGGGCCTTGCTCCAATCCACCCGCAGGCACAGGAATGCAAACTACAGAGGACAGATGGCATCCCTCGGTAAAGGTGAGGGTGAGGCCAAGGAAGGAGGCAGCTGGGCCGAACAATTCAGGCTATGCAGGTGATGGGGAACCTAGCCTTCGGGCTCTTGTCTGCCTGGAAGTTTGAGAGGAGAGGGCTCTGATACCTCACTGCTGGAACTGCCCAGCACCACTTCCAAAGAGAGGCAGGTCGTTTCTTTTCTTGGTTCCTGGTCTGTACGAAGTCCAATGGATCCCAGCATCCATTTTGGAGGTGTTAGCCTCAGCTGATGTCTCAGCTCTGTCCCTCACCCGAGAATAGGCTCTCTGGGTGTGTCTGTGAGAACGAGAAAGTGGTCCTCAGGCCTGGTCCTGCAATGATGGAGTCTCAGGGCTCCTCATGGAGCCTGGAGTTGCACATATATTGTTAGACCACCCTGGATCCCATGTGTAGCTCCTCAGCTGGCACTCCAACAATGGGCCTCTACCTGCCTATCCCCTCCAGGGGTTGGGGAGCACAGAATACAGAAGAGGTACCTCCCAGGGTTCTGAACACCAGAAGACAGACAGACAAACAGATACACATACACACACGAAGGGCCCAGGCATTGACCCAGTTCTTACTAGAGACAGAACACAGTCTGAAAGACACATGCCATCCTGCAACCTATACTGAGGGTACTAACATTCCCTCTGACCAAGGGGCTCTTGCCATGCCTTTGGGTGCCCCCACCTGGAGCCACCAACCAGCCTTGCCAGCCTCTCAGGTCACTGTAGGTAGAAGACAAACAGAACAGAAGGACTTGGGCCCAGGGGCAGCTTGGAGAAAAGGCCAGACTAAGAGCTCAGTTGTCACGTCAAGAGATTGGCCAGCGTCAGACCTGGAACAGGGGGCAAAGGTTCCTCCCTCTTGCCTATGCTGGAGCAGGATGCAATGGACCTGCACTGCTTACTCGAGATGTCTAAAACATTAATATTTTTAAAAATGCATCCTGTGTCTTTTAACAATGGAGATGCATCTGAGAAATGTCATTGGGCAACTTTGTCACTGCAGAGCCTCACGGAATTCATGACACAAACCACAACCACCGCAATATTCCTGGGTGACCCACTCTTTGGAGACCATCTGGAATATGTGATCCGTGCCTGACTGCAAGATTGTTATACAAGAAAATAAAACCTCGCAGGAGGCATGTAAAGATCACACTAGCACACATAATCCGAACCCCACTGCTGCAGAGCAGAAACTTGAGCAGTTCCTTTCTCCAGAACACACACTTAGGATTGCTGTAATGGGCACGCTACTCTGAATGCTGTTTCCCAAATGTTTTGCTTGGCATGATGTCATCAGAGTTTCCCCAATGCCTTTAAAAATATCCCAGCAGCATGACTTTATCGGCTGTGGTTTCTTCAGCTCTACATGCCCATCCTATGTCAGCTGCCTCCGTTCTCAGGAAACAGGAAATAGAGTTGTCCCTGCAGGAGATGCCCCCCACACACACACACACAAGGTACCTGGTGAAGCAAAGGTCCACACATGCCTATGTCCCCGTCCACCCTGTACCTCAAGGGGACTCAGGGTTTTCCATAGGCCAACTCCTGCATCACCACACTCAAGTGGATGGAAAGGCTCTGCCTGAGCCCCACCTGAATTGGCCTTTTCAGTTCCTGTTTGCTCCAGACAAAGCGAGCTGTAGCCATTTTGGGAGCACAGGCTGAGCTCCAGCCAGTTGTGTCCCCCAGATCAATAGCAAAGGGCATGTCATGGGCGCTGAGGTTGGCAGGCCGCGTGTGCAGAGGCTGTGCAGGCGTGGCAGCCCTCTGTCTAGGTGAACTGTCCAGTGTGCTACGGGTTTCTCCTCAGGAGCAGAGCCCCACTTGCCCTGGGCCCTGGGGCCTCTCCCACCCCATCCTGGAACAACAGTTCAGGGGTCACCAGTGGTGGGGATTTCTGGTTGCGCCACATGATAGAAAGAGCCTTTGCAGGGGAACATGTGTTTCTCTAGCTGTATCCAAAGGGAAGGAGGGGAGGGCAGAGGTGGGCTGCAGCCTCAGGCCTGCTGTGTGGGACCAGCTGACTAGCCCAGCCCCCCCCCTCCAGGCAGAACAGGGGTAGAGTTCCTCATCTTGACCTTCACGGATTCCCAAGGCCTGAACATCTGGTGGGTGGCTCTGGGGCTCCCCCACCAAAGCAGGCACACACAGCCGGGCCCTAAATTAAAGTGTCACAGGCCTCTTGGGGAGCTCAAATTTCCTGCTGCAGAACATGAGCCTGCTTGATAAAACGATTTGGGTTGTGATAAATGTGGATTTTCTGTGGTAGAGACAAAGGCGCCCTTGAGTCCAGTGGGGGGGGGGGGCTAAAACAGCACATTGCTGAAAAGTATTTCCTGATATTTTTAGCACCTGAAAAAAAAAAAAGCTATTTTCCCCTTTTGCCTGGGTCTTTGGGTCTTTGTGTGTGTGTGTGTGTGTGTGTGTGTGTGTGTGTGTGTGTGTGTGATTTCTGTTAGCCCTGCATCCCACCACACCCCCAAACCCTCACTGAAAACTGCACAGGGCACCCATGCTCACCACTCTCAATGGAGATCAGAGGCCCCAGCCTGCAGCTCCACCGACACACAAGCCTGTATCCTGGTACCCACAGATGATCAGGGAATGCGAGTGGGATGCAGCCCTGACCCCATGTCCCGCCCACTGCTTCACATACCAGGAAGGAGGGCAGTCTTCACCACGGTGTACCTACAGTGTGCTGAGTCCTGGGGCAACCCAGAACTTCCCAAGCAGACGTGGGGGCTTTGCTCAGACCCTCTTAGGCGTGTGTCCAACCCGGAGAAGGGTTGAAGCGCTGGCGTGGGGAGCTGGGGCCGGGCATGCAGAGTAAAGCCTCTGTCTCCTCAGTGCTGGGATCAAAGGGGTGTGACTGCACACCTGGGCCTGGGGGGGGGCTGGCTGATCCTCCACAGCTAACTGTGTAGCTGAACAGTACACACTCCCAGCCTTGGTTTACCCCTCTGTAAAACAGGATCACCACACAAAGCTAGAGGGGTGGGCAAGAGTAAAGGAGGCCAGGCACTAGGCATGGGATGGAAGGAAGTAGCCACATTCAGGCTTTTCAAAGGTGACTGTCAGGGGCCACCCCCTTCAACATGGCGCCTGTCCCTGACGCCAAGGCAGGAGGGTTGGGACCATCCAGTGGTAAGGCTGCTGAGAACAGGATCTGTGCAAGCCAGGAACCCCTGGCTGACGCACAGAGAACTCTCCACTATACCTTAGAAACAGTATGTAATGTTCCCTGCTCTAACTGAAACACAGCACATGCCTATTAGAGAGATCCCAGGAGACAAAGAGAGACACAAAGCCAGCATAAAGCTACTCAGAATCTCAGCAGCGGCTGCTGTTGCTCTCGAAGCTTATATGTTACTTCTCTGTGAGAGGCATCATCTTGTCTGGGGATCACAGATTTGGCTCATAGTTGCATGTAGGACCTGGTAGCAGACAAGATGGTGGGGACCAAGTCCCTGTAGGAAGCCTGGGGATACAGAAACAACCAAACTGCACCCCTGAGACAGGACAGCCACCTAGAAAGCAATTCTCAAGGTGAGCAAGGGGGGTTAGGGCACCACAGCCACTGATTTGCCCCCTCCAGCAACACTTATCAACTTGTCCCCGGGGCCTGGGTACTGCCCTACCCCATAGGTCTCCCTGATATTTTCCAGCAGTGTCTGATCCCTTCAGAAAACCCCTTACATAGGGAGAAAGCTGTGTAAGCCTTCAAGTCTCCCAGGCCCAAGGTTCACCTTCGACGAAACAGAAAAGGAAAAGATCCTGGGACAGGCCTCGCTGGCATTGAAAGTTGGTGACCTAGGCTAGGACTGGGGTGTAGTCACAGGTGTGAGTGCTGCAGGGAAAAGTAGCCCAGACTGACATTCTATCAGGGAAAGATGCTCTGGCCAGGCAGGGACCCCAGAGGAGACACAGGAAGGAAGCCTGTCCAAAATCAGACCTGAAGGCAACTAACTTGTCAGCCTCAGAACTGCTGCATTAGCCCAGGCGCCCCTCGTGGGCAGGACCTAAGCTGGTGTGTGGAGAATGCAAATCCTCACCTCCCGAATGCCCAACAGTGAGGGAGCTCCAGAGCGAGGGGTCTCGGGGCTGCAGATGGAGCCAACCCAGTATTGGGTTGGCTTTAAGCGCCAAGAGACAGGGGACCGGGGAGTCTCTCTCGGGCTCCCTCCCACCCAGAAGACCAGCAAGCTAAAAATGCCACTATTTGCATGACCCCGCCTATCCCCGCCCCTCCCGGGTGGCTGCCTGGGCTGACTACTTAAACCCGGGTCCCGGAGGTGGGCCAGCGGTCCGCGGTCCTGCTTCGCGCCTTCGCCTTCCGAAGCGCTGCTGCGCCCAGAGTTCGGCGCGAGCTAGCGAGAGGCGATCGTGATAGCGAGAGGTGACGGTGCGGCCAGGCGGCCGTGCGGTGACTGCGGCCACCTGCCCGAGCCCGGTGGTCCGCCCTCAGATCCCGGCGATGCGCGGCGGCGCCGCATGGACGCTGCTGCTGGCCGCAGCCCTGGGGCTCGGGGCGCGCGGGGTGCGCGCTGCGGTGGCCCTCGCCGACTTCTACCCGTTCGGCACGAAGCGCGGCGACGCCGTCACCCCGAAACAGGACGACGGCGGCTCAGGGCTGCAGCCCCTCTCGGTGCCCTTCCCGTTCTTCGGCGCCGAGCACTCCGGACTCTACGTGAGTAACCCCGAGCTCGAGGGGGCTCCGGGGAGGGCGCCGCTGCCCTCCGCTCCAACTCTCGCTGCTGCTGCGGCCAGCAACTTGGCACCGCGGCAGCCAGAGGTGGAATGAGGACAGCGCTTCCTCCCTCCGGCCGCCAAGGCCGGACAGCGGCTGGCTGGAGAGGCGTGGGCAGGGCGGGGCGAGCAGCCGCCAGGGCACCTAGGCGACAGCCAGGCCAGCCGAGCGCGGCGCGCCCCTGCGGCTCATGGCCCGACCTGTTGGGACGTTGGCAGAGTTCGCTCGTCAGGCATCTGCAGAACCAAGCTGGGGGCCCTCGCTTCTGTTCCTTCACAGAGAGTTATGTGGCAGTGGGCACACGACCTCTGGCCATTTTCCCCAGTGCGGCATCTGGCTTGTGATGGTCTCAGCCCTCTCTAGGCCACTTCAGCCTCACCCACAGTTAACACCCAAGACCCAGGGCCAGAAGGAATTCTGGCGTGACTTGCTTAGTTGTAGAAGACCTGCGCTGGACAGGGCTGGCAGCTAGGGGCAGTGTGGAGGGGTTTACGCCTCTGGCCCATTCTTCAGTCCAGAGGTCGGCCACCCAGCCTCAGACCCTCTAAACAGGACTCCCAAAGGTGATTCCTCTCTGCACCCCCAGACACGAGTGCAGGAACGGTGTCCGTGGATATCAAAGCCTGAGTGCCAGTCTCCATGTCCCCAGGGTCTGACCCTGAGCCGGTCATTGCGCACAGCCACGGGGATGGGCTGAGGTGAAGAGACCACTTCGCACCAGCCCTGGCATCTCCGAAATCACCCTAACCGCTCGGAGATGTCCGAGCCATCTAGGTGTACACTTAAAACACCATCTTCCTAAGCACAGCCTCTGCCATATCCAGTGCCAATCACCATTAGCTCTACCACCTCCACCGTAAGTACCACCAATGGCGCATTCACCTCTGCCATAAGCGCTGCCTCTTTCTGCCCCATATGGGCATGCTCGCCATCTTGAACACTGCCTCCGTCTCCAGCCTCAATCTGCATTCTCCTGACATGGACCACTGTCCACCAGCCTGTAGACACCATCCCCAAAACCCTCTCCCCACAGCTACCAGCCCACAGCTTCGGCGTTCCACATTCTGGTGGCTGACTTCCTGTGCCCACCCAAAGTGGCCTCCTTGCCTTGGTGACAGTGTCTGGTGACATGACCAGGGAAGGCATGGAGAGAAAGGAGAGACAGCCATCTCTGAAGATCTCTCTGACCTGGGACTTTTTTTTTTTTTTTTTTTTTTTTTGCAAGTAAGCTATAGACAGGAAGAGCTGTGCTCTGGCTCTGCCCAGCAGGAAGGGGCCTGTGCATCTCAGGAATGTGAAGACATCCTAACACAGCTCTGTCAATATGTTCTTTAAGCACTCTGGCTAGCCTTGAATTTTCCACTCTCCAAGGTACAGGCGAAAATATTATTGAAATGGTTGACTCTCTTAACATGAGAAACCAACCTCTGGCTCCTAGGAAGATGTACGCCCTACTGCAGCCTCTCCCTGAAACACACACTTTAGGAAAAACACGCGCCCATGTGGACATGGTGTACACTGTGGTACCCCACCTTCCCTTTGCTCAGTGGGAAAGCCACGCCCACGTATCTAGCCTGGAGCAGCACTTGGGGCATGTGGGTAGGCGACTGTCAAGGGTATATGGAGAAAAGAAGGCGCTGACCCCAGAGCAGGGTGTCTGCTGAGTGTCCCCAGGCGCCTCAGCTGAGAGGATGCCGATGCCCCTGCGCTGGCCCTTAGCCAGCTCCTCGTAGTGAGAAATGGCGCCGCCCACTCTCCCTGCCCTTGCAGCTTATTGAGGGAATAAGTGAAAGAATGCTTGCCCCAGCTTTCTGTGTCACCCCACATCCCAGTGGGATCAGAAGTGCCCTGCGTGACACCGCCACTTGTTGAGTCGTCCCCAGAGAAGCGCACACATGCTCCCAGCATGAGCTCTGCCTTGAGGGTAGCCCCTGTCTAGAAAGGACCTACATTCTGCTTCTTCCCTGTGCCACAGTAGCTGGCCCTGAAATTTCAGAGCACACACACTGTTGCTGAGGTTTTTGAATACAGGTAAGAAGTTCCTGGTGGGTTTGGGGTACTGCGCCCCCCCCCCACCTGCTGGCTTGGAACTTTTACTGCCAGATTCTTAGGAAAGATTGAATCTTGTCTTATTTGGCTCTGGTCTTGGGTAGCATATGACCCGTCAGCTTCTAAGGGAGTGTGCCGTGTAAGCCAAGTCTGGGCCAGGAGTCCGTTAAGGTGCAGTGGCTGAGGTGCAACCAGGGGTCTCCCAGTTGTGTATCCAACCTGAGTTGGGTGAAGGGGTGAACAGGGTGGTGGCACCCTGGAGGCCATCTCCATCCATCCTCCAGGTGACTCCTCCAGCCATTTTAAGGCTCATGTCTTCCCTGACCATTCACCCTGGGAAACTACTTACTATATACTGGTCTTTGAGGGAAACTGTGGGGCCAGTACATGAAATGTAGAGCCTGGAGTGGGAAAACAGTGAGGATTTAGGGGTCAGAGGGTAGAACCCAAAGGTAAGAAGGACTGTTAATAGCTTGACTTGAACTCCTGTTGACCAGAAATTTAGTTCTCACCCCCTTGAGGCTAGTCTTCCTGACACCCACCCCCACCCGGAAGCACAGTCCTGCTCTGCCCCTCAGACACCAGGCCTGAGCAGCTTCCTTCATGTTCTCTCTGCGGGTAGCTTTGTCTTCTTTGCCTTGTTATTCCTCTCGTGAGCCTCAGCTTAGCTCCGGTGGAGTGGACAGTAATGTCTCCCTCTGCCTGATGCCAGGGCTTACTTGTACTTGGTCCTGGGTCTCAATAGGCCACTGTGTGTGTCAGAGAGGATTTTCTAGATGTCCCATACAATGAGGGCTAGCCTTGGGAGTGAGTCTGTGAGTGAGAAGTGCAGGTGAGGGAGAGGAAGTAAGGATTCAGGTGTGGCCAGCTGCCTTTCTGCTGTGTCCCCGTAGTGGTACCCAAACACAAGTCCTGTTTACTCCCTGGACCAGTGCTCAGACGCTACAGTCTCTGCAGGGGTGTCTCCAACGCCTAGCCTTCCTTGCTGACTGCCCTCTCTATTTGTAGACACACCAGAGCTGAGAACATCATGGAATCCTGGGTCTCTTCCCCTTCCCACACTTGCCTGGCTCCTCCAAGAGGCCCTTCCTGAACAGGCCCCTCACTGCCAAGCCCTGACTCTTTGCTTCTCTGTATGTAGCTGACGCGTGTCTTATGACTAAGGTGTGAACCCCCTAAAGGCCCAGGGCTTCAGGAGAAGGTGTGGAGAGAGGGTTATCACAGACAGCTGTAGCCCGGCTAGGGCTGACACAACTTCTTGTTCCTCAACTCTCACAGCACCAAGACGATGGTGGCCTTCTCTCTCTCTCTCTCTCTCTCTCTCTCTCTCTCTCTCTCTGGTAAAGGCAAAAGGGTATGAGAGAGGTTGGGTGTTTTCTATCCAGCCAGGCAGTCTCATTCTTTATTATTGAAGCATTTATACTGTTTACATGTGATACGGTTGCCAGCATGGCTGGTTCAACCTCCTGATTTGCTAGTTACAGGTGAAATTCATTACTTTCCCCCTCCAGTAGCATTTGAAGTGATTTCCAGTGCTACTCAGTAGGGATGAAGCTCCTAGTTGGGCACTAACTCAATTTCTCCCATGTTTAATGATGCAAGTATGTGTTCAGCAATAGGACTTTACCATCAGGTTAGGGAGAGTAACAAATAGCTTTAGCCTGTAATGTTGGGGGATTGTGTCTACAAATAGAACTGGACTCCTTTAAATTTAAAGTCAGGACCTTACAATAGCATCCATCTATTTCCCCATGATGCTTCATGCTGTTGCCATAGTTTCGCATAGGTAATAAGTAAATACACAGTTAATATTTTGCTGTAAACAGCCAATTGTCATCTAAAGGGATTTTAAAATTAACTAGCTTAGCCATTTCCAGACTTCATTCCTCTTGTAGAAGTGGCTTCCCACTTCACAGTATTCCAGCAAGACTTACTGTAACATTTCTTGCAGTATTCGCCTGCTGAGCATACATTCTCTGGTCTGAGAAATGTGTTGGCTTACCTTCATTTTGAAAGCTATGTCTGCAATATGGGTGTAGAATTCTGGGTTGAATGTTCCATCTTTAAAGGAAATGTTCCACTGGCTTTGCCTCTGCACGGTTCCTAACACGATGTCTCCTGTCACTCTCGTCTGGCTAGATGGGGGTCTAACGTCTTCTTCCCTCTGACTGCAAGATTTCCCCTCTGCCCAGCTTTCCAACAGTTTGATTCTTGGGTGTGTTACTGTGGCATTTTTAAAGTATTTCTTCTGCCCAAGCTTCATAAAGACTTATGGCCTGTGCTTATATAGTTTTCATGAAATTTGAGAAACTTCTCGGCTGTCTTCAAGTAATTCTTGTTCTTTGCTGCCTTCATTTGAAGACGCGTGCGTACACCATACACACCATACTATACACACCACACCATACACACCATATACACCATACCCACCATACCCACCATACACACTATACCATACACACCATACCATACACACCATACACACCATACCCACTATATACACCATACACACTATACCATACACACCATACCATACACACCATACACACCACACCATACACACCATACACACCACACCATACACACCATATACACCATACCCACCATATACACCATACACACTATACCATACACACCATACCATACACACCATACACACCATACCATACACACCATACACACCATACCCACCATATACACCATACACACCATACCATACACACCATACCCACCATACCCACCATATACACCATACACACTATACCATATACACCATACCATACACACCATACACACCATACCATACACACCATACACACCATACCATACATACCATACACACCATACCATACACACCATACACACCATACACACCATACACACCATACACACAGTGTAGCTGCCCAGAGGCTCACGGAAATGCCCTTCTGATGTTGGCAGTCCCTTCCTCTGGGCCCTTTATGTTCAGGACTTCTTTTTTATTACATTTTATTGACTTGGGAAGGGGGCATGTGTCAAAGCACACATACGAAGGCCAAAGGACAATTTACAAGAGTTGATTCTCTCCTTCCACTGTGTGGGTTCTGTGGATCTAATTCAGGTATCCAGATATGGAGGTAAACACCTTTACCTGCTGAGCCATCTTGTTGGCCTGATTTGGGAGGTCTCTTTTCTTTCTTCCTTTTTTCATTTTCCTGTCTTGTTTTTTTCTTTTATTGAAAATAGATCCTTTCCTGATAAAATAACATATTTCATTCTGATTATGGTCTTTCCTTCCTCTATTCCTCCCAATTCCTCCCCATCTCCCCTCCCAAAATATTCACCCTCTTTCTGTCCCTTATTTAAAAAAGAATGGGCTTTTAAGAGATAATAAAAAGGGGCTGGAGAGATGGCTCAGTGGTTAAGAGCACTGACTGTTCTTCTAGAGGAATTCCCAGCACTCACATAGCAACTTACAACTTTCTTTAACTCTAGTTCCACAGGACCCAACATCCATGGCAAAATACCAATACACATAAAATAAAGTAAAAAAAGAGATAATAATAATATAGTGTAATAAGATAAATTAGAATACTATCACATTGAAGTTGGATTTTAAAAAAGCAATGGGAAGAAAAGAGCCCAAGAGAAGGCACCAGACTCAGAGCCCCACTTGTTCACACTCAGGAATGCCATGAAACACTGAACTGGAGCCATAATGTAAACACAGAGGACCTGGTGCAGACTCCTGCAGGCCCTGTGCTCGCTGCCTCGTCCCTGACTTCATGTGAGCTTTGAGCATGTTGGTTTAGAGGGCCTTGGTTTGGTTTGTTTGTTTTGTGGAGTTTTGTTGTTGTTGTTGTTGTTGTTGTTTTGTGTGTGTGTGTGTATGTGTGTGTGTGTGTGGTGTGTGTAATGTGTGTCCCATCTCCTCTGGCTCTACCCTCTTCTGCCTACTCCTGCATGGTGTTCCCTGAACTCTGAGAGTAGAGATTTGATGGAGACATCCTGTGTAGGGCCAAGTGTTCAAGTTCTCTCACTCTCTATATAATGTCTCGCCATGGGTCTTTCTGTTTGTTCCCATCTGCTGCAGGAGGAAGCTTCTCTGATGGTGGCTGTGCAAGACACTGATTGAGTATAGCAGAATGTCATTAGGAGTCATTTTATCACTACAATTTTTTATCTCCCATAGTATTTGGTTTTACCCTAGGTCCCTGGGTTGTCTGTCTCGTCTCTGGCTCTTGGTCACCCAAGCAGTGTCAGGTTCGGGTTCCATCTCATGGAGTGGGGTTTAAGTCAAATCAGATATTGGTTGGTTACTCCTACAAGGTTTGTGCCATCACTGTCCTAACATTTTATTTATTTACTTATTTACTTATTTATTTATTTTGAGACAGGGTTCCTCTGTGTAACAGTCCTAGCTATCCTGGAACTCACTTCATAGACTAGGCTGGCCTCGAACTCACAGAGGCCTGCCTGCCTCTGTCCCCCCAAGTACTGGGATTAAAGGTGTGCACCACCACCACCTGGCTTGCCCTGGCATATCTTGCAGGCAGAACACTATTGTAGATCAAAGGGTTTGTGGCTGGCCTGGTGTTTGTCTCTCTTTTTGTGGTATGCAGACACTAGCATTCAGAGGGGCAGGCTCTATTTAGGCACCAGCTCAACCTCTCCATGCACAGTGAGTTGTGTAGGTGTTGTCTGCAACAATGGAGCCTTGCTGTCAGCTTGAGGAAAGCAACCTGTAGTCTTGGCAACAGCCTGTGTTGTTTGGGGATTCTCATGGGACCCCTTTGGCCAACAAGTCAATTAGATGTATCCCAATCCCAGGGCTGGAAACTCCATTTGGTTGCAAGAGATGTCCTGCTGGGATTCTGTCTACCCCCATTATTTGGCTACTTCATTTAGGTCACGTGTGTGTGTGTGTGTGTGTGTGTGTGTGTGTGTGTGTGTGTGTGTGTGTGTGTAGAAAGCTTCTACTGTATTAGGTTTCCATGCTAACCCTTCAAATTGCCCTTAATTTTACCTCTTTTCCTGTGTCCTCACCCTCAGTCCCCTCTACCCTTCCCCTCCCCACCTGATCCTCCTGTTCCAGACCCCACATGTGCATCCATCTAACACTATCTATTCTGTTTCCCTTTTTTAACAAGATATATCTGACCCTCTAGTCCCTCACTCTATACCTACATTGACTTAACAGCTGATTATCTACATATAAGCAAACACATACCAGATTTGTCTTTCTGGGTCTGGGATACCTCACTCAGAATGATTTCTTTTTTCTAGTTCTATCAATTTGCCTGCAAATTTAGTGATGTAATTTTTTTTAATTTTATTTTCTTTTTATTTTACATATCATCCTCTCCCTCCCTCTTTCCCTCTCTCCCCCCTCACATGCACCCCGACCACCCTTCCCTCCTATCCCCCCCCCACTCCACATGTAGGGTGATGCCAGAGATGGCTCAGTCGTTAAAGGCTAGGCTCACAACCAAAAACATAATGATGTAATTTTTTAAATGCCTGAGTAATACTCCAATGAGTAAATGTACCACATTTCCTTCATTCATTCATCTTTTGAGGGACATCTAGGTTGTTTCCAGTTTCTGACTACTATAAATAGAGCAACAGTGAACGTGACTCAGCAAGTGTCTTTGTGGTAGCCTCCTTTAGGTTGTGCCCAAGAAAGATGTAGCTGGGTCTTGAGGCAGATCGGTTGATTGGGTGTTTCGTATTGCTGGGTTTTCAGGTTCACCGATGGCCTGATCTGCAGTGGCTCAGCTCCTCTCATATCAGTCAGTGGTCATTGTTCTGCTTTTGTCCCTGTTTTCAGTTCTGAGGATTAAACACAGGGTTTGGGCATGCTAGGTTCTGTCACTTAGTCACATCCTCAGCCCTTCGTTTTCAACACAGGGTTTCACTGTGTATCTTAGACTAGCCTTGAACTTGTAATCCTTCTGCTTCGGCTGCCCCAGTGCTAAGATTACAGGCATGTGCCAGTATGCCTGGCTCAATGTATTTTTATTTTAGCTTTTTTATTTGTTTGTGCGTATATATTCACATGTGTGAATGAGAGAGAGAGAGAGAGAGAGAGAGAGAGAGAGAGAGAGAGAGAGAGAGATTAGAGTGAACCCTGGACATCTTCCTTCCACTTTGGTTTTGACACAGGTCTCTCATTAGCCTGGAGCTCTCCAGTTCAGCTAGACTGACTGGCCAGGGAGTGCCCGGGACCCACCTACCCTTCTTCCCCAGTGCTGGGATTGCAAGTGTGAGCCACCACACTGCGCACTGCTAGGTGTGTTCTAGGGCTCACACAAGTCTTCACGCTTGTGCAGCAAGCACTTTACTGAGTGGGCCCTCAGCTGTTTCATTTATTTATTTATCTAGCTAATAGAAGTTTTATTTGGATTGTTTCTGCATCTTTTATTTCTCTTCTCCTTCCATTGATGTCTTATATTTATAATAGTTGCTTTGGTTCTAATTTTAGAAAGTAATTTTAATGAAGTACTTTGACTATATATAACCCTGCAAAACAAACTAAAAAGAATGGTAAACAAACACTGAATTTGGAATGTAGTTTTGCTTTTCACAGTGGTGTGTAACTCTGAAACTAATGAATGGAAGAGTAAATATGCAGAGAATAATGTGAGTGTCCTAGTTTCTGTTACTGTGATGAAACACTTACAAAAAGGGGGGTAACTTAGAAGAAGAAAGGATTTATTTAGCTCACAATCCATCCTTAAGGGACATCAGGGCAAGAGCCATGGAGAAATGCAGTTTGCTGCCCCCCCCACCAGGCTTACTTGCTTGCAAGCTCATGCTTAACTAGCTTTATTGTACACCCCAGGACCACCTGCCTTGGTGTGGTACTGCCTACACTAGGCTGGGCCCTCCTACATCAATCAGTAATCAAGACAGTCATCTATCTACACATGTGGCCACAGACCTATCAGATCTAGTTAATTCCTTGGTGGAGGCTTTCCTCTCAGATGACTCTGGGCTGTATCAAGTTGACAAAGCTAAATAGGACGGTGAACATCACTGTTAGAGATGACAACTGTAGATTTGGAGAGGAAGAAGCACAAAACAAAATGTGACTTTGTGATAGGTTTGAACTGGATGGATCAGTTCAAACTCACAGCACCTGTAAATATGTATGAGAAACATATTTACAGAATGACATCTGTGTATGTTGTGATAATGGATTGAGATGTGGCCATATATGACACATGTACATACGCATTTACAGTCATGTCAGAAATAGTCCCCTGGGGTGATAATAGATAACTAGCCTTCCATTATTAAGTACCTGCTGAATACAACTACTGTCCTGCCCCCTTGTACTTGGGACTCAGCACAGCTCATGTCTCCTAAAGGCTCTGCCAGCCTGGCTGGGAGCATGAAGAGAGACAAGGGGCCGCGTCCTAGGCAGATCCCTGACCCTAAACTTACACACCAGGTCAGCCATCCCACATGCCCTCTGAAATGGAGCAGAGCTTGCCAAGGGTCAGACACAGCCCCTCAGGCCCCTGAGACTAGGCAAACATCTGCCACCTGTACTGGATGACAGGCTGGGAAGTCGAGCAGACACAGGAACCCTAGAGGCCCCTGGGGATGAGAACTAAGATGTGATCCCAGAGGAAGGGTCGGTGTGCCCAGAAGTCCCAGCTCTGTGTGGGGAGGAGGAGGCCATGGGCTTGGCTTGGAATTCCTGCCTCTGACACAGAAGCCACAGCACTCCTGGGTGGACCATAAAGGCCCAAGGTCTCAGGCCTAGCCAGAGGTAGACACAAAAGGTTTGGACACCAGGCAAGTTTCAGTCGTTACTCACTGGCCGGGCATATCCAGAGGGTTAGGTTCTGGCCCTGCTGAACATGAAGTTTTAGGAGCATCTGGCCAGGTGTGCTGGAGGCAAAGCAATGGCTCCATTTATACAGGGCAGTTCAGAGACAGCTGGAGACAGAGCATAGGGGACATCAGTGGTCACACTCAGTCACAAGTACCGGTTCTACATCATACCAGAAAGTGGGCCAAGCCTGAGCACAGACTGCAGCTCTGGACGGCTTCCCTAGAGACTCTCCTGTCCCTCCCACAACCATGATACAGCTCCATGATGCCTATCGCTGTACCAAGGTGCTTTGCTGAGGATCCCTTCCCTCCATAGCTGAGAAGAAAGGAAGCTCACACAGCTTCCCCTGCCCACCTGCTACCCAGGACACCAGCCCCTCGCTGTGCCTGTAGAAGGAATCTTAACTGCCCAGAAAGCTGCCAGGAAATGAAAGGCATGCCTACAGCATCAAAACAGTATAAGAAGCCTGGGGTCAGGAGAGCTTTGTTATTTGGGTTGGGAGAGAGAAGTCCCAGCCTGACAGAACACAGGTGCCGCCCCTCCCTGATCTGACGTCTGTATAACTGGAGTAGCCTTTCTGGTAAGCCAGAGCCCCTACCCAGAGCAGCTCTGGCCTTGGAACCCAGGGTGTTGGCCCAGACTCAGGCCACATTGCACTCAGTCTCTCAGGCCGTTTCCACGTTCCTGACTTCAAACGAGTCGGAAATGCCAACAGCCCTGCCTTTGCTTCCTCCAGCCAGGGCTGCCTTCCTGCAGGAGCAGAAGGAGAGAGATGGGGGTTGGAGGAGGCAACAGGAGAGTGTGGGCATGCAGGAGGGTAGGCGCCCGCACCATCCAGGATGCTCCACCTCCTCCACCTCCCGCTGTGTTCACAGTCAGGGCTGCTTCCTGAGACCTCCAGGCCTCCCAGTGATCTGGGCAGCTGGACAGCTGGGCAGCTAACCAGGAATCTTCCCGCTAATCTCAGCCTGCCCCACCACAGCCTGGTCCTGGCAAGGCTAGCTACAGCCAAGGAGGGGAGGGCATCCCTGACAAGCAGGGACCATTATACTCACCTCTGTCTACTGCAGACTTTACCATCAATCATCCTGAAAAGTCCTCCTGGGACCTCTGTCACCCACCCTGCACTGTGACATCCAGGTGGCAGCCTTGTTTATCTCAACACCAGGTGCTCAGCCTGAAGAGAAGACAGTGTTCCTGAACTGGCTCAAGAGCAGCAGGTCCCAGAGGAGACCTGGAAGTGGCCACAGGAAGGTCCTGCGTGCCTAACTTTCAGGGAAGGGGTGGGTAAGGTGCTGGTCGTGAACCAAGGCCAGGCATGTACATCCTCAGCCTGCAGATCCCTAGGGAACATGTCCCCCTCCTTGCCCGGGGTGGCAGGCTCCCTGGGGATCCAGCATTTCTGCAGGTGTCTAGATGAATATCAACACGTCCCTCTGGGGACAACATCTGGACTCATGATCAGGTTTTTGAGGAGCCAGTGGCTGAGCAGCTGACTGCCTGGAAGTCACCTCTGAAGCCAGGACAAGGATTAAACACCATTATTCATGTAGGAATTCCTGGCATCTGCGGTTCCCAGGGGCATCAGTCAGGGACTCAAGCCTTATTCATTTTCCGTGTTTCCCATGCTGCATTGCTTGTCCCTCAAAGTAGTATTGCAAGTAAAGAGAAACTACAGTGAACTTGACATTTGGGGAGACGCGGCATCTCTCAGGGTCTGAAGGAGTGGGCTACAAATTACTTTCTAGACCTCTGGCCCGGCTGGGCCATGTGCACCTCCACAACAGATTCAAAGGCCCCATCCAGAGGAAGGAAGCCCAGGAAAGGGAGCCTGCCAGCCCAGCATCTGGGCTCCAGTACCTGCTTGGCTGTGGTCCTGGCACTACCCTGGCCTGGCAGGGGAACAGGGCCAGCTTGTTCTGCCTCCTTCCTGGACACCCCCCCTCCCCGGGCTCTGGGCCCACTCCTACCCTGAGAAGAAGAAAGAGCAGCAGCGGTCTGTGGTGGAACAGAGGTGACCTCGAAGGCCAGAGGCCTCGTCTGCACACATGGCACACCTCACACTCTAAGGCAGGAAGGAAAACTCAGGAAACCGCCGGTGGCCAACTGAGTGGGTGGCTGTAGGGAAGGGCAGTGCAGTACAACCCCACCCTGAGGTAGCCCTTCTCCATCTGTCCAGTTCCCAAAGACACTGACCCCTTGTCAGCCGGAGTCGCCTTTGCCGCCTGTCACTTCTAATCCTTTTCTTTTCTCTAGAACAGTCAGAATAGGATTCTTGACATGTACCAAGAACAAGCAAGTGTAAGGCAGGCCCTGCTGATCTTCCCTTCCGGAAAAGGCCCTGGGCTGCCCACTCGACCTGTACCATATCTCTGGGCAGCCACCCCGCCAGCCCCTGCATGTCCTTGGCTCTAGCAACACATCCTTGACAAGGCCATTCCACAAGCTCTACCCCAGCCACAAAGAAACACCAGCTTCCCCCTCACTGTTTCCAGCGTGACTCGTCCCTTCTCCTGAGGGCACTGTCTGCCCCTTGTCATTACGGTGTGAGTGTCAGAACAGACTATGAGATGTCTGTGTGTTTTACGGTGGTTGACAATCGGGGTTGTTCTGAATTTTGTTTTAGTTATAATGTCCAGCTTTGTTGAAGTAAAGTAGCATACATGTATTTATTCAAGTTTTATTCAGTGCACTGATTTTGTGCACCTTGATAATGACTGCCACCATAAAGCTGATGTGTGCTCCTTCAGGTGTGCTTATCACAGGTGGGAGGTGGTCTAATGTCAAGCACATGATCCTGTATTTCTAATGCAGCCAACGCCACTGGACGAGAGCACTTATATAACCTAGCGTTCCAGCTGCCTCTTATCACGTCCCATTCCATTCTTCACGTGTTACAGCCACACTGCTACTCTCTGCTCTGTGAACTTAGTGTTTTCAGATTCCGCACGTGACATCACGCAGTATTTGTCTTCCTGTACCTGGTTTATTTCACTTACCATGGTGTCACACGGGCTCATCCATGTTGTTACAAATGGGAGGGTTTTTTTTTTCTTTTACAGTTGAGAAGTATTCCCGTGTGTGTGTGTGTGTGTGTGTGTGTGTGTGTGTGTGTGGTGTGTGTGTGCACATATGTGCCTGTATGCTGTATGTATGTGTGTATGTGCATACATATATGTCCATGGGTGTGCATGTGTGTGCATGTGTGGGTGAGTGCATGTTGTGTAGACATGTGTGTGGGTGTGCATGGCAGTAAAGCCACTTTCTAATGGACGTGATAATTTGAATAATTTGAATTCAACCCCTGGGACCCATACCAGAAGAGAACCAATTCCCACAAGTTGTCCACTAACCTCTACATAAAGGCCATCATACTCACAAATAACTAAATAAGTGTTTTTAAAGTGGGGAGGTGGAGAGGTGGCTCGGTGGTTAAGAGCACTGGCTGCTCTTCCAGAGGACCCAGGTTCAATTCCCAGCATCCACATGGCAGCTCACGCCTGCCTATAACTCCAGTTCCAAAGGATCTGGCACCCTCACACCAGTGCACATAAAATAAAATATTAAAAAAAATCAAAAACATAGGATGAAGGGCAAAATAGGAAGAAACCCAATGTTATTCCCTAGCCTCTACGGGTGTATACATATGTGCACATACATGCATGCACACACAAAAGAAAAGCCAAGACCATTTTAGAACACAAGCTAGAAGGACATGCGCTAACAGACATTAAAACTTACTATGATGGAGAACGCCCAGAAGGCCTCAGCTCTACACAAAGAACTATAGGCAGCTAAGGAATGCTGAGAGCTGGAGAAATAGTCCTCCCCTGGGACGAGCCCACCAGTTAGCTATCCAATACCAGATGGTCATCCCTGAAAACATACATACGAGTTCATTATGGAGACTGAGCAGGTGGTAGTTGAGTACTTAGGAATATTTCTGTATGTGCATAGATGTATATAACAATTAATGAAAAAGAGAGAGACCATTAATTTGAAAGAGAGTAGGAGGGTTTGGAAGGAGGAAAAGGAAGGGAGAAATGATGTAATCATATTATAAGCTCAAAAAGTAAAATAAATAAAACTTTTCGTGAGGTCTCCATGACCAGAAGTATTTGTGCAGAGTCAGACAAATGACAGACAGGGAGCCTGAACTGGGAGCCCTGTTTCAGCTAGGCTGCCTGGCCAGTGAGTTCTTGGGATCTGCTTCTGGGATTGCTGATACTCATGGCCATACTCCGCTTTTATGTGTGTCCTGGGGATTTTTCTCCTCCAAATGTAATTTAAATGGATGAAAATTACTTTAATCATAAATTAATTAGTTTCTAGTATAAATCACACCTCATCTTCCTAACAAAAGCCCAACTTGATGACCATGAGTAGCTTATCCCACTTACAATTTCCAGACTCGGAGGATTGTATGTCATACTCTCAGCGACTGTCCATCCAGGACAAGTCATGTGAGCCGCAGAGAGTTCCTCTGTCTGCACTTCTTTACTGTGTGTCTGGGGACAACGCGGAGGCCCAAGAAGATGCCTCACACATCGTGGATTTGCTGCCTTAGCTCAGGAGCTTGGCTCGTATAGTAAGCCTGCTCTTCGTCCCCAAGAGGACAATATTTCATCTCTCAAGGCTGAGCTCTGCAAACACAATCCAAGGAAATGGCCCTGCTGATAGCTGACAGGGACTGCTGGCTTTCTTGTTTCCGGCTCGGGGCCAGAGTGAATGCTTCCCCTGTCAGGCTACCTCCTCAGCCCTCATATCCTTGGCCAAACATTTTACCAGAGAGCATCCTGGAATGCCCCACCATGGTCAGGAAGTGGCCTATTTCCATCTGCCATCTCATCAGGTGTGAAGCCACTGCATCTGCCTGTGAGTGTGAAGTGATGTTTACTCCTAGCCCTTGTTTGCCCTTATGCTTTATCTTATCTGATGATAATACAACCGTGCCAACTTTCCTTTGATTAGCATCTAGTTTATCTTCAAACGGGAACCTTCAATTCGTTTTAACTTATTGTGAAGCTGGCACAGATGTCTTCATCTCTATCACTCGTGATATTTGTTTTGTCTGACTGACAGTTGATTACATCTGTCTCCTTACTGTTTGTTCTATTATTTTTTTTCAACATATTTTGAGTATTTTATCAACCCCGCCTTATCTCTCTCCATCAAGGATGTGCAGTTTCTGTGATCGCAGAACAGCTGTGGCCTGAGGAGACCTCCGTTTGATGCCTTTCCCAATCTGTATGCTCTTATTGCCTTGATTTTTAATTTGTGGATTTTCCTCGCTATTCCATTACCTACAGTGTTCCTTGGGTCATTGCCCACGTGGAGTTATGTGTTGTTGGTCGTTTTTATTCTTTTGGCTCTTTTTGTCCCTCTTTGGGGAACCTGCCACCCAGCTCCCAAATAAGCCACACACAGAGTCTCATTCTTACTTATGAATGCCTGGCCTTAGCTTGGCTTGTTTCTAGCCAGCTTTTCTTAAATTATCCTGTCTCCCTTTTGCCTCTGGGCCTTTCCCCTTTTTTAACTTCTGTATCTTACGTTCACTCTTAGTCCATGGCTGGCTGGGTGTCTGGCCCTTTTTCCCCCCACTCCTTGATTTCTCCTGCTTCCCAATCCCTCTTTTTCTCCTCCTATTTATTCTCTTTGCTTCAAGCCCCTCCTACGCTTTCTCTTGCTTTGCTATTGGTCATTTAGCTCTTTATTGGACCAATCAGGCGGCCTTGTGGTTCTGTAACTGCATCGAATCCATTCTGCAATCTTGTTACTTTGTTATATGTATTAGACTCCTTGTTACATTTTGCCTTTGGAAATACACACTTTTATAATTATCACCAAGACTTTTCTAACATGACTATTTTCTCCCAATTTTTTTATTATAGTAAAAGATACATCTTCAACCTTAGTATAAACATTTCAGTAATGTTAGTGTATGTAATTGCTGTGTTAACCACTACCATCTGCTGTGCTCTTCCATGTCTTGGGTCGCACAACCCTGACTAGGGACAAGGTACTGAAGACAGGACAGACCCACAGACACATGAGCAGATAACTGGGATCATATGGCTTCGGTTACCTGATGGAGAAGCTGCAGCATGTCTGTTCACACAGTTGAACGGGGAGCTAAGGTTATTGTATACAGCTGGACAGGAAGCAGGCTTGGTTAATCTTGGTAGGCACAGTCTCCGTAGGGGAGCAGTGTTCAGGCTGAAAATATCTGGAGGGAGAAAGCTATGATGGACATTTTCTGCATGCTTTGTCGACATTTGCACTCAGACCCAAGGAAGCCTTTGCCGCTCCCATGGGTCTGAGGCATCATGGTCCTAGACATGACTGTGTCCGTGCCAATTATACACAAACACTCAGGACCTCAATCCCTCCCTGTAGCCACCATCCATCCAAGCAACTCTTTGTAGCTTCCAAAACTGAGCCCCTATTCTGATTAAGTAGCAACTCCCAATCACCCCTTCCTTAGCCCATTGAAAGTACCGATCTTCCTTCCACTTCTGTGAGTTTAATGATCTGGAGACTTTGAATAAATGGAGGCATGCAGCATTTGTCTTTTTCTTTCATTCATCAGGATGCCATTAAATGTCATCCGCATTATCGCACGTCGAGACGTTCTTCCTTTTAGTAAGGCCCCATTCTTTGCATGTGCTCTGCCATCATGTTCATACATTTGTTCATCAGTGGACACTTGGGTTGCCCCCGGTGTTTAGGTATTGCTAATAATGCTGTGATGTCAACTATGCCATACAATGCTAGCCCAGAGTGTGACCATGCCCCATTGCCTAACACCCTATGAGGTCAGAGCTGGAAACGGTCCACCTACGGCTCTAACAAAATGCCTTATGCTGTGCAACTTAGAAGTAACAGAGATTAATTAACAGTCCTGGAGGCTAAGAAGTCCAAGGCACTACCAGAATCCACAACTGGTGAGGCCCGCTTTCTTGTCCATAGACAGGAGTTTTCTTGCTGTGCCCTCACATGGCAGAAGGCACACTCTGGGTTTCCTTTCATCAGAGCATTGATCCCATCTGTGATTTTAACACATGACAGGTAGTATTAGCCAAGCCTCAGAGGTAAGAAAACCAGAATGCAGAGTGACAGGCTAAATTGTCTCAGATTGCACTGTTAGCGACTTGCAGAGTTGGAGCCAGAGCCTCCTGACCACCTGGAGGCCCAACAGGGCCATATGGTCCCATTTCAGGGGTGGGGGGGTGGTCTGTCAGCCAGCCTGGGATGCCTGCCTGAGCTGGGTCACTCTTAAAGGATGCTGGGGGCCGGGAAACTGAGATGCCACTGGGCTGAGCATCTTCTGCAGTGCCCAGTCCATACCATCCTGGCTTTCTGCCCCACAGGTGAACAACAACGGGATCATCTCCTTCCTGAAGGAGGTTTCTCAGTTCACCCCCGTGGCCTTCCCCATTGCCAAAGACCGCTGTGTGGTAGCAGCCTTCTGGGCAGATGTGGACAACCGACGCGCGGGTGACGTCTACTACCGGGAGGCCACTGACCCAGCCGTGCTGCAGAGAGCCACAGAGGACATCAGACGGTACTTTCCTGAGCTCCCGGACTTCTCTGCTACCTGGGTTTTTGTTGCCACCTGGTACCGTGTGACCTTCTTTGGAGGCAGTCCCTCTTCCCCCGTGAGTGCAGGTGGCTCTGTGGCCTGGGCGGGAGGCTGTGTGGTTGGGACCCTGCACCCAAAGAGAACTCTGGGCTTAAGTTCACGTCATGTTTTTTCTGAAATCACAGGGCCGGGGTGGGGGAGGACAGAGCCTCACCCTTCCAGGTCCAGCACAGCAGCTCTCATGTAGGAGCAGCACAGGATTCATAGTGCTGGGAGGAGGAATTCTGTTGGAGTGGCTTGCTTCTCTAGCAGTTCCAGGGTGGAGCCGAGTCGGGGAGGGTCTGCTCTAGGTGGGATATTTTTTGTTTGGTTGGTTCTTATAGGTCTGTTTTGTTCAAGAGAGAGAGGTATGGTGCCTTCACATATGTATCTTCCCGTGTGCGTGCCCTATGTATAGGCCGCAGGGAGACACTGGGTGTCTGTCTGTGTCTTTCTTCCTTGTACCATCTAGACAGGGGCCAGCAGTAAACTTTGAGTCAGGCTAGCAGTCAACAAAACTCAAGCGATCCTCTGGTCTCCTCCACCCCAGCACGGGCGCCACAGGCTTAGGTGAAGCTATGCTGCTGTTAGACCCACTGCTGGGTATTCATCTCTGCCTTGTTTGCACCCACTGCTGGGTATTCATCTCTGCCTTGTTTGCACCCACTGCTGGGTATTCATCTCTGCCTTGTGTAGCAAGCACTGGCGCAGCTGAACCAGCAGCACAACCCTTGGTGGTGTTTTCTGGAGCAACTCAGGTTGGCTTCAAACTCACTGTGTAGCTGTGGGTGACCTTCAATTCCTGATCATCTCACCTCAGCCCCCAGAGCAGTCTAGAGGTGTGTGCCGCCGTTCCAGGCTGTCTGCTTCACTCCTCGACAGTGGTTATCAATTAGATGGAGTGGCTGGAGCCCTTTATGTCTTTGGTGAGTGTGGTTGGCTGAGCTGCCCACACAGACAGGTATTTTCCAGCACTTATCATGCATAGGCCTTTTCTGTATACTAAACCCCCCAGGGTGGCAGGCAGTGTCCCAAGTACTGGATGCCAACCCTAGAGAGAACCCACCAGACAAGCCCACACGGTGGGGCTTATGCAGGTCCCTAACAAAGACAGCAGACATTGGGATATGCTCACAAGAGCAGTCTCTCCAGGCAGAATGTGTTGGGAAGTTTCATCGACACCGGGTGGGTGGGGATGCTCTGTGCATCTCATGGCTGCACCGCTGGCCTCTGTAACCATCGCCCTTCCTGCCACCCACACAAAGAATTAGCATTTGTTTACTGTCTCTCCTGCCAAATTTTACACAAGAATGATGCCGGTTCGGCTTTTCATTGTTTCCAATGATTGAAACAAGCTTGGACTGTGAGAGGGGCCCATGTCCTACCGTGCCTGATGCATGGCCATTGGAGATCCTACTGCAACACACACCGGCGGGCAGCCTGCTGCCCTCTCAGAGTGTCCTACAGTGTCATCTGGAGGTGCCTGCTCCCTGCACCCCAGATAAGTGCGCTGCCCTCTCCCTTCTTTGCTAGCATGCAGGTAAAACAAGGAATGCTTTTTTAAAACTTAGATATCTCTGGCTTCTACAGATGTTGGAATTTCTTTTCTAGTATCATTTCTATGGTATTATGTGCTAATCGACTTGTTCATACCTTCTGCCAACTTTTCTTAATACTTTTGGCCCCTTTCTATTGTTCTAAGTTCTTCTGGATATGAAGGTTACCAGCAGTTCTAGCTGCCATATGTTATGAATACAGTTTTTGCTACTGTCCGCCATTCATTTCGATATCACAGCACTTTCTCACTCAGTCTTTTGCCGGTAAATGTATCGATCGCTCTTTTGCTATTAGTGGACAGCACAGAAGTTCTTCCCTGAGACGCAATGTGTATTGCTCACTGTTTTCTTCTAGGACTTCCATGATGTTTGTTTTAAATCCAAACCTGATTTGGGATTTGTTTTCACGCATGGTATGAAGCGGGGCGGGATGTTAGCTTTGCCCTTTTTTTTTTAGTTTCCTGAGATCATTTCTTCACCCTGATCTGAAATGCTTTCTTAGGGTACACTACTCAGGGATGTTCATGGAGTCAAACCACAAAACCTAACATTAGAAGCTGCTTTTCCTCTTTGTTTCTGTTCTTAGCGCACAGACTTTTGGGTTTGGCTGGGGGTGAGGGGTGTACCCCAGCCTCTGCAGGAGCATGAGCCCCTAGGGGTTGGGGACAGTGTCTGCTCCAGGTGTTCTCACCCTGTCCCTTAACAACGCAGGGTAGGCTGTAGAGATAGTCAAAGCCACCATGGCCCTACCTTGCTTGGCTGCTCATTCGGAGGAGAGGGGCCTTTGATGTGGGGCAGCGAGTGTAGCCAGTCACACTAGTCCTCTCTCCTGGCAGGTCAACACATTCCAAATAGTGCTCATCACTGACGGCAGGTTCTCTTTCACCATCTTCAACTATGAGTCTGTCTTGTGGACCACAGGCACACACGCCAGCAGCGGGGGTGATGCTGACGGCCTGGGAGGAATCGCAGCCCAGGTAGGCCAGGATCGAACTGGTGCCCGGTGTCGAGGGGCACGAGGGGTAGGCAGACCTTCACTGTAGCAGACCTTCCAGGCTTATGCAGAGGTCAGTCTGTGACAGACAGTGACTCTGTCCCAAATGGGTCAGGAAGGCTGTGCCCTTCCATCACTTCTGGACCCCAACTTTCTCCTGGGGCGGCACTTCTCTTGGGCCCTGGATGCTGAGTGTGGGGGGGGGGGTGCTGGAAGCTAGGGAGGAAGTCCAGCACCACGCTTGCTTGACCGGAGGGGCTGCTGAAGTCAACAAACCGCAACATCCACAGTGTCCTCTGCTTACAAGGCCATCTCTCCACCATCCTTGGCTTGGCCATCCTCAGAGGGGACTCAGTGAGTGTAAGGAGACCTGCCTCCCTCTCTGCCCCGCCCCCAGGCTGGTTTCAACGCAGGTGATGGGCACCGTTACTTCAACATCCCTGGGTCACGCACAGCAGACATGGCTGAGGTGGAGACCACCACCAACGTGGGCGTGCCCGGGCGCTGGGCGTTTAGAATCGATGATGCCCAGGTGCGCGTGGGGGGCTGCGGCCATACAAGTAAGAGGCTCAGGGAGGGGAGGGTTGAGGAACCCTGTGGCAGTAGGGGCGGGTGCTCAGGGGCTAGAACCTATCCCCCACCTCCCTAAGTCCCAACCCACTCTCCTTACCCCACAGCCCATCCTGTCCCATGCCTTAGGTGACCTGGGTCTTCTTGGGAGAGGGTCAGAGCAGGGTTGCCCCTGCCCACATTCCCCTGCCTCTACCTCAGGGGTGAGGGTCGGGGGGACCGGGGCCTGATGGTAATGGCAAGCGGGAGAATGGAGTGGTCTTTCTGATGGAGTAGTGCAGGCGACCAGATGGCCGTGGTTGCACAGATTGGCTGCGTGCCCACTCAGGAACCTCCAGCTCTACCACCATGTGGCCTCTAGGAGGTGGTGCCCAGAAACACGCTGCCCACCATGCAGAGGTGTCAAAATACTGGCTGGCTGACCTGCCGATCAGTAGATCCCTTCATCACAAACCCTCCTAACCCTGAGCTGAAGACATGTCCCTGCTGGGACCCACCCCACAAACGTGTTGATCATGAGGCTACAAAAAAAGGGGGTGCTGTTCCCTGGCACTGAGTCCCCTGAAGAAAACTCAGCTGGGAGACCACACAGAGCAGCTGCAGGTCAGGGGACCCCCCCCCCGCCCCCGTGAAAGCCAAGATGAGGATGAGTGTACTCAGGACATGCAAGGCCAGGGAAGGAGAGGCTGGCACACGCTTGGCATGCTGGGTACAATGCAGGCCAGCCTGGGAAGCCAAAGCTGAACTCCATACCATGCCAGCCCAGAGCAGCAAGCTCTTAAGAGGGCAGCCCCAGCCCTGCTCCTGGCTAACAGTCAGCTCTGACACCAGGACTCTGGCCAGCGGCATCACAAGTCGTCCTGTGGGGGCTGCTTGCAGTGGGGGCTGGGAAGTCAGGCCCCTTGCCAAAGGCCAGAGGGTTAGGTTCTGGTTGAGGAACAGGGGGCACATATGGGCAAAGCATGCTTTTCAGGCACTACAGCTCGGAGGGAGGGGGACTCTCAGAAAAGCATACAGCCAGGATGCTCCCCAGGTGCCTTCCCATGGCTGCAGAGATGTCTCGGTGCCATGGCGCCTCCCAGAGTTAGGGATACAGCTATCCAGAAAGCCCAGGGGGCGGTTGTGAGGTGTTATATAAGCACGTCCCTGCTCAGAAGGGAGGGTGGATGGTGCCTGAGAGGCGGGGCCTTGTGTCTGGAAGTCTAAAGCCTAAGCATGCCCAGCTCCTTTTGCGGCCATGGCTGCAAAGGGCAGCCACATTTCAAGTAGACCCTGTGAGCACAGTGCTGCTAATGATCCCAGCTGACAGAAAGGTAAGCTCCCTGGTCAGAAGACGCCCACAGTCTGAAGGGTATGGTGGATCACTGGTCCTCCCTGGGGTCCTCGCCTAGCAACAGGCGATTGGAGTCCCTGAGACTCTGATCACCTGCCAACGTGCGATTAACCTCTTATTTCAGGAGCCCAGCCTGACCTCACAGGACTGAGTTTGGGGGTTGCTGAGGTCTCAGGGGAACCCAGGGAGGCCTTCTTAAGAGGCCATGCTGTGATAAACACTGACTGTGACAACTAAGTGCTAGCTTCTTGTTTTACGTGTGAGGAAACCGGGAGGGAGTGTAGCTGAGCACCCTCCAAGTGTCTGCGGCCGAGTGGAAAGCATAGAGATGAGAGAAGGAGCTTTGGGTGTGTAGGTGATTCTGGGGACGAGCCTCCATAGGAAGCCAGCGTCAGAGCCTAGGACACTAATGATCAGCAAGAGACCATGGCAAGAGAACTGGACCCCAGCTCAAAGACCCAGAAACTGAACACAAACATGTACTGTCACCAACGTCATGGCCACTAAACTGACCCTTTGGAAGGGAGACATAGCCATTGCAGATGGCTTCTTCTGCCCACGTTCCACATGCAGTGGCATGAGGCTTGGGCCCTTTCCTGTGTCCACAGCCTCTGTGTGCCTGGTCCTGCGTCCGTGCCTCAATGGTGGCAAGTGCATTGATGACTGTGTCACAGGCAACCCCTCCTACACCTGCTCCTGCCTCGCTGGCTTCACAGGGCGGAGGTGCCACCTGGGTGAGTCACTGGCACCCAGGCAGGGACAAGGTGCCCACTGATTTCCCTGTACCACATCACTCCCCCACCCACTGGTCATGTGCCAGGCTCAGGGGAATACTGACAGTGGCTTTGAGGTCCACGGTCTCTGTACTCACGATGTAGAAACTGATGGAGGTCACACGCTAGGGACACGTGCCAGCGAGTGCTGCAGCTGCCGCCACTCCTGGCCTGTCTGGGTTCGGGCTTAGTCCATCCTCCACCCCTACCCAAGCCCTGGCAGTTTCCTCCACTGAGGCCGCAGCCTGCTCCATGTTTCAGATGTGAACGAGTGTGCTTCCCACCCATGTCTAAACGGTGGGACCTGCACCCATGGTGTCAACAGCTTCAGCTGCCAGTGCCCCGCCGGCTTCAAGGGACTCACCTGTGAATCAGGTAAGAACTCCCCAACCCTGCTCGCTGCAAGACCCAAGGCAGCATAGCTAGGTAAGAGCGAGACCGAGGACGGTAGCAGGGTTTGACCCGAGCGTGGGCAGCCTAGAGAGTTCTGTCATGAGGGTGTGCAGGAGCCTCAAGTCACGGGGAAGGCCTGTCTTACTGCGTGGGCAGGAGTGAATATGTGTGAGTGTAACAGACACAGACTTCCTGGCCCTAGGTCAGGGATGAAGTTTTGGAATCGATGAGAGCCCAGGCTCAGAGCCAGGCGTCTTCTGGGAGTGAGAAGGTGGAGGATTTCTGGGACAGCTGGGACAGCTTTGACACAAGAAGGAGCAAGGCATATGCTCACAGAGCATCTGCTTTCTACCACCCAATCCACTGGTCCCTAAACGAACCCTCCAAGGCTCTCACAGTCGGGGAAGGCACAAGGTGGGCTCCTGAGAGATCATTTCTAAAAAAAATAAAATGTAAGGGGGAAAAAAAACGTGAAAGCAAATTTGTATACTAACAAGGTATATGTGCTTCATTTTACATAAAGAATTAAATTGTGGCTGAGTATTTGATTAACCCCTGGGCACTACTCACATGCATGTGCACACCCTCAGGCCAGGCATGGCGGCCTTTCGTTCTAGCACTTGGAAGCAGAGGCAGGCAGATCTCCCTGAGTTCAGAGCCAGCATGCTCTACAGGTCACCTGGGGCTCTGTAGACAGAGCCTGACTCCAAAAAACAAAAATAAAAACAAAAAAAGAGCTCCACAAACTCAAGTTCTCTTTAAGATCACACAATTCAAGATAATACGAATCGATACTTCCTTGCTGAGGAAGGGTTGTGGGAAAGCAGTGAAAGTCTGTGTTTCTGTAAGACGTTATGTTTGTATTAGAGAGGAGAGCCTCACGTGTGCGATAAGAAATCTGTGATGATGGGTTTGGGGCAGTGTTCACTGGTCTTGCCCCGGCACGATGGCCTTTGCAGAGCAAAGTGTGCATGCTGTGTTCAGGACCAAGACAGCGGTGAAGCCGAGAGTCAACCCGAGGCACACTGCCAAAACCACCTCAGATCCATTATGCATTTCATTCTGAGTTTTTAGCTATGCATTCACAAGTATTTTACTGTTGCAAACTTTTCACAATATCCGATTTCAGTTACGCAACCACATATGGGATTTGCAATTCACAGTTTAAGAAACTAGGACTAAGATCGAGTGTGTTCAAACAGTTTCCATCTCAATACCTCAGTCTACAAAAATAATCCTGTCAAGATTTATGGTCACAAGAAGCTAAGTGTTTGATTTCAGAGTACATACACTTGAGAAAACTGTAGCTGAATGACAGTTAAGAGGATTGTACACGCAGGAACAAGTTCATGAAAGAAAGGAAAAGGAACCGTCAGCCAGGCTGACCTCGAACTCACAGAGATCCCCCTGCCTCTGCCTCCCGGGTGCTGGGATTAAAGGCTGTGCCACCACCACCAAGCTGGAAATGTGATTTTTAAGTGCATACGAAGATGGGATTTCTATTTGGTAAACGGGGTTTGAGTGGACAGGGTCACATTGTTCCTGCCCAACCCAGAGCCTGGATGGTTGGAATGCATCCCAGGCTAAAGAGCTTTTCCTCAAGCAGAAGCTAGGCCCTCCTTGTCCTCCCTGCACCAGCAGAGCTAGGTGTGGGTGCTACTGTGGATACTCGCATGGTCTACTGCTCTGTCCACCTGCCAAAGCCCAGGGAGACCCTAAAGGTTACCACCATGCTGTCCAGGGAGGACTCCGCCTCTGAGATTTGAGAGTGGCTCCTTAGCCACTGAGTCAGATTGGAAGCCCCAGGTTCCAGAAACCCTCTTGGGATGTATGGCAGAAGCTAGTTCCAGTCTCCCTGACATGCTATTCTGCACACATGCCATCCCAGGTCTGCTGAACTAGAACCAATTAATACAGAGCCTTGGGTACCCTCAGAACTACCCTAGCCAGGCCTCCTTCCAGCCTGTCACCCTCCAGAGACAACCAGGATCCCCTTTCATGGAGACTAGGTCCGTCTAGGATGAGGCTTGGATCATGTCCTCAGGGACTTCTTTCAATCAGCCCGCTGCAGCCAGGACTCCAATATCCTGTCTACTCCTCCTTACTTATAGCCCAGTCTCCGTGTGACAACAAAGTGTGTCAAAATGGCGGCCGGTGCCAGGCAGAGAGCAGCTCTGCAGCTTGTGTGTGCCAGGCTGGGTACACTGGGGCCACCTGTGAGACAGGTGAGTGACCTTCCCACAGGATGCGGAGAGCTGTGAGCGATAGGAAGTGCATGGGAGGGCTCCCCTCTGGCTAGGTGCAGGGTGGTCACAGTCTGGCTTAAGCTAAAGCCCCTCTCTTTACTGCCCTCAGATGTGGATGAATGCAACCCTGACCCATGCCTGAATGGAGGATCCTGTGTCGACCTGGTTGGGAACTACAGCTGTGTTTGTGTGGAGCCCTTTGAGGGACCTCGATGTGAGACAGGTAGCTCCCACATAGTCCTCTACAATGACTGTAACTTGTGCAGTGGCGATCACTTTAGACACTCATCTTTCCTGACCCAACTTCCCAGCCCTTCCAGAGCCACCAACGGATGAGAATGAGAAACAAGGCTGGGCAGGCCTTCTCCTCTCCGGGCATCGGTTTCCATCTATAAGATCAGGGGCAGCTGACAATATCCCCAAGACCGTTTGTTCAACTCAGAGGATTCTAGGCTTTTTAGCACCTTCCCTTTCCTGGCACACAGGGAAAAGAGCTGTGGGGATCAGAGAGAAAACTGGCCTTTGTCACATGGGACCAAATACACTCTTTTCTACCCTGTCTCGTGTTTTAAGTGTTGGCTGTGCCTTGGTAGATCAAAGGCCAGGCCAACTAGAGATTGCAAAGCATGGTGTAAAAAGAAGATTAAAACTCTGCAGCGTCTAACCCTCAAAGCCTGGCCGAGTTTGGGGTTCACAGTGTACCCACGGGGAGACCCCGATGGATGGACAGGATGAAGACCTGAGGGCAGGAAGCGGTGTAGCACCGTCACTTGCTGACCTTATTCAGATGCCCATTGTATGGCTCAATAACTACCTTGCCGAGTAGTTATAGAAAGATCAGCGTATTTTCACTAAGTTTTATGCCAAAAAAGGATGGCGACACAGAAGGCTTAATTGAACCCAAGTGTTAAAATGCCGGCCAGAGCAACATAATGATACTCGGTTGTTGTTTTGCTTTTAAAGATGTGGTGGGTGGGAAAAAATAAAAATAACAGAATGGAGACAGCTACCTTATAAGTAGCGTAAGCTCATTAAACAATGGGTCTAATCGCAAGAACTTGGTCAGAATTAGATATTTTTTAAAAAAAGATTATCTAGTCTTCTGCTAGTTAACTGCCCTGGAAATTCCCCCCTTTTACAATTAACAGAAAAAAAAAAAAAAAACCCAGACAAAAATCTACAAAATTCCTGTCTTCAGCTTTAGAGCTATCATCCTGAGAGAAGGGTCCAGAGCAAGCCTATCCTTGGCCCCCAGATCCTGCTTGGGGTACCTCAGGCCATGGTGTAAGTCCAAGAAACCAGCTCCTCTGAACTGAGAAAATCCAATGCAACAGCAGCTGAAATACAGAGGCGGAAGAGCAGGACAGCTGGAGGCCCCTCTGTCTTGACTTAGCTGATCTGGGTCATGAAATCTACTAGGCTGGGAAAGACCCACTGGAAATGAGGAAGTCTAGCAGCTCCCCTGGCTCAATCAGGACTGGGAAGAAACCCAAGGAGCTGTGGAGATCAGAGAGACCACACCCTGGGTCAGGGTTGAGTAGAATCCTTCCTTAGCAAGAGCTACTTTGGGAGAGGAAGAAGTAAGTTGCTAGAGGACTACACTGGCTGGGTCTGCCCCCAATAACCCTCAGAAGGGAATGTGGGAGGGCCAGCAGACTCCAAGTGTTAGCCATGTGCAGAATAAAATCCTATAGGCTTACCACAGCATAACAGGAATCTGACAGAAACCAACATCCAAAATGACCCTGTTGAAGTCATCGGGCATGAATTCAAAGAAGTCAAATATAACTTACAGGCAGATGAAAGAATTGCCCGATACAAATAATCAACCAATAAAAATAGGCTGCATATTCTCAAGACTGTTAAGGGTGGGAAAACATAATGAGAAGAGGAAGATTTTTTTTTCATTTTATTTTATTTCAACTTACATTCCAACCACAATTCTCCCTCCCACCCCCTTACCTCCCCACTAGCCCACCCCCAGTCCACTCCGCCTCACAGGTAAGTGCTCCCACGAGGAGTCAACATAGTCCGACCCAATAGGTTGGGACAGGGTCAGGCCCCTGTCCTATGCATTAAGTCCGAGCATGGCATCCCACCATTGGGCTTCAACAAGCCACATCATGTACCAGGTTTGTATCGTGGTCCTTCTTCCAGGGGCCCCTCGGATAAGCTTCACAACTGTCTCCCACATATGGAGGGCCTAGTTTGGTCCCCTGAAGTGTCCACCGCTGTAGGTCTAGAATTCATGAGTTTCCAGGAGCTTGGTTCAGCTGTCTCTGTAGATTCCCCCTTCATGATCCTGACCTCCCTTGTTTATATATATTCCCTTCTCCCTCTGCGACTGGATTCCCGCAGCTCAGCCTGGTTCTTGGTTATGGATTTAAGTTTTGCAGAGCACTTTTTTTTTCCCCTAATACTCACGAAGTGTCATTATGACTGGCGTATAATAAGTTCCGGTGAGTTAAAACCACAATAGTTAAACTAATAATCACTGGAAATTCTTACCCATGTACCAGCAGGGATGTCTGACCATTGATGTACACATGCTCTCTCTGGGCAGCGGTTCAGTGCTGATGTTTGTGTCCCAAGAGAGGAGTCTGGGTCAGGCTGGCTCCCAGAAGATAAGCAAGCGACTGGCATGCATCCCCCTTGGCACTGAGAACATGTGTGGGAACACCCACAAGGAGGCCAGCTTGTCCTCCATAGCCAGCAGCCACGTCTATTCTTGCCCCAGAATTCTCGTCTCTCTCACGTGACTGCTACTAACCGCTGTCTTTCTTGCAGGGAGCTACCCAGTGCCTTCCCCCTGCCTCTCCAGTCCCTGCCAGAATGGGGGTACCTGTGTAGAAGCGGATCAGGGATATGTGTGTGAATGTCCTGAAGGCTTCGTGGGCTTGGACTGCAGAGAGAGTATGTGGGGACTGCCAGGACTGTGTCCCTGGGCCGGGCAGGAGAAGGGAGGTGGGCACAGTCGGGGAGGGTTCTCCCTTAGCGCATACACGCAGGAAACTCCATGTAGAAAAAAGAAGTGTGTGTGTGTGTGTGTGTGTGTGTGTGTGTGTGTGTGTGTATGTTCAGCAGTTTCATGGGAGAGTAACCAGGATTGGCCAGGGTTAAGGCAGAGAAGCTTTTGCCCATGGAAGTGTCTCCCCTATCCCCACACAGGAATTCCTAATGACTGTGAGTGCCGGAACGGTGGCAGCTGCCTGGGGGCCAACACCACCCTCTGCCAGTGTCCTCCAGGCTTCTTTGGGCTCCTTTGTGAATTTGGTAGGCTTCCTGCCTGATCCCTGGATGTCATTAGCAGGGTCACTGGGTCTTGGCACAGGGTGGGGGCACCTTTGCCAAGAAGGTTCCCTGGGAAGATGAATGGGCACTAAAGGAGCCTCTTCCTTCACAGAAGTCACAGCCACGCCCTGCAACATGAACACACAGTGTCCAGACGGAGGCTACTGCATGGAGTATGGTGGGAGCTACCTGTGTGTCTGCCACACAGACCACAACATCAGCCACTGTGAGTGGCTAGGGACAGGCCACCAGGTCTAGCAGAAAAGGGTGCAGAACCAGGGTTAACGGAAGAGCCTGCAGGTGCGGAGGCTCTGACAACAGTGAAAACAACAGCTTCACTTGCTGTATTCGCCGGGGTCGCCCTCACTCCCTAAGGGAAAACATCTTGACAGAGATACATCACCACAAGCTACTTTCCTTCAGGCCATAATCCATACACAATTTGCGTGACTGGTGCATTTACTACCTTTAGGGTAAAGGCACAGATCAGTTAAGTAGTGTGCAATTAAAGGAATGATCAAAGTTATCTTGTTAGAAAGAAAGCTTGAAAGTTGCTAAAATCAGAGTAGGTGGGGGTGGGGGGTGGGGGGTGAGGCCTTAGGGCCAAGGTGAGCAACCCAGACTGTATTTCAAGTGGCCTCGTTTCAGCCAGAAGGGGTGTCAAGATGACCCCGGGCAAGCATTTCCTCCCCCCCCCCCAGCTCTGCCGTCACCCTGCGATTCCGACCCTTGCTTTAATGGAGGCTCCTGTGACGCCCACGACGACTCCTACACGTGTGAGTGCCCACGTGGATTCCACGGCAGGCACTGCGAGAAAGGTGATGCGGGACTCGAAGGGAAGTGGGGCGAGGGAGGGGTGTGCGCTGGAGCGCAGCTGGGGGCGGGGCGCGGGGAGAGGCGGGGCGTGCGCCTTCCCATTCTCCGCCGTCAGCACCATGGAGAGCTCCCAGCCGGCAAGCCCACAGCGGTCCGTGCCTTCGCTCTTCCATTGGAAACTCTGGAGCTTCCTTTAGGCTCCACACATCCAGGGCGGCGTGTGCCTCGCTGTTTTTGAGTTATTTTCCTCACTTTGGTCACGGCATTTCATCATCACTAGCCTGCATGCCCCAAGAGGCTTCATTTTTCCCCTCAGTATTTTTCCAAATAGGTTTTAGAATGATTATATCGAACTTAATTTTTTTTCATTCGGATTTTGTTTAGTTTAACACAGAGAATGCACACATTTTACATTTAAACTGCTTATAATTTAAGTATTCTTTCACAATGCATGCAGCGTTGCCATCTGGATCAGGGCCACCCTTTCGTGCAGTAACACACTCTCACAAACGGAGCATCTCAGGCATCCTTTGTAACCTGACTCAGGGCTCTGGCATCCCACAGCCTGGCTGTTCAGGAGATTTATGAGAGGTCTCCCCATATCACCTCCCCTGCTGTGTACCGCATACCCCAGGGCAGGCTTCTGACTTACATGTGGGAGTCCCTCACTTCTGTCCCTGAAGCAGCACAGAGGGATGCTAAAGGGAAGGCCTTCTGCATGGCTATCCCTGAAGCCCCATACAGGGCCCTTCCAGAATCTGCTGTGAGGGAGACCTGTGCATTTGTGGCAGAGGAATGAAGAGAGAGGGGCACTGGGTTCTGTGAGCCTGGCCTGGAGAGGGTGTGGGTTTGGAAAGGATATCCTGTAGAGCTGTGAATGCTGTGGCTGCCCTTCCAGGACAGATTCTGGATGTGTCTGCTGTGACTCAGGGTTCAACTCTCCAGCAAGGAGAAAGCTGGCAGGCTCAGGGCCTGTAGCCTGTGAGCTCCACTCACCTTTAGTTTAGGCCTGGCTGATTTAGCCCCTGATACGTTGGGCCTTGGGACACAGCTGAAAAGCAGGTCTGACTTCAGGCCTGTCCAGTACCTGCCAAAGGACTGAAAAGGCAGGGCGTGGTAACAAGGATTCTGCACAACCAGGAGAGTGGCCCGTCTTCACCATATCTCTCTGCCTCTGCACACAGCCCGGCCACACCTCTGCAGCTCAGGGCCCTGCCGGAATGGCGGCACATGCAAAGAGACAGGCAATGAGTACCACTGCACCTGCCCTTACCGCTTCACCGGGAGACACTGTGAGATTGGTGCGGCCCCAGGGCAGGGGTGGGTGGTCATGGGCATGCTCTGAGCTAGGGCTGAGCCAGCAGAATCCAGCTGGCCAAACCCTAACCACCAGGCACTTGCTTCTCAGGAACATGTGCATGAAGGTTTTGTTTCTGGGGTGGCAGGGACCTAGAGGGGTTGGCATCCACGATCCTTGACTCTGATGGGTGTCTTCTGCTTCCAGGAAAGCCAGACTCCTGTGCCTCCGGCCCCTGTCACAACGGTGGCACTTGCTTTCACTACATTGGCAAATACAAGTGTGACTGCCCTCCAGGCTTCTCTGGGCGGCACTGCGAGATAGGTAAGGTGGGGGCAGCCAGGGATGCCCCCCCCCCAGCGCATGTGAGAACTGCCTCAAGGGGCAGAGCTGGGCTGGGAGGGGTGGGAGGCGGGCTGAGCACAGGAAGCAGGGGGCGCCTCCACACAACACAGAGGACCTCAAGGGAAACATGGTGAGAGGGGGGTCTTCTGTGTCCTTGCAGCCCCCTCCCCCTGCTTCCGGAGCCCATGCATGAATGGGGGTACCTGTGAGGACCGAGGGGCAGATTTCTTCTGCCGCTGCCAGCCGGGGTATACAGGACACCGGTGTCAGGCAGGTGAGAGCCAGGCGGGTGGGCTGGGAGCAGGGCATCTTTTCCAGATCCCCTAAGAACTGGGCGGGGTAGGGGTGGTGTCCTGCTTCTCTGCTGCTGTCACAAAGCGCCACCATGACCAAGGCAACTTACAGAAGAGTTTGTTGGGGACTTACAGTTCAGAGGGTGAGTCCATGGCCATCACGGCAGGGGGCATGGTAGCTGACAGCTGACATCCCCATATACAAGCGTGAGTCAGAAAGAGAAAGCTAAGCGGGAATGCATTGGCTTTAGAAACCTCAAAGCCTGCCTCTGGTGACACAAACTCTGTCAAAGTCACACCTTCTGATCCTTCCCAAAAGTCCCACCAGCTGGAGACCCGGTACTGAAATATTTGAGCCTATGGGGGCCATTCTCATTCAAAGCACTGTGTGAAAGGGAAAATCAGTGTCGGAGGTGCCAGCTCCCGGAGGCCAAACCCTGTCCCCTTGAGCAGGTGGTGTAGAAGCCAGGCCTCCCTGGTCACCTAGGAGGTGGGACTAAGTGGGCCAGCTGATGCTCAGGAAATGCTGATGCTCTCTTGCAGAGGCGGACTGTGGTCGCCCTGAGGAGGTGAAGCATGCTACCATGCGCTTCAATGGAACTCACGTGGGCTCAGTGGCCCTGTACACGTGTGACCGTGGCTTCAGCCCGAGTGCCCTCAGCCATATGCGTATCTGCCAGCCACAAGGTGTCTGGAGCCAGCCTCCCCAGTGCATTGGTGATTCTGTGGGCCCTCAGGGATGGGTGGGCAGGGCCAACATCTTTCTCTGGCAGCCATATGAAGTTGCACAGAGCCTGCACACACGCCCCTCCCCTATCTCCTCTCTGTAAATAGAGGTGGTGACAGGGGTGATGGCTGTCAGCTTTGCTCTGGGCTTCCTTGTCCTCGGAGCAACCAAGAGCAGATCAGACAGCTGCAGACCCATATTGCAGATAAAGCAGCTGAGTCCAAGACTTAATCCAAGGGCTAGGGCCTAAGGGAAGCAGATGGATTTCAGTTCAGGACCCCGCCCAGACCTGTGAAATCAAGCTGCACTTAAACAAAACTGTAGCCCTTACATATGCACAGGAGGATGCTGTTCCAGACAGCACCCTCTCCATAGTCCCGACATGGCTCTGTCCCGGAGACAGGGCCATTCTCTCTGAAACACTAGAGCTGCGAAGTGCATAGCATCAAGCCTGAGTGTGCAGCTCTGCCGCCAGGAACTGTGTGATCATAACACAATTCTCATGAAACAGACACAGGGACAGCACCTATGACAATTACCATTTCCCAAATTCCCGGAGAAGCTCAACCCACCAAGACAAAGAGTTCTGCCGAGGACCACCGGGCCTTGGGCGTCTGTCCTCCACTCCTGCCCTCCCAAGCCCCATGGTGCTCAGGAGAGTGCATCTCTCTGTTCCACATCTCCTCAACCCATTGCCAGGCGTCGTACCCTGAAAAGGAGGGGGCTCCAGCAAGGAACAAAGACCCTGAGAAGCACAGCCTCCAAAAGCAGTGATGGGTGTCCACATAGCAGCTAACACTGGAGACAGAAATTCAGAAGATGGCCAAGTGGCACAAAAGGATATCCGTCTACTATGCGCATTTTATATTGCACCATATGTAGTGACGGTATGCAGAAGTTCATATGGCATTGACCATGTGCAAGGAGATGGATCAATCAGTAAGCCACGCTGTAAAAGCAAGTCGAAAGATGAGACTTTAAACCACCACAGTTGAAGTAACCGGCATAATTTATAAAAGGATGTTGATGAAGAGTAAGTTGGTGAGTTGAAAGACAGTTGGGAGAGCTTCTTCGGAAAGGGGAGGAACAGGCTGTGTACAAAGAGAGTGTAGAGTCTGACCCAGAACATCGGGGGCAGGCAGCTCCTCCAGGCTGCAAGGCAGAGGACAGAGAACAGGCAGGAAATGCCCTACTTAGGTCTGTACTGTGTTTGTTGACAGTCTGCCTGAGGAACCAGAAGTTAGAGAAGAAATTATTGAAACAGATCTACAGATGTCTCACATGCAAGGATTTTAAAATGCCGCTATAAAAATATTTAAAAAAAAAAAAAAAAGAAAGCCCAAATGAATGAGAGAATAAAGAAATGTAAATGGCAAAATAGAGACTCTAGACTGAAAGTGCAGTTGGTGATTACTGGAATAGGCTGGATTAAACTAGATTTCCAACAGAATGGATACAATAGAGAAAGTCACAGTATGACAAAATTACATAAACCGCAAGTCAGGGAGAAAATCATTTTAAATGAACTAAATATTGTGAAAATCCAATTTTTAAATGAAAGTGCTATGAAAGGTAGAAAGTGAGAGGGTGTGTATGTGTTATTATAGATAGATGAGTTAAGTGGGGAGAGCGACAGGAGAGAGCGAGAGAGAGAGAGAGAGAGAGAGAGAGAGAGCGCTAACTTCAAGACTACTCGGAGGACGCCTATGGATCAATATGAAAAGATATGAGGCCATATATATATATATATATATATATATATATATAAATACATACACACACATACATACATATATATATATATATATATATATATATATATATATATGTCCTCATATATGAGGCTATGCGGCCAACAGACATGAAAATGAGCATTTTTCTGCACAGTAACCGGGGAAATGCAAATGTACAAATCAAACAGCTACATGAATTTAGGGGCCACATTTCAGACGTCTGGAAGCTTGTTGGTGAGAACACGGACAACAAATTTTCTTATCAATTGCTAGAGGAACCACACTTGAGCTTAGCCAAATGCTGGCGGGACTGTAAGTTGCCAGAAACGCTTGGAAATAATTGGGCAATTTGCTGCTGACTACCGACACAGCCTATGTGTCAGCAATCCCATTTCCTGGTAAACCTAAGAAACCGACCTGCCTACACCAGGGTATTCAGAGAACCTCTACAGCCACAGCTTTTGTCGTCACCAACACAAGTGCTCACCAAATAAGTGAGGATGGAATATGCTATGAGCAACTATGGAGCATCAAACGGCAGGGGAAGTGGTGAACCACGGCGACCTGTACCAATATGGAGGTCTCCTACTAATGAAATGTTCAGTGAGAAACAGCGCCTGTCGTAGCATCTGCCAATAAAGCTCGGAGGTAAAGAAAACAAGGCCGTGTCTCGTTTAGGCGATTCAGAACATTTTAAGAAATGATTTTAGGGCCGGGAGTGGTGGTGCGCACCTTTAATCTCAATACTCCAGAACACATGCAGGTGTCGGGTGACGTACGGACGGAGGGGCCCTAAGCCAATGGGTGAATACCACTCTGGCTTCTGGTCCCAGCATCACATTCAATTCCTTTTCAAAAGTAACATTTAGATCATACGTGTATTTTGCACTTCGTGTGTATGAGTGTTTTGCCTGCGCTGTGTATGTACACATGTGTGTTCCTGAGGAGGCGAAGAGGAAGATCCTCTGGAGTTGGAGTTACAGAGACACCGTGTGGGTGCTGGGGATCAAGCCTGGGTCCTCTGCGAGAGCAATGGATGCCTGTAAGCACGGAGGAGCCTCCTCAGCCCCCACCATTTATTCACTTCTCAAGTGTGACATTAGACTTTTCTCAACTGGAACATTCAAATTCAGGAGCACAACTCCCCGTTTAAAAGCAGCATATGGAGAACCTTGTAAAGCTACGGACTGTCCCCCAGACATGCTAATTTCGCACGTGTGCGCTAGTCACAGAAATAGCGAGGATGAACATCAGGCATTTCCTGCCAAACCTTGGAGGCTGTGGGTCCAGAGGGGCCTTCAGAGACTCTTGAGTGGTCCAGAAGCAACCACAGTCATTTTGTAGATACCAGCCAGGCATGAGACCTCCATGGATAACCCTGCTTTGGCCTCTGAGTATCAACTATTGTAAACTTGTCCAGAGACCGCAGCGCTACTTCATATCCATCTGCATCTAGATTAATAATGGCCGCCTTGCTTTGTTCTCGGGATCTCTCCTTAGAAGTAGATGAGTGCCAGTCTCAGCCATGTCTGCATGGAGGCTCCTGCCAGGATCTCACTGCTGGTTACCAGTGCCTCTGCAGCCCGGGGTATGAAGGAGTCCACTGTGAGCTAGGTAAGAGGCCTGCTCAGGTCACTGGGGTTCCCAAGCATCGCCACCTTGTTCCACCATCCCTTCCCTTGGACAGAGCTCCCATCCCATTCACCCCATTCACCCCATTCACCGCTGGCTCTCTTAGGGCCATTCAGGTGGTCAGGAAAGGTTTAAAAATTTCCTGTCCCCTCCTGCCCTGGGGACATCTGAAAATCACTGGCCTAGCAATCAGACTCAGGCCTGGAGGTAGGCAGAGAAGATGGGCAGGTCACAGCCCTTGACCCCTGGAGAGTGTATGTCAGGGTGAGATCTGCGTCCTCATGCCTGTTAAGCCCTGAAACCAGACAGCGGCTGCTGGAAGGGCGAAGTCCAGGAGCTGTCTCCAGTTGTCTCCAATGCTGGAGTCCTCAAGCATGGAGTACAGGAGCAGCGACAAGACTGTCGCGGGTGCTTTGTTGGAAATGGGCAGAGGACAGAAGAAAGGCTGTGGAGCAATCAGAATCATGGGGGGCATGCAGGGAGCGCCAACGTGAGCAGGTGCCACCCTGTCTATGCAGAGACAGACGAGTGCCAAGCACAACCCTGCAGGAATGGAGGCTCCTGCCGGGACCTCCCCGGGGCTTTCATCTGCCAGTGTCCTGAAGGGTTCACTGGAGGCCACTGTGAAACAGGTAGGGTTCTTCCAGGTGGGTCCCACACAACCAGGGCTGCTGGGAGATCTGAGGGGAGCCAGGAGCCATACTCTTGCTGGACAAGCCACCCAGGGAAAGAACCCCCCAAGGCTGTGGTGACCTGGAGGGAGGAAGGAAAGTGGGCGTGGGGGCAGGGGTTCCTGAGAGCCCCCCCTACCCACAGGTGCGCCATACCCCGCTCCTGGCCATTGCTCCTTGCCTCCCCCTATCCCTTCTTCCCGCTGTCCTCTCCTCCCTCCCCCAGAGTCCCTCCCTGCAGCTCGGGCCAACCCTTTGGGTGTTCTCCAGAGGTGGACGCCTGTGCCTCCAGCCCCTGCCAGCACGGAGGCCGGTGTGAGGACGGTGGCGGGGCCTACCTGTGTGTGTGTCCAGAGGGCTTCTTTGGCTACCACTGCGAGACAGGTAGGATCTGGGGCTTACCTGCTCCCTGAGGGTCCTTCCCTGGCCCTCTGGTGCCACCTTCACCTTCCTCCCCTTCCAGGGACACATGCTCAGTCCATATCTACCTTAGCTGGCTCTGCTGTCCCTGGACAGGCCGAGCTTGTCCCCAGAGCCCTGCACTCACGGTCCTTTCTGTGGAAAACCCTTCCCCCTGTTAGCACATGGTCCACCCCTCAACCAGGCGTTCCCTGACATTGGCACAGGTGCCAACAGCAGTTCATTCCTGCTCATCCCTGCTCTCAGCACCAGAGTACTCCTGGACACCACTAGTCACTGTCTAGAATGATCTCTGTCTCAGCCTGACACGGAGCCTCCCACCACCCTAGAGCCAAGCTTGTTTTGGCCACGCAGTGCCTGGCAGGTAGCACTTAGCTATGCAAGGCACAGGGAGACCATGACACCGCCCCACTCCTCCCCGACCCTCACCACCCATGCAGCAAGAAGCCTAGGAACAAACAAACAATTGCCTTCCTCACTGCTATTTCTCCCCCTCAGTGAGTGACCCCTGCTTCTCTAGCCCCTGTGGGGGCCGCGGCTACTGCTTGGCCAGCAACGGGTCCCACAGCTGTACCTGCAAAGTGGGCTACACAGGCAAGGGCTGCACCAAAGGTGAGGGCCAGGGGCTCCGGGAAGGACAAGGGGGCCAGGAGGTAGGCCAGGGGCCAAGCGGGAAAGATGGGCAGACAGCTGCGGGCCTAGGTCCCCTTCTTGAGAGCAGGCAGGAGGCACCAACAGCCACACATGTGGAAGCACAAACCTCCAAGGGCCATGGCAGCCCAAATGGGAAGGCTCCCTGCCAGCAGTGGCCTCGGTGATCAGGGCCCCGAACCTATCTAGGTGACTTGACTGGGAGCTACTCGTCCATGCTTAAAGTCTAACCCTGGCACTTCCTTTGTGTTTGGTGACAATCCCGAAGAGCTCCTCCCACCAACAGCTCTCAGGGTAGAGAGGGTAGAGGAGAGCGGGGTCTCCATCTCCTGGAGCCCACCTGAGGGCACCGTGGCCAGACAGATGCTAGATGGCTATGCAGTCACCTACGCCTCCTCGGACGGCTCCTCCCGGCGCACAGACTTCGTGGACCGGAGCCGCTCCTCTCACCAGCTGCGGGCCCTAGCAGCCGGCCGGGCCTACAACATCTCCGTTTTCTCAGTCAAACGAAACACCAACAACAAAAACGATATCAGCAGGCCGGTGGTACTGCCCGTCCGAACCCGTGAGTTCCTGAAGGTGGCCTGGCCACCACTGCCTAGGAGGGGAGGCTGTCCCTAGCCATGGAAGGGACTGGGCAGGGAGGAGCAGGCACTGGGCTGGGCAGGGAGGAGCAGGTGTGGCATCAACTAAGCATCCTGTTGCTCTGCAGGACCCCGTGCTATTGAAGACTTCGATGTCACCAATGTTTCAGCCAATGCCATCTCAGTGCAGTGGGCTCTTCACAGGATCCAGCATGTTACTGTCAGCAGGGTCCGAGTGTCCATCCTCCACCCTGAGGCCTCTGTGGCCCAGTCCACTGAGGTGGACAGAAGTGTGGACCGAGTCACATTTGGGTAAGAGGAGATTGGGAGCACAGGGGCCCAGAGTGTTCTTTGTGTATCTGCACACTGACCATCTTTCACCTGAGTGAGGGCTGGGGCCTGAGTGAGCCAGCCTCACTGGGGACGTGTGCGAACATGCATGCGTGTGTGTGTGTGTGTGTGTGTGTGTGTGTGTGTGTGTGTGCACGTATGTGCATGCGTGTGTATGCACTCATGTATGTGTGTGTATATTATCCTGCCTGCCTAGCCCCAAGCCACTACAAAGAGCAGGATCCCAGAAAGCGTAACAAAGCCCTAAAATCAAGGTCTGTAGTTGTAGCCTTTACAGAAGTGTCACAAACACTTTTTAGATTGACTTACTTAATTTTATGTGTATGAGTGTTATGAGTATCTGGATGTCTGTGTACCTTGTGCCACAGAGGTCCCCAGGAGCTGGAGTTATAGACGGTTATGGGCACTGGGAATAGAACCCAGGTCATCTGCAAGCGCTCTTAACCACTGAGTCCCCTCAAGGCCACTTTCCTAAGCTTCTTGCTCCTTCTTGCAAACTAGTCAGACAGCTGTGCAGGGACAAACTAGTCAGACAGCTGTGCAGGGACAAACTAGTCAGACAGCTGTGCTGGGTACAAACTAGTCAGACAGCTGTGCAGGGACAAACTAGTCAGACAGCTGTGCTGGGTACAAACTAGTCAGACAGCTGTGCAGGGACAAACTAGTCAGACAGCTGTGCAGGGACAAACTAGTCAGACAGCTGTGCTGGGTACAAACTAGTCAGACAGCTGTGCAGGGACAAACTAGTCAGACAGCTGTGCAGGGACAAACTAGTCAGACAGCTGTGCAGGGACAAACTAGTCAGACAGCTGTGCAGGGACAAACTAGTCAGACAGCTGTGCAGGGACAAACTAGTCAGACAGCTGTGCAGGGACAAACTAGTCAGACAGCTGTGCAGGGACAAACTAGTCAGACAGCTGTGCAGGGACAAACTAGTCAGACAGCTGTGCAGGGACAAACTAGTCAGACAGCTGTGCAGGGACAAACTAGTCAGACAGCTGTGCAGGGACAAACTAGTCAGACAGCTGTGCTGGGTACAAACTAGTCAGACAGCTGTGCTGGGGGGGGGCAGGCTGCCTTTGTATTTGGCCTCCCTGGGATCTCGTCAGTTTCTTCACAGACCTCCTGTCTCTTCGATCCATTTGTTTATTTACTGCTCTCTTGTATCTCCCTTTCAATCACGGCCTGACCCCCAAGACTGCCACTTCCGTCTCTGTCTAGTAGACCGCCATCATGTCTTAAGTGGCTTCTCTTCCCCTTTGAACGTACCAGACTTCCATCGCCTCTTAGTGACTTTGTGTTTTATTAAAACCGGGTATTTGAACCAGATGATGCAGCCCTCCAGGGCTGGTTCTTCTCTTCCATTTTGTTTTGGTTTTAATTTTTGTCTTGTCATAAGCTATCTCTGAGAAGGTCAGCCCAGGTCATGGGACCTTTGGCTTACAGAGTCCCTTTCCATTTTCTCTGGATATGCCGCTGGTATTGGAATACCCCGTTCCTTAACGCCTGGCCCCCCAAATGGGAAGAAAAGAAAATTGAAGTTGCCGGAGGGGCACTGGCTTTTGAATTCTCAGTGTTACGTCACTGGGTGGGACGGGACTAGCAACAGTGTGGGGGGGGAGGGGAGCGTTGTGGCCTCCGTGGCCTCCGTGGCCTCCATGGCCTCCGTGGCCTCCGTGGCCAAAAGCAGCAAATGGGGACCCTGACACTGAGAGTGAGGTTCTTTCTGTCCTTCCAGCATCCTGGCAGGTTGCTCTAAAATCCAGACTATGGCAAAGACATTACATGGGTCTACACAGAGACTTTTTCAAGTTGTCCCATTTCTGAACCTCTCATCTGAACATCTGTCTTCTGAGCACACTGTGGCAGTGTCCAGACCCTTCTGTCTTCTCACTAGAGAGTGGAGAAACTTCCCAATCCTGGAGCACTACAGTCTAAGGACTGACTACTGATCTGCCCCTCAATGAGGTGGCCTGGACCACTAGCAGCAAAATATCCCTACTCCTGGTCATACAGAGCTAGCCACAGGCCCCCAGATGTCCCTCTCCTCCTCGCCCCTTCTGGCAGGGACCTGCTACCAGGAAGAAGATACACTGTGCAGCTAACCACCCTCAGTGGGCCTGGAGGAGCTGACTACCCTACTGAGAGCCTGGCCTCAGCACCACTGAACGTGTGGACCCGTAAGTAGACAGGCACAGTTTCTGCCCGCAGCCCTCTCTCACACGTGGTACTCTCCTGCATCCTCTCCTTTCCAAGTGTCCTTATATTATAAACCCAGCCCTGAGGGAGAAGCCCTCTGCCAGAGACATTGTCCAAGACTGCTGAGTACACCAAGACATCCTCAGCATGTCCTCCCCGGAATGCTTCAGAGTCCACGGAGCAAGCTGGGATGACGACGCCCAAGGCTTTGGGGTCATGTGATCAGCCCACTCTAGCATTGCACATGCTCTTTCCATGGAGTGGACTGTGAGAAGGGAGTCCATGAGCAGTGGCAGTTGGTGAAGTAGAGATGACAAGTGGGAACAACTCTACACCTCCCACACCCGGGTCTGCCCGTTTGTGGCCCTCAGACACTTGAGGAGACATGTTGGAGGTGTGACCTAAGCTCTATATACAAGTTCTCCATGCCCTCCCAGGATGGCAGTGCCAACAGTAACCAAGGCTGGCTTCGGATGCAGCCACCGATCCCTCTCAGATCTTAGGCGACGTTTCACCCAATGCCCTTTGACCCGACTTACACTTCCTCCTTCCCCATTCAGGGCCTTTGCCTCCAGCAAACCTGACTGCCTCTCGGGTCACAGCCACCTCTGCCCACGTGGTCTGGGACACCCCCACTTCAGGTATCTCCCTGGAGGCTTATGTCATCAATGTGACCACCAGCCAGAGCACCAAGAGCCGCTACATCCCCAATGGGAAGCTGGTGTCCTACACAGTGCGTGACCTGCTGCCAGGTCGGCGGTACCAGCTCTCGGTTACGGCCGTGCAGAGCACAGAGCAGGGCCAGCTGCACAGTGAGCCTGCCCACCTCTACATCATCACCTGTGAGTCCCGTGACAGCAGAGGGCTGGTGGTCGCTCAAATCCACAGCCGCTGGCTGCCACTCTTGGGGTGTGGTGGCAAGGGCCGTTCCTGGGAATAGAGACATGGGCATAATAAGAAAGGAGGCTTTTTACCCGTGGGTAAGGAAGGACAGTCGACAGCACTGGCAAACTGGAAATGTGTATTTGTCAAGCCTCATCTTATATGATTCACCAGTCTAACCCTGGGCAGGCTTAGCAGCAAATGCAGGACCTCATCCTGAAGGAGCTACCAAGCAGCAGCAAGGAAGGGGCCCAGGTCTGCCCCAAGGGGGGCTGCTGCAGATGAGCGCAGGAGACAGGGGCAGAGACCACTAGTGGCTTGGGAAGACAGGAAGGGCACAAGCAAAAAGCTGGGGTGTAGTCATATTAAGTTGCCCTGTTAAGGATCTTAGTCTGTCCCCATGGGTGACAGGGCACCCTGCCGGAAGCCACCAGCATCCCATATGCCCTTTATTATATTGTGAAACCTCACACGAGGTGTGTGAAAAGTCTGAGGAGTGCTGAACACAGCGAGAACGCGGTGAGGAGACAAGCAGAGGTGAACGGGACAGACACAGGTTCTAAAGCAGGGCCAGTGGCTCTCCAAGAGAGTGGGGCTCCTAGGCCCCTCCTCCTTCCTCTTCCCAGCGTGAGCAGGAGGCTGCTTTGTGAACACAAGAGTGAATACAATGCTTATCTGCTACACTAACTCCCAGTCCCAACCCTGCCATTCTACCAGCTGGGCTCTGTGAGCCTGTGAAAGACCCTGTGAGCCTGTCAGTACAGCTAAACCAGAGTTGGGATGGGGCAGATAAACAAGGAAGGAAGTCCCCTAGCTTGAGAGGCTGAAGGAAAACTGCTGATACACAGGACTGTGATCCACAGCCTGACATCTGCTTAGCAGACCAGGACTCTGCCAGGGAGTGTCGAGGAGCCGGCCTTCCAGGCCAGTGTATCTGTTGCAGCACAAGTGCATGGCCTCTGCTGTAAAAGGACGTAGCAGGTGACACAGGCTTCATGGGCAACAAGTACCCGTCTCTGCCCTTGCCTAAGCAGGGCCGGGTGTGAGCCTCCACTCTCCTGCAGTAGAGGCAGAGACAGGAACACCAGGCAACCTACTTCTCCTTCCCTTATTGCAGCCTCCAGGGATGGCACTGACAGACGTTGGCACCAGGGAGGACACCCCCTACGGATGCTCAGAAACAGGCCAGCCCCTGTGCGCCTGCCAGAGCTGCACCTGCTCAATGACCACAGTGCCCCTGAAACACCAACTCAGCCACCCAGGTACACACGCTAGCCCCAGCGCTGGATTCCCAGGCTGTGCTCAACCCCTGACCCTCCTACCCTGTCTGCAGGTTCTCGGAGCTTGTAGATGGAAGAGGAAGAGTGAGTGCCAGGTTTGGTGGCTTGCCCAGCAAATCGGTCACCGTGAGATCACGTGAGTATTGCAAACTTCCAGGCACCAACTTGGAAGCCAATTCTAGTGGCTTCACTGCCCTTGCCCCCCCCCCCCGCATAAAAAAATGTGGAGGCCCTTAAAGGCTGGGTTTAAAGGCTGCACTAGCCAGTCAGTCATGACATCTCCAGCAACCTCAATCCTGACTGCGTGTGAGGTTTTAGACTTCTAGGGTAGCAGGAAAGGTGCCCATCCACAATGGGAGGGCTAACCAGGTAAGGGGCTCTCCAGGAGTCTGCCTGAGAGAGGCCTGGCTCCTAACCTCATCAGATTCCCCAGCTCTGTGGAGAATGAAAGTGTTCGAGGGTGGAGAGCAGAGGGCGTGAATAGGGAATGGAGGGGCAGAGGGGCAGTGGGAAGCAGGGGACAGGGACAAAAGGCCAACACCAAGCCTGGCCTGTGAGAGACGGGCGCCTGCTGGTGAACAGGCGTCACTGGAGCACCAGGGCAGGGGACATCAGACTTGTAGGCAGCAAATGCCTATGGGCAGAGGTAAGTTCTGTAGAGATGACTTGCGGCCAAGGGCCCTGACTGCTGAAAAGGAAAACAGGCTCACACACCCAGAGAGCTGGGCTTGGGGAGCGGAAACGGGAACCTAACCCTGGGAGGGGGAGTGTAGACGAGTTTCTGTGCCGCCTGGTCCCACAGCCACGTTAGCCACAAATAAACACACTGAGACTTATATTAATTAGAAACTGTTGGCCAATGGCTCAGGCTTCTTACTGGCGAGCTCTCTCTTAATTATTAACCCATTTCTATTAAACTATGTATTCCCACGAGGCTGTGGCTTACCTGTAATCCAGCATGTTACTCCTTCGGCAGCTACATGGCTTCGCTCTTCTGTGGCTTCTGTCTGCCTTCCTCTCCCCAGTATTCTCCCTCGTCTCTTAGCCCTGCCTGTAATTCCTACCTGGCTACTGGCCAATCAGTGTTTTATTCATCAACCAGTAAGAAAAAAAAAAAAAAAAACATATATACAGAAGGACATCCCCCATCGGGAGAGAGCCCCACACCTCAGCTCCAGGAAAGTACAAAGCTTGTCTTTCAGAGGGGCCGTGGGGGTAAGACCCAGCCTCCACAGGCGGGCGACCACAGTGCGCTTTGGCAGCGTGTGGGATCAATGGGCGGGCCAGCAGGGTTGGGCCTAGGCATGAAGCAAGAACAATGTGGTCACCCTTAGCTTCTCCTAGAACCCACCACTCTGGCACCACTCAAGAACACAGAGGAGGCCCCTGAGCAGGTCCGCCTGGCCCTCCAGCTACCCAAGAACAGCAGCAAGGACACAGAGAGTAAGTCAAGGGTTGGGGGTATGGGAGCAGCTACTGTTCATAGCTACCATCGTGAGAAATACCCCAGTGGGAAGTTAGGGGCAGTTGGGCACCCCATCTGGGGCACGGTCCTCTGCTTCTCGAGAGTGGCCGGAGAATGCGGTCAACCCAGGATCCGTCTTGGAAAGACTAACCCATCCCGCCTCTTCTTTCCAGTAGTTGGCCACACCTTGCCCCTCACCCTGGGGATTCCCTGGGGATCCACTTCAGGCCACTCAGCGTCACTTCATAGAAGAGGTACTGAGTCAGAAAGGTGAATCAGTGACAAGTTCCCACTGAGCAAACCCTGCCTTGAGGGATGCCCCCCCCCCCAGGTTTGGTACCCTGTAGGACTACCCTGCACTGTTCTGCTCAGCTGGTTGTCCCTGCATAGCACTGGGTGTGTTTCCCACACCTCTGGGCAAACAGCGAGCAGCACAAGCTGATGCCTGCTTCTTCAACTGTCAGACTCTTGCTCTATCCCCCCTCTAATCCCTCTAGGGATTGTGGGTTAGTTTCCTAGGGCCCAGAGGTACCTTCTCCTTCCAACTCACATCAGGGACTTAGATTGTGTTCACCTAGCCCCAAAGAAGACCCGAGTACTTGTAGAAGTATAACCTTCAAGATAACCTCACCTGAAAACTCTGCCTCCCAAAGACACCTGCCCCTCGTAAGAGCACTGACAGCACCAGAAGTACATTTGCAAACAGGTCTCTGCATTGAAATGTTCTCCCCGACCTGGGGGTACCTGTACCAGCTCTTGACCCTGTGCACACTGGGAGGGTGTTTGTGCATGCTACAGCATTGAGGTATAGTCACCATAGTTTGTTCTGACTCACTGGATAATCTGTGTTATACCAGTCCATTTGAGTCCCTTCATGAAGTCCAAAACAGGAGAGGTGTGGGTTCAGCCTCCGGGGTCTATCACAAGAGAAATCCAAGGTGGCTGTAGAACTGGCCGCGAGACCACTGTCACCCTACAGTGGGGTAAATTCAGTGATAGCACAAGGAAAAGAATCCTTAATGGCCTAACGGTACAAAATTAGTCATGATCTCTGATTCATGTCATGGTCATGCCATCTGTCTCCATTTGTCTGGTTGCCTTTGGGAGTTCTGGAGCCCAGTTCATGCTAGACTCTATCTTGTGGTTTCCCCCAACCCCTCAACCCTGGACTGTCCCTGCAGCCCACCTCCATCCTGCACTATCTGCCTGTGAGTCCTTAGCCTTGGAGTGGGTGATAGGAGGGGTCATTTAATCACACATCACAACAGAGAGGGTTCTCCTCCAGACACATGCTTTATTCTAGCCCTCAGTCACCCGAACTGTCGATCAAGGGTCCACACATGCATGAGTCCATTCTGGGCTGTCTCTTGTGAACCAAAATCTTCCCTTCTGTGAGCCAATTGGTCCAGGTTAATGTCAGGGGCCTTGGTGTGAATCACACCAAGTGGGAGCAGCCCTCCCACTTAGACCCCTAAAGAGTCTCCATCCTTCTTTCAACTCCCGGGTGGAGGGTGGGGTTGATGATGTGAACTCACACATTTTCAGTGCTCTCCCACACTCCCTCATCTTGTAGGGCTGCTGTAAACATCTCTGGGCCATTATGTAGAGTGCCTAAAATTCACATGGAAAGGCAAGGGATTCAGAATAACAAAACATTTCAGAAAAGAGGAGATGGGTGGGGAGATTCATGTTCCTTTTGTCAAAACATGCTACAAATCAACTGTGACACTGCTTAAGGACAGATGTGACTGTATGGGGCAGAATGGAGAGCCTAGGAATAAACCCACATATCCGCCATAAACTGATTCTGACACAGGGAGGGCAGGGGTGGGCCCACCCCACAAGGAAAACACGGTCTTCTCAACCAACAGTGATGACACACTGCATGTCCACACACAAAGGGTAAAGCTGGCTGCTACCTCACACCATAACCCTCACACCCACATTAACAGAGGAGGCTCCCAAGTGTTAGGAGCTAAAAATTCTGAAGGAAACGTTAAGACCTTAGATCTGGAAGAGGGTTTTCAGCTTCATCACCAAAAGTATGAGAAAAAAAGAAGTTAATGTGGTTCCATCAAAATTCAGAACTTCTGTATTCAAAGGATACATTAAGAAACCCATGGATAGGGAAGAAATATTTCAAACCATATATCTGTAAGAAAGTTGTATCTAAATTTGCAAAGAGTTCCTTTAAATTTAAAGGCAAATGACTCAACTTTTTAAAAAAAAAAAAAGGCAAAAAATCATTTTATATTACTTTCATTTGACAGGATTAACATACTCTTGTATGTTGTAGTGTCTTCTATTTCATATGTGCATATAATTTATGTTTCTAGGGACATGATTTGACTATCTGTTCAAGTCCATGAAATAAAGACTATAACAGAAAAAAAAAAAAAGACAAAATATCTGAACAGATATTTTTCCAAGGAAGATACACAACTTGCCAACATTATCATTTGTCAGGGAACAGAAAACCAAAGCCACAATGAGATGCTACCTCATACCCACAAGGATGGATTGGATTAAAAAAAAAAAAAAAAAAAAAAAAAAAACTCAGATGATAATAAGCAATGCTGAGATGTGGAGAAATCAGAACCCACAGGTCACTGCTGGGAATATAAAGCCACTAGGAATGGGGGACAGACTTGTATTTCCTCAAAATAAAATGAGAGTTACCATGTGACACAGAAATTCTATTAGGGGTATATAGCCAGGAAAAATTAAAGCATGTGTCAATGCAAGTCTTCTATATGACTATTCATGGAATCATCATTAGTAATCACCAAAAGAAAAATAGCCAAGCATGCCCCCTGACAATAGACTGTGACATGTCTACTCAATAGTGCCATCTGATCCTAGACAAGAATGGGACTGTTACATGGAGGAAACTTGATGTGGTATTGTAAAAGAATGAGTCCAGGCACAACAGGCCATGTGTATCAGGGTTCCTTTCCACTGGGCTCTAGCACAGGGCTATCTCTGGCAATGGGAAGCACTTGGTGGCTCCTCGGGACAGAGAGGGAGGAATAGGAAAGCCAGCTCAAAAGCATGAGGCTTCTTTCTGAAGAGATTGAAGTATTCAGAAATTGACTATGAGGGGATGGTGGGACACTCTCCGTGGGTAACGTAAATCTAAGCTCCGCCTAAGAAGTGACTTACACAAGTCTGCTGACCTCCACGGATGTGCCATGGCATATGTGTTCACACACATGTACTCGTGTGACTTTTTAAAGACTAACACAGGGCGTTGGAGAGATGGCTCAGAGGTTAAGAGCACTCGCTGTTCTTACAAAGGATCCAGGTTAGGTTCCCAGCACCCACACAGCAGTTAACAACCACCTCATCTGCTCCCAGGCATCCGGTGACCTCTGCTGGTCACTGTGGGCACTGCATGAATGTAATACACACTTGATACACACAAAATGGAATCCTTAAATTTTTAAAAGAATAAACAAAAATTGACAGTGGTAATGGATGCATGTCAGTGAGTATGCTAGGAAGCTATGAATATTTTTATGATCTATAAAACCCCAGAAGTCTTCTTTTAAGAAGTAAAAAGAAATGAGAATATATTTTTCTTATGTTGAAAAATAAACCAAACTAATAAGGACAGCGAGTTATCCGAGGGAGGGAGGAGCGGGCTCAGGGAATGAGACATGAGTGGGTTCTCTGGAATATCTATCTCATTTCATAATTTTGACTTAGAACCAAAAAATGTTTATAAAACCGTCAACACTAAAGGCTAGAAATGGAAGCCAACGGAGCCGCTTGCGGTGGCGTCTGCTTTCTCCTCACGCGGCCCTGGTGCTGTAGGAGAGGAGTGTGAGAAACAAAAACACAGACTAGGAAGTTAAACCCCCTCCGTTTCCCCCAGGGTTTCTCTATACAGCCCAGCCTGCCCTAACTTGTGATCCTCCTGCCTCGGTTTCCCAAGTGCTTGGTTTTGGGGGTTTTGTTTTGTTTTGTTCTGTTTTGTTTTGTTTTGTTTTTAAGCCAAATGTCCTGGTTTTGTTCACTGGGTAGGCCTTAGGCAGGACTGCTCAAGGCAGACTCTCGGCTCCAGACATGTGTCCATGGATGTGGGGAGACTCATTCAAAGACCAAGGTGGGATAAAAACTAAGCCCAGAACACATTGTATAAATCATATGAGTCAGCAGGACTGCGTTCACTGCCCGGAGAGGGTTCTCCAGCCTGAAACCAAAAACACTCACCACAGTTGTGTTCTGGCACTGGGCCAGATCATCAGGAGATGCAGCCTGCAGTACCACAGGCCTCCCTGGACTCTGAAGATGACACTGCCTTCCTGTTTCCAGGTGCTCCTGGTGGCTGTTCAGAAGGTGCCTGTCAGAATGGAGGCACCTGTGTGCCAGGTGCCAATGCCCACAGCTGTGACTGCAGGCCTGGGTTCAAAGGAAGACACTGTGAGCTTGGTGAGTCAGACCTGGCTACTGGCCTCAGGGCACTGTCACAATGACCTGGGACTCGGCCCCGGGATGCTGAGCATACAAACTGGCTATCCCTAGGGGCTTCCATTCTGTGAGATTACAAGGCAGGGACCCAAGAGAGCTCAGGGAGGAAGGATGGTGGATGTGGGACCTCAGAGACAGACCATGAGCCACAAGAGACAGAGGGATGCACAAGGCACTGGTTGGAATGCTCTGCCCATAGCAGAGCCTAGGAAGCCAAGATTAGGGATGGTGATCGAAAGGCAACACTTTAGGAGCCAGATTGATGGTGAGAGGGAACGCATTTGGACTAGGAACCAAACGTGTTAGAACGTCCCACAAAGGCACAAAATAACCCCAAGGCCACAGGAGCCTTAGGAAAACCAGCCTGCAGACACTGAGTCCCCTGAGGCAAGGCCTCATGCCCAGAAAGTAGCTGGCACAGATCCCCAGGCTCACACAGGCTGCAGGGCTCTCCCTCCCTCAGGCAAAGCTCTGCCTTGAGAGGCAGAAGCAGCCTCCTCCTACGGACTGGCCTTTCTTTCTCCTTTGTGCTGTAGCCTGTGAAAAAGTGCCCCGCCCCTGCACACGGCTGTTCTCTGAGACGAAGTCGTTCCCTGTCTGGGAAGGAGATGTCTGCCACCATGTGTAAGTCAGCTCTGCCTCTGCCTTTGTGCCCTGGGATGGTGTCCTTATCGGCTGAGGAGGGACAGAGACTGCAGACACCGGCTTTGTCCAGCCTTGACTGGCTGACCCCCATGCACGGAAGCCTGCACATAATTCCAGGACCTGACTCCCCTCCGTCCCTTAAGGCTCAGAAATCAAACAGCACATGGGATTGCCAGCCCCACCTCTATTATTAACCCAGCACCATGTGTCTGTGGGCAGATCACCCCTGCCTCAGTTTCCCCACCTGGTCTAGGACAGAGGACTGCTTACTGCATCTCTTGAGCTCCTACTTGCTAAAGCATGTGATGACTCTGGGCGACTGCTCCAGGCACTCAGGGAGCCAGACACTAGTGCCTTACGTGAGGACAGTCACAGCAAGAGCACCCCTGCTACACTGTACAAGAGATCAGAGAGTGCCCAGGGAAGAAAGGAGACAAGGAGAGCCAGGAGCAGGATGGAGGGGACGGGACGTGCGTCATGGGAGGGGGACACTGAACAGACATGGAGGAGGCTGGGACATCAGAGAGAGAAGAATGTTCCAGACATCACATGTGTGTTACAAGGTTCTGCATCCGGTTGTGCCCAACATGCCTGAGGAGCTACAGGGACCGACAGAGCGGGCAGGGTGTGAGAGCGGAAGGAAGGAGGGTCCCGGGGATCTTGGAGACCCTTGGATGGACTGTGGCATTTGTTCCTCAGGATCCACAGAGACCCTGAGGGTTCTGTGCAGAAGGTGATGTGTGACCACGGTGTTCAAGCCACTCTAGATGCTCCCTGAAGGAGGAGGGAGCAGATGGAAGAATGGAGGGCAAATGGCAGAAAGCGTATCCAAACTTGATACAAAGCCAGGGTTAGAAAGGGAATAGAAGCCGGGCGGTGGTGGCGCACACCTTTAATCCCAGCACTGGGAGGCAGAGGTAGGGGGATCTCTGAGTTCCAGTCCAGCCTGGGCTATAAGAGCTAGTTCCAGGACAGGCTCCAAAGCCACAGAGAAACCCTGTCTCTGAAAAACCAAAAAAAAAAAAAAAAAAGTCCTAATCCAGATGGGTTTGGGGAAGCAACCTTGATCACATTCACCCTGGACCCACAATGTATCTGATGTTAGTGTGCACCAACATAATCCTCTGGCTTCCAGCCATTCTGGTTACACCAGAGCCTGCCTCTTGTTAGATGCTCCTGCCGCGTGAGAAGTCTTTCACTCAAATTTTCTACCCTGTTCTTGTAACCTGTATACATCTTTGAAGAGACTCCCCTGTGGCTAGCATATAGGTGGGTCTTACTTATATTCAGTCCGACCTGTTGAACGTTTAGATCATTTTACAATTGTCATAATGGGCGGAGTGGCTGGGTGTAAATCTACATATTGATTTCTATTTGTTCCGTCTGATCCTTATCGCTTTTTCCACTTTTCTGGATAATTTTAGATTACTGACTAACAGAGTATATTTGTTTCATTTTGTCCAGCGATCACTCTGGGGATTACAATCCTTCAGTTTGTCTCCGTTTACCTTGAGTTACTTGCATACAACTGCAGTTATAGTTGCGGTTTCGCTGAGTCATATCAGACTTACTTGCATTTACGGCAGTAAATGTCACAGTGCTGTCAGCCATTTATTGTTATTCAATGCTGAAGGGCTTGCTTTTCTAACACTCACCATCTGATATCAGTTTCCTTCCCTGGAAAACGTAACTGGAACATTTCTGAGGACACAGATTCACAGATGATGGTTCTCTGTTCTCATTTGTCTGAAAAGTTCTTCGTCTCAGCCTCACTTGGGGCATAAATATTTGCTAAATGTAGGATTATTGGTGGACAGTTACGATTCTTGCTTCATCACTTCAGGTTAGAGTCATCATCGTGACAACATGCTTGACACAAACAATGTAAAGGCATTTGACTTTGACTCACGGTTACAGAGGTTTCAGTCCATGATGGCGGAGGTCAAGGTGGTGTGGCAAAGAATACGTGTGCTTCTTGGCTTTCCCCTTTAGACACTTGTATTGTGTGCTGGCCCAGTCTGTGGGACCGTGCCAGCCATGTCGTAACAGCCTTCTCTTCTTAGCACTGACGGTTAACATCCCAGACACAACCAAGGCTGCTCCTTAGCCCTGTGTGCTTGTCCTGCCATCAAGCTGGCAGGAGTGGCCCTGTCACCTCCCCTTTCCCTTCTCCACCACTGTGGCTCCTTTTCTGCTTCCTTTTTATTGCTGTTTCTGGCCAAATCGATCATGCGTTTTGGTTTGGATAGTTTATATTTTTACTCCCTGGATTATTTATTTGTGTATTTAATTATCTATTTATATACCTTTTATTTTTGAGATAGTCTCTCTTTTGTAGTCCTGCCTGTCCTGGAACTTGCTAATGTAGACCAGGCTGGCCTCAAACTCACAGAGATCTACCTGCCTCTGCCTCCTGACTGCTGGGATGAAAGCATGCGACACCACCCCCACCCTTCTCTGGAATTTGTTAATCTTGTCCCTCAGGGTACTGTAGGTCTTTCCGTGTGTTTTGGAGCATTGTAAATGCATGTAAATATATCTATGTTTCCTGTTGGATAGCTAGCACTGCCGTGTGTTCAATGCCACATATTTTTTCTTTCACATCATCTAGTTTATTATTCATCCAATTCAACAGATTCAATTTCAGATACTTGTTGATGGTTGTTTGATTAGCTTTTGGGGTTTGTTGTCCTTTTTTTTTTTTTTGGGTCAGGCTTAAGAGTAAACCCACGTCTGCCCAGCAAGTGCTGTGCCACTGAGCATCAGCCCCCCCCCCAGCACAGACACTGTGTCTCATCATTGCTATAAATTCTGCTTAACCTTTCTTGATCAACCATTTTTACCTTTATTTTGCTGAATTTCCCTTCAGGCTTGCTAAATATATGGGACAACAGATAGCAGATGCTGTAAGGTTTGCCCCTCACTTCCCAATTGTTTTCTAGTCAACTATTTTTCTCCAGGTGATATATCATATGTGGCTCTTGTGTTTTGGGGGGTGCTTTTGTTTTTTGGTTCTTATGATTCTTTGAATGCCATATCTTATCAGATGCTGAACAATATAAATTTCATATCACTGGATGCTAGATTTGTTTGAATTCTTTTCAAGGAAGGTATTTTTGTTGTTTTCTGCAGGGCAGGCTTTGATTAGAGTTTGGTACTTTTGAGGATTTGGATGGCTTTAAGAGAGACCTACATCTATCATGGAAAAATAAGGATGGGGAAAACAGACAGGCTGAGTAGATATTATTTCAGGGAGAAATAACTTACAACAGAGACAGATGAACCCCAGCAGGTTTGCGTCCCAAGGATGCCTCCGGATGTTCTCTGTCTCCATCCAGGAAGCAAGAGAGAGCTCCTGGGTCCCCTACCCCAGACCTAGTTCCCCAGGTCATATCTGCACCTGTCCCCACCCCCAATGGGCGTGGTCAGTGCAGCAGGTGCGGACAGAGTGAATATTTCACTACATTCATATAGAGCTAAGTTCATCCCCTTCTGTAGCACCGTCTCCCTAGAGTCAAACAAGATCTTACCACTCTTGGTTCAGGTCAGGCCTAGCTGCTCAGGCCTCTAGCACTGTGGGTGTGCACAGCTCGCCTCTCATCACAGACTTCCAGACTGCTCCCCTCTCCACTCCAGAACACCCCGCCACAAGCTCCAGCTAGGCCTCTGCCCTCCACCCCAGCCTGCTTCCTCAACACCGCTGCCACCACTGCGTACTCTCAGCAAGCACTCCAGGCTGAATGGCAGTATCCTCTCGTGTCTCCCTCTTCTCCGGGCATGCAAGTTTTCTAGCTTCTGAAAATAGCTCCTCCCTCTACCTCCTCCAGTTCTCTAGTAGCTGAAGCTCAAAGTTAATCCCAGCTCCTCCACTCCTCGAAGCTAGAAGTCCTCCAAAATGTCTTCCCAAACTAATACAAACAGAAGCTTCTCTCAGCTCCCTGGTTATCTTTTCTGTGGGTCAGACACAGAAATTCTAATAGGCCCAAACCCATTCTCATTCCTACTGAATGGTGTGAGAAGATTTCTGGGTATAACACGTGAAACCGAAACCTGGAAGCTAAAGAGGTTTGGAGCATAGGCTGGTTAATAAATGGGTGGGCAGGCGTCATGAGGCTCCCTGGTCCATAGCGCCTACCTTCGAAGCTTACAGTCTAGACTTCACGACTGTGTTCTTCAGATGCTCATAAAGCAGAAGCGCTGGGTGTCCTAATTTGCTTTCCATTGCTGTGACAAAGAACACAACCAAAAGCAACTTGGGGGGGCAAAGTGTTTATCTTACACTTTACCGTGTATTATTGGGGAAAGTCAAAGCCGGAACATAAGCAGGACAGAAACATGGAGTCGGGAACTAAAGACCAGAATGACCAGGAAGAGTGCTGTTTATGGACTTGCTCCTCACGGTTCATTCAGCATGCTTCCTTAGGCCACCAGAGCCATCTGCCCCAGGGTTATAACCCACAGTAGTCTGGACCCTCCCACATCAATCATTAATCAAGAAAAGAAAGGTTCTCACACACTTGTCTAGAGGCCAGCCTGATAGAGGCATTTCCTCAATTAAAGTTCCCTCTTCCCATATGAGGTCAACAAGACCTCACTAACCAGCACGTAGAGTCAGACCTTCCCAAGGCCTTAGACCATGTGGCCCACCCCCAGCAATGTCTGGTCACTGAAATTTCAATGGTGCCTTTCAACACCATGATTTTGTCAGCATTCGTGAAAATGTACCCTGAAATGGATACTTTTTTATGCATGCTGTACTCAGTAAAATTAAGTTACTGGACTTTTATGTTAGACTTTACGTACACCCCCAGTAACGCTGTATTAAGGAAATGGTGGTTTCCCTCTGTCCATATGTAGGCTGCACAGCCTAGATGAAACTGTTACGACACCTCTCTGCCCCAGTGTTTGGCTTCACAGAGTTCTCTTGTGACAACAGGTATAAGAAAGTCTACAAAGTTCACCAGGACATTTGTTTTAAAGAGCGCTGTGAGAGCACAAGCCTCAAGAAACTCCAAACAGGTACATGGCGGGGCCAGGCCACATCTTGCATGCAGTACTGTGGGTGGATGGGTAAGGGCATTGACGGGGTTGGCTCAAGCTAGGCTGTTTGCACAGAGAACCAGATATTACTGACAGGCCCAAGTGTGTACTGCAAGTCTTAGAAACTCTCACCTGATCACACACAGGCTTTCCCCCAGCTCAAGGTCGTCACAGGAATCTTTGCCGTTTAGGATCTTCGCGAAAGCTACACTGAGAACATTATGCTCTCACAGTGAGAATCCACCCTTGGGTGTGTTCTCCATGGACCAGCTGGAGCCACACACCCTTGCTTTGCAGCAAGCAGTCACCAGGGGTGGCGTTCGACCTAAGTGTGTCACTGTCTCCCAGAGCAGCTCCTGCTGGTCCCATTCCACACTCTTCCGACAGTGCTAGGTTCCTTTCTGCTCAATCTGCAACTACTACCTTCAGCTGGTGTGTGCACCTGCGCCAGCGTGTGTGTGGGCTTGGCTGGGTTATATGTCAGGGACAGGTAAGGCTGACAGAGGTAGGGTTTAAGGTGCACAGGATTCCTTTTCACTAAACCCGTTTTCTTAATTATTTCAGGAAACAAAGTGACAGCCAGACACTGAAGAAATCTTAAGGCGCACTCTCCTTCATACAAGCTCTGTTGAGAACTGGAGACGCCGTCACACCCAGCACCTTGAGCACTGAGGTCCTTTATCAGACACTGATGGCAGGAACGCAGCACTGTGCTGTTACAGACCCAACCAGGAAAGTTCCAGAATTCCAACTGTGGCCTCTCAATAGACACAACCTGGTCTGGCCTTGCATATGAATCTGCTTTCAGGTGGAAATGAGACTTTATGGGAGAGGGGCAACTCTCTCTCTCTCTCTCTCTCTCTCTCTCTCTCTCTCTCTCTCTCTCTCTCTGCAGACCAGTTACAGTGAGGCTCAAGAATCACCTGGCCCCTACAGGGCAAGGGACCTGGGTGGTAGAAGGATCAAGGGTGCCTAACAACCCTGGGGGGTGCTGGGAAGGACCTAAGCAAGTACCCCCAACCCTGTGGGTGACACTCTACTGGTAGAATAGGGTGGGAACCTTGTCATGTAACATCCAGGGGACTCTAAATAGAGCCTCCCACTGGGAGAGTTATAGTGGATCCTAGAATTCTAAGAACTAATAACCCTGAAATGGAAGAAACTGCCCAGTTGATCCAACATGCCCCATCCATTTCCCTGTGAGATGTTCGAGGGCATTGGATTTTTATCCCACAACATTCCGGAAAATACTGGGTTACTCTGCGGAAACCCCTGTATAGCCTGAACTCAGCCTCACATTCCCTTACTGACGGCACATCAATTGGGAATGACAGACTGGCTGGCCCGAGACCTTTCCAGTGGAGGAAGAGAGTCACCTTTTTCTTCTGTAGCAGAGGACATGGAGAAGAAATGACACACAAAGGCCCAAGAACAATACAGGAGTTCCCGGTGAAGCAAGTCCTAGAGAATGCGCTCACAGCAACAGGTAGGGCATCAATCGGCACAGATAGGTCAGGCACCCCACCGGAGTGGCAGGCTCTCAGACAGGCCTGGCCTTGGCCTCTTCACCACTTCAGCTGTGAAAACCCTGCACCAACGGCAGCTGACAACACTCAAAGCTTGTCCAATCAACAGCATGGCCTTCTCACCTCAGCCTCCAAGGATGCACACACAAAACACCCTCCAACACTGAGCAGCAGTTCAATCCCACAGAGAGCCGGAATCCACAGATTATTTGGTTTTAAAATACTTACATGGCAATAAGACACTTGAAATATTAGAACTGAGTGTCCCCATCACCACAGCTACTTCCCACATACTGGCTTACAGAACACTTGTTTTCTGAGCAACGGGAAAAACAGACAGGAAGCACACATGCGCGCACGTACACTCACCGGGAAAAGACCCAGTGCCATCACCAAAGGCAAGGCAGCAGGGGGCCAGCAGCCTGTTGATTCAAATTGAAAATCACAGGCTGAGCCCAGGTGTCCACACAGAGGTGTCCCTGTTCTCATTCCCATCCCTCTGCATCACAGCCAGCTGGGATTCTGGCGATGCAAGAATGGATCTGGGCCCTCCGGGGCTCAGTGCCTGCTCCTCCAGAGAAAGGCAGTGGGTGTCATGTTAAGAGGGGTGTGTTGCAGTTTGCAGCTCTCCCTTCGAAAGGGTCAGCATGTGCTGGTAACACTGCCCACCTCAACAATTTTCAAGACCCAGAAGACAGGGTCCAAAACTTAAACATGACACACGTTCCTGGCTGTGGTCCGTCTAGGACGTCTGTCCTCAGGTTTCTAGGAGACAGACAGACAGACCTGCTCTCCTGCAAGGGAAGCACCTGCCATCTGAAGCCAGGCTGTTTTCTGTAGCTGTAGCCAGAACCTCTGAGTAGTGAGTGTGCCAGTTAGCTGGGTTAGCAGGCTCCCATCCAGTGGTGCTTCTGTCCCTGGAACCCACTCCCAGACTCCAGGGTCACAGCAGTGTCCCTCGAGCCCTCAGAACATGGGGAATACGAGACCCAGCTTTCACAAAAGATGCAAGAAGGGCCACGTGGAAACTGATGAGCTCTATCTACCCTGCTCCTCTCATATATACTGACCTAAAGAAGAAATGCTAATCCCTACTATGACAGAGTTTAGAGCCGTGGTCTACAACTCATGGGTTGGCAGGGCAGACAAATGCTCAGGCAGTATTTTGGACTTTCAGAAGGAATGACCTCTCTGACACCCACCAAACTTTGCTACTGTACTGCCAACATGGTCACAGATGTAGGGAGTATGACTGTATTCCAATAAAACTTCATTCACAAAACCAGGCAGTAGGCCACAGTTGGCAGGTATCTGGTTCCTGAGATGACCTACCTAGGCCTCCATCTTCTGTAGAGAAAGTCACCTCCTGAATGACAAATCGCCATCAAGGCATGAAGACCGCTGAACCTTCATAGAAGAAAAGCAGTCAAGATCCTTGCTTGGAAACCTAAGAAATGCAGGAAGAGCTACTCTGTTCAAATCTGAAGGCAACCCATAGTGGCGCAGGGCAGGCAGGCTCCAGGAATGCCCAAGGCTTCTTGTAATCTGTACCTCAAGTAGATGGTGTGGCCTACCAAGACAAACACACTTTACACAGCATCCACTTTCCACTCTGCTCTCAACAAGGCTCTAAGTAGCTGCCTACTCCTGGCAGTGAGGTCAGAACCAGAAAAGGCAACCACACCTTGATCCCTCAAGAGCAGCGCTGACCTGACTGGAGATCCAGCACCAAGAACCCCATCCTGACCAGACGCCTCCTGCCCTCCGGTTCACACAAACATACTTTGAAGAATAACATTTTCTTTTCACTAAAACTTTCCGAGCCTGTGTATTTGCGATTTTTCTTTTTTCAGGAAGGTGGGATAATCATGTCAAAAGCTCACTACTGTATGTTAGATACACACTGACTTATCTCCAGACACCTGGAGAGCCAGATAGGGCTCAGAGACCACATCCACAAACATGTATGTCAACTTCCATGCAACACTGAGGCCTGCCACCATCCCTCCACATAAGCTACAGCATTAGCAGTGAATGGCAAGACCAAGTGACATCACTGGAAACGTAGATGAAACCTTTATACTACACTATGACCTCAGGAGCCTCACCCGCCAGGCACATGCTGCCACACGCCCATTTCCAGCTGGAGCCTATCCTTCAAACAAGACCCCGCCTACTGAATGGTTGAGTGTGGAGCTGCCACACAGTCAAGTCATCCCAGTGTGTCAGAGTGGAAAGACTTGCTGGTGCTGAGGAAGAAGTGTTTGCACCCTAAACACACTGCCTCTGCTTCCTCGAACACCTTTCTAGGACAGTCACTGTCCACTCGGGAAATGTCACAATGGAATCAGAAAACGGACAAGGTGGAAAGATTTATTTTTCTGTCAAAATGAAGAAGTAATCATGAGTTGTTGGGCTTGACATCTGCTAGTCAAAATATGGGACGAGCTCTGATTGTACAGGGGTCTTGGAATGACATGCTTGTCTTTGGAAACACCCTTTAGGTGAGGCCAAAGCCTCTGCACCTTGTGCTGATTCCTCACAAAATACACCTCAGGTCCAGCAAGATCTCTATTTTAGACAGAAATAAACTCCCCAAGTCCATTTACAATCCAAATTTGTTATGGTCACATTACTTTACTGGGCCAGGTCTTGGGGCAGTTTCTCAGCTTTGACACTGCAATGCATAGGGTAGTTCGCAGTATCCCTGACTTCTACCCACAAGATCACAGGGCCACGACACACAAAAGACACATCCTAAGATTGTCAGGTGTCTTGAGGATCAGGGTCATCCCCATCTAAGCATTGGGTTCTGTCTATATAGGAAACACAAAGCCCACATGAAGGTTTCATATGACTATTAAATGTCACCAACTAGGAAAAAAATACTACCAAGCATATCTGATTTTGACTCTACCATCAAAAAGCTTTCTGCATCACCAACCCTGTGCAGTTTCCTGGGGAAGGGCCTCAATCCTGAGCCTTAGCCCCACCAAAGCAGGCCTCTCCTCGGAGCTCGCCTCATGCCAGCCCCAGTATTCCCATCACTCTGAGCCACTGGCCAAGCTCAGACCTGGGCCTGCACTGTTCTTCATCTATCCCACAGAAGACAGAAGCAATGTCCACTGCAGAGCATCCCCAGCCCCTGCAGTGCTGGTTGAGTCAGCTCACTCTGGCTCACAGGCTGAAGAGTCAAAGAGTAGGCTTTGACGTGGCTACTAGCCAGGAACCCACATGAAGGCCAGCCTGCCTAAGCAGGAAGGGTCAGCAATTCACAGGTGAGAAGTGGTTTGCTAGTCTGCAGACTTTGAAACTCAAGAATACATTACCAACCAACGCTTTTCACTCTGCTGTACATTCAACACATTAGAGGGCCGTGAGATGATGTTGGATTAAAAACATGACTATTGTGTGGGAAACCTGCTACTTGTTTTCATAAAATAAAGTGCTACGACATACTATTCCTCATGTTACATTCTTGTGAATTTATCTCTACTACTACAAGGCAATACAAAGTGGCCCCTGGGCTGGAAAACACCCCTTTCTCTACATGATTTTGGAATTTAGCACAAACGTTATTTCAACAGAAAACAAGACACCAAACTGTAATGGGTTGCATCCCCAGGGTTTTAACAGCTGAGTCCTTTATTTAGGATTCAGTAGGCCTCCTACAGAACCCAATAAAACATAGAGCATCCCCTATTTGTTTTGAGGCACTTACATCTCCAGTGGGTAGTAACTTTTTTTTTCCCCATGAAAAGACCAGTGTTAGTATGAGAAATGCTTGAGAAGATCCAGGTGATCTCCCCAAAGCTTTGAGAATGAGAATGATGTCCAGCATTCCTGGGCCCTTTTCATTCCAGTCCTCCATCACAGCAAATCTTCCTCCTCCTCTTCCTCCTCTCCCTCCTCCTCCTCAGATGCATGGCTCTCAGATTCATTCTCTTCTTGATCCAAGAGCTTTTTAAAAACCTCAAACTCCTCAGCAGAGGAATATGCTGTCCTGGCCAAAAACTCCTCTTCAGAAACTCTGAGAATGTCCTTTAGTAAAGGATTAGGGATCTGTGTCTGCCCCTTCTTATCCGGGGTTTGGTACCGTCCAAGGCGTTCTAGGTACATGTGTCTCTGCTTGATCTTGGTTATTGAATACTGTAAGAAATCACTCCTGACTATGTCCAGATGCTTAAGTCCCATCCGAAAATATGCATACTGAAAGACAAACATGTTTAGGAATCTGTATAGAACCTTAAGGCCTATCATTCCAATTCAAAACAAACATTAGTTCAAAATCATTAGAAAAGAATTGCATCATTAGTAATGGTAGAATAGCCACTCTAATACCAACACTTGTGTGAAATCTGACACTTTTCAAAGTTATTTCCAAATTCATGCTGAGAAAAATTCAGCAAAAAACAAAGGGGTGTAGAGGGATATGCTTTCCTTTAAACAGGGGAATAAAAAAATCACGAGTATAAAAAAAAAGCCAACCCAAAGAAACTGTAAGAGACCTAGGAATTTTTTTTTAATGTGCAAGTACACAATGTTTGAGTATGTCAGTATGTCACAGAATGTCTATGAAGGTCAAAGGCCATGCTAGCTAGTCCTCCAGGGATTCTCCTGTCGGCGGGGTTGAGGCACTGCACACCCAGTTTTTACATGGGTGCTGGGGATCTGAACTCAATACTGGCAGTGTTCCCATTTGCTTGTTTGTTCTGTTTGTTTGTTTGTTTTGTTTTGTTTTGTTTTTTTGAGACACGATCTCTACATAACTCTAGTTGTCCAGGAATTCACTCTAGACCAGGCTGGCCTCAGAGATCCACCTGCCTCTGCCTCCTGAGCCAAGATTAAAGGAGTGCACCTCCCTGCCTAGCTGCACAAGTGCTTTTGGCCTTATCTGTCCCATCTGTTACTAAACTATTAGGACAACTGTCACATTTTCCAAATCCCCACACAAAAGGTATAATAAGCGTAGTAAAGTTTTAGTGTTCTCAAAATTAGTTATTTCAGAGTACGTACTTGGACCTGGAATGGGGCCAGGTCACTCACTGTCAAGGAAGTAAAGCAGAAGGGCAGGTTTGCTTTGGAAGCGAGAAGAACTGAGCTGCACTGCTCTAGAATGGATGCTTTTAGCCCTGCTCAGAGGCTCCTTGGCCACAGCTGACCTTACTCAACTTAACAAGCCAGAAAACTCTGCCATCCGGAGCCCAATCGATTATTCTCACCTGGAATTTGTATTCTAGTTCACTGGGGTCCTCCTGAAAAACACCCGGGCATCTGTGCAAAAGCTCAGTGATTTGCTGTACTGTGAACAAACACTTCTCCTTGAGGACCTTCACCACACTGTCCATGTCCCGCTGACGCATGGTGAAAACCTCAGGGCAACCATGAAGCACTCTCTTTAGTTTGCCTGCAGATTATTAAGAAAAGGAAAGCATGTAACTTCAGGATAAACAACATTTAGGGGCTGGTGGATGGGGCAGTGGGTAAAGGCACCTGCCACCAAGCCTTTCTGAGTTCAATCTCCAGGACTCACTTGTGGAAGCAGACAACTGACACTAGAATTTGTCTTATGGTATCCACAGGTGCCCCAGAACATGTACAATGACCAAACACACTCACTGATACAGACACACATACACACACACACACATAGACAGACAGAGATAGAGAGACAGACAGACAGAGATAGAGAGACAGTCATCTACCTTCTACGAAGCACCATGGGAATTCTTCTCACGTCCCTGGAAAGTTTCTACACCTGGATAAGCCTCTCCACAGATGCAACAATCCAAATCAGACCAAATCAAACAGAATTAGGAAAAGCCCACATTTAATGGATACAGCACTCTAGGATGGCCTCCCAGGCCCCCTCCCAGAGAAGACGGGAAAGGGGGGCAGGGCAGTTTAATTACCTTGTAGGAGTGGCCCTGAGCATCTCTGGAGGAGGGGCCATCATTTGGTGGGCTTTCTGAGATGTAGTAGGGTTTGCAGGGAGATGGGGGAGGGGGCTTGGGTGGAATCTCCACTGTAACATCCCAGACTCTCTGGGTATATGGATGCCAGGGGCTGGGGCAAAGCTTTTTTTGTGGGGTGGGGAGGTGGGGGTTTGAGACAGGGTTTCTCTGTGGCTTTGGAACCTGTCCTGGAATTAGCTCTGTAGACCAGGCTGGCCTCAAACTCAGAGATCTGCCTGCCTCTGCCTCCTGAGTGCTGGGATTAAAGGCGTGTGTCACCAACGTTGGGACAAAAAAATTTGCCATAGCATCCCAGACTCTTTGGGTATATATGGATGCCAGTGACTGGGGTGAAGCTTCCACCTTAACCATCCCTACATCCCTAACCCAGCCTCCGAGTGGTTTATTGAGCTACATTAGTAACCCTATTCAGACAACTGGTATAGACAGGGACTGTCCCAGACAAAGTGAAGTAAATGGTTCTTACAATAATAGTTGGACCAATTTTCTTATGAATATTGGCAAATTTAAAGCTGGAAACTTAAAAACTACTTAGACTGTTAAATATTTTCCCAACAGCCTAGTTGATCACTGTCTCTGTCTCACTGCCATGTGAAGATGAATTTCCAGCTTTTTTCCAGCTGTTTTGTTTGTTTGTTTTGGTTTATGTGCTTTTTTCAAGACAGGGTTTCTCTGTGCAGCTGGGGCTTTCCTGGAACTCACAGGGATCCACCTGCCTCCACCTCCCAAGTGCCAGGATTAAAGGCGTGTGCCACACACCCAGCCAAAGTGTGCTTTATTTCCATATCTCAAGCAGCGCTTCAATACTGACTGAGCTTAGACTCAGATGACACTGTAAAAGAAAATGCGTCAGGAGGAATATAGTATACTGGACTCCAAACCTTCCCTACTCATGGGGAAAAACCTTACCAGAATAGTCAATAATAAAAAATAAAAAACGTGGTCAAATGGGTAGAGATCACTGGAGATCTCCATCTCCCTTCTCTGAAGAATGACAACAGTCAGAAGAAGGCCTCTCTACCAGCTTTCCAGGAACATGGCACCACCACCAGGTCTAATTTTTTGTACGGAGTGTTTTTGCAGCTGTCACATGTATGCATACACATATATCACTACATATATCACTACCACAGAGCAACACTAACCCACCAAAAGCAAACTTCATGTCCCCACTGTTCTGGAGCTAGAGACCTCAATGAACAGAGAGCACGGGCCTTTGTTTGGGCCTTGTTCTCTCCTCCTGGCTAATCTCCTCTCATCCCCCTTACAATGCCTTCTCCACAGGGCACGTCACACATCTCCTTGGAAAACTTTCCTGCCTCACGTCACCTTACTAGTGTGTTCAGCCCACAGCCCACATGCATCCTAGGAGAGCTATGAATGCAACCTCACACATTTGTAGATGACATGCCATGTCACAATATGAAAAGGCTGGACATCCCTGCAAAGCAAGTTTGTTTCCACTAACTCTGACTCCTCTCACACTATAAAGTGCTCACCTACCTTCTCCAAGACCAAGCTTCCGCAGGTAACTGGAACGCCTTTTCATTTGCATCGTTGACAGTTTCAGTAACTGTGGACTTTTCTTCATAGCCACAAAAACAGGTTCTGGATGCAACCCTAAGAGTAGAAGTTCTGAAATTATGTCCAGCAACTGTTGAGGATGGACACTTGGCTGTATACTGAGCAAACTGTTAATATGGGCTTCGTCAAAACCCATGTCCCGGAGGGAACTGGTGACCTTTTCAAGCTCCAAGGGCTTGGGTTCCACACCAGTCTTCTGTTCCTCATGAGGACACTGAACAAGATGTGTCCTGTATTCTGGCTCCAGCACATACTTTTTGGGTCTAACACAGGATGACTCTCGAAGGTGTTCTCCATCGGGTACTGTAGTCAGTTTACAAAACAAAGGAGGACTCTTCCCTTTCCATTCTCTGAGATGAGGTGTCCGCCTAGACAAACAGGCCCAGGAGAGGGCCTTTAGACGGTGCCATTCACAAACCTGTAAGACAGCCAAAACAGAATCGGCTCTACCTCACAATAACGACCACCACAAGATTACCGAGCCAGAGTATTTTGGCTCATAAAAGCTCACGGTTTTTACAAACTATCTGCAAAACCTCTGGTCCTAAAAAAGTCTCCAGAGAGGGAAATTAGCATAGAGACAACAGCAGTTACTGGAGATATAGGAAGCAGGCACAAACAACACTTTTGGCTTCACGGACTGCTAGTCATTAATACTTGGCTGAAAACTCTGAACCGCAGCACATAACCCGGTGGCCGCCCTCTAGCATGGCCAGCCTCCCCTCCCCTCGTCTTGGTGGTCCAGGCCTCCTTTGCCCACAGTAGCCGCCACATCAGCCAACTCCGTAGAAGCCAGAGGCTCATCTCAGATCCGGGCTGTCCGTGCACTCGCCACCCGGGAGCACTACTGCCACAAAGTGGCCGGGTGTGGCCACAAAGCAGCAGCGGCAGCGGCGGCGCCTCCTCCACGTCCCGCCCACGGACGCCGTGAGCCCCAGACCGACGGCAACCTCACCTGCCTGCCCAGAGAAGCCATGGAGCCCAAGCGGCGAACGAACGAAACTGAGACGCCGGAAGGGGCGGCCCTTCCTAGCCCACAATGTCCGTTCTCCGGTCTGTGTCCGCCCGCTCCCGGGTGACAGTGTTCCTCCGTTCCGCTCGGGGCCCGCGCCCGCCGCTTGCAGATGCAGCTCCCATCAACCGTGCAATCTCTGCCAGGAGCAAGCAGGACGCCCGGGGTTTCTCAACTGCCCTTCTTAGTAAGCTCACACCATCCTTTCCTGTTGTAAACTACACTTACTATCGGGCGGGGGAGGAACGGGGACGGACGGGACACAAAACACAAACACAAAGCACGTGTTAGATTCTATAAGGCCGAATAACCTAATTGTGGAGTTAGGATGTTGCAGACCAGAATCAAATTATGAATTATTTTTACCCTTTTTGAAATTCATTCACTGTCCACTCTTTCTAACCGAAGTTTTGTGACTATGAAGGTCTTTAATTTTTCTTTATTTTGTTTTTCAAGACGTGTGGCCTTGGCTGTCCTGGTACTCACTCTGTAGACCACGCTGACCTCGAACTCACAGAGATATCTGCCTGCCTCTGCCTCCTGAACGCTGGGATTAAAGGTGTGTGCCACCTCTGTCCGGCTTTTGAAATACATTTTTAAACCACCACTGGTTTTCACCAATCCAAATGCTAATAGTGTCATTAGTTAACACCTAAACTACTGTTAAGTATTTTCCCAGTTTTGCTTTAGTCTTCCTATCTGTGATCCCCACAGATAGGATATATCTGGTAAATGCTTTGATTTATGACTTTGTTCTGTAACTAGTAATATCTCACCTAACTACATCGATGGTGCAATCTCTTTTGGAGCAACCAAAATTCATGTGCCTGGGCTCACCTTTTAAATGAATACTATTTGGGGCAGGCTCTGTAATACAGCAATAACTTCTCAGGACAGCCCAAAATTCTTCGTGAAATGATAAGACGGATCCAGACCCAGATAAAAATATTTGGTAAGTTGTATTGTTTAAAAATCTGTGTTTAGGGTCAGTAAGATGGCACAGTAGTTAAGACACTTGCTGCACCAGCTTGATGACCTGAGCTTGACCCTAGGAATCCATGTAAAAGTGGGAGGAGCAAACCCACTCCACAAAGTTGTCTGCTGACATGTACACACATACACACACACACACACACACAGCACACATGCCCATATAATATTTTCTTTTTCTTTAATTCTGTGTTCAACATGACTACCTGAACACACACACCAAAAAGTCATTTTAGAGGTTGAAGAGATGGCTCAGCAATTAATAGCAGTTCACATTTCAATTCCCACATAAAAATCCAGGCATGGTCCCATACATGCCTATAATCCCAGCACCTAGAGGGAAGGAGACTGGAGGATCATTGGGCCTTACTGAGTGCCAGCATAGACAAAAAGAAATGTAGGTCCAGTTTTAGGGAGAAACCCTGCCTCAAAGGAAGTTACGGAAGATGCCCACCTGTAATTGCAAACATGCAATACATATACAACACACACACACACATTTACTATTTAAAAAAAAATACATGGCCCAAGTAATAAAACAACAGGAACAATAACCTATTTCCACTTATAAACAACAGAACTCTCTTATCCCAGAGGTCTGATTTCCCATAAGGATGAAACACCAGAATTTTCTAGACCAATTTGTATGCATTAAATTTGCATCTTAGACCTGTTTAGGCAAAGAGCCTGGAAACCTTTTAGAAGGAGAGAACAGTACAAGATAAAAAGCTATGCTCTCACAACCACCTAAAATCCCACCACCTGTAAGTCATTATATCTATTTCTTCCTGGTTTATTGGCTTCTTATCTGAGGAGGAGGATCTGGCTATCACATCAGTAAGCATAGTCCTGCTCTGTGCCAGACACTGATCTAGTGCCGAAGTGTTTAAACATATCTTTAACAGAAGGGACAGCAAAGCTGTAATCTGTATAAAACTAAAGAATTAATTTCTTTTGTCTAAATTTTCTTTCTAAATAAATATCATTTTAGGCCTTTACACCTAAGAAAAGCCTATGCCACCCCAACTTTTTGAAAATAATCTAGGGACCTGAACAAATCAGTCAGCTATGGAATAAAGTGACAGCTAGAACACAGGGCTACTATGAAAATTTGGCAGATCTTTAATCTCCACAAAACTGCATTCTTGAATCAGACTTGAAATTCCAAGAGGAAAGAACAGCTGTCAACTCAGAACTTTAATCTCCAAGGTTTTGAAGGTTTTTGTTTTGTTTTCCTGCAAAGACCATCATTAGTAAGACATCAGACTATAACCAAAAGCTTTTTTTTTTTTTTTTTGGAGACAGGGTTTCTCTGTGAAACAGCCCTGGCTGTCCTGGAACTCACTCTGTAAACCAAGCTGGCCTTGAACTCAGAGAGCTCCACCTGCCTCTGCCTCCTGAGTACTAGGATTAAAGTTGTGCACCACCGCCAAAAAACAAACTGCAATATATTGTGCTCTCTGTATAATAAAGACTACGAGGAAATATGTTTGTTTCCTTCTCAGAAAAAGAACTCATCTGAAATCAAAAGCTAAAATGACACTAGCTTCTGGGAACTGGGCCAGGAAACCCTCACACACAGTCACAGTAGGGTGGAAACCCTTCACCTACACACAAAGGTACAATTAGAGCCTTTCACACGGTCTAAGTAGAGCTGGGCCAGTCAGGATGTCTGGAAGAGCTAGCAGGGCATTGTGGGTTGATAGATGGCTGACAGGCCTGAGGCCCCAGACTAAACCAGAATAGATTTCTTTTTAACTATGATAAGTAGGGGTACAGAAATAGAAAAACAAAGAAAACCAAGTATTTCTCATGTCCCATAGAATCCTAGCCAGGATAACTGTTAATTGTGGACTTCACACATCTATCATACATACCAAACGAGTGAGAAACACACACACACACACACACACACACACACACACACACACACACACACACAAAGAGACAGGCATGGTGCCACACATCTTTAATCCTACCACTCAGCAAGCAGGTAGATCTCTATGACTTCAAGGCCAGCCACAGTTGCATGGTCAGATCCTGTCTCAAAAACTTAAAAGAACAAATAAATAAATAAAAAGATTAAAATACTCCTTTCTGAGTCTCACAACCTAAAGCCCTTTAATAGTACAAAGTAACTAAACACTAGAATGTTTTTTCAAGGTTATAAAATAAAAAACAAACCTATGCATTACAAGTCTTTCATAAACCTAAAACCAATATACATAGTATTGCAGGCTTTTTGTTTCAGCACTTGCATAGGAATCTGTAGAAGGAAATTCATTCCAATTCTTCAGAATTTCCTTTCGTCATGTAGGAAGCCTGAATTCCATACAATTTCCCAGAGTAGAGAACAGCAGGAGAGAGCTTTCGTTCAGCTGACTGGCAGAGAAGGGTCCTCGGGATGCAGGCAGTGCTGGCCACTGGGAGCCTCCCTGGGAGGAGTAGGAGGAGGACCATCGAAACCCTTTGTGTGAGCCACTTCACTTGGACTCCTGCTCCCAAGCTCCAAACTTGCAGCTGACAACAGACCACTTTCTGAAGGACGAAGAAAAGACATTGCATGCTAGCAGTAACATTCTAAAATGCTTTGCTCAGGGACAACAGAGCTGGGGGAGGTGGGCACTGTTTTCTGGAACTCCAGTCGTGACATTCTGAAAGTATACATCCTCCAGGAGCTGACTTGGGCTAGGAAGTCTTGTCTGAAGAGATACGTCCCGTGTCATTGTTGTGTTGTGTCCTGTCCCCCACGGTCAGCATCTGTATCCTTACCTTTTTTTTGGACTAGTCAGACAACCTGCTGACTCTGCCTTCTCATCCCTCCTGTCAAAGCTACTGTAAGCACTTGTCCTACCTCTAAGGTCCATAGCCCCACCTTCCTATCCCAAACAACGACAGAGGGAGGGAGGGAGGGAGGGGGAGGGAGGAGGGGAGGCTGAGACTTCTCACCTGTCTGGTTGATCCGACACACTTCTTCCCAGGTGTAGTTCGCAAGGTTCACAGGCTGTGTCACCCAGGGGTCTATGACCAGCTTCTCTAAAGTGGTCCGCTGCTCAGGGGAAGGCTGCAGCAGCCCAGATAGAAGACTCATAAGCTCTAGGACATAACACAGGTGGCACCAGGCCAAGTCATGTGGAGCACATCTCAGACCTATAGACTTCAGGGCGTCACAGAGCAGAGGTAGCCAGGAGTCCTAGGGCTTTAAGGCCTGGCCTGGGTTCTCATAGAATACCTTTATGGATATGTCACCCCCAAAATAGAAGCATAGAAGTTGAGACCCAGCTCAATCAAACCTCAGATGATCTGTTTACAATGTGTGTTAGCTAGTTTTATGTCAACCAACCTGACACAAACTTAAGAATTATTTGGGAAGAAAGAACTCGATGGAGAAAATGCCACCACTAAACTGAACATTTGTCCTCCTCGTGAATGCCATGGAACCACATGATTCTAGAGTGAAAGGGTCCCCAGCTGACACATGACCACACCCGCCATCTCCATGAGCTCTTCTAGCCTCCAGGCTCCTGAGGTGCCTGCTCCAAGCTTAGGAAGACAGAGTCCCGCTTGACTCCCTGGCCTTCATTACAAACATGAAGTACCGCTTGGCCTCAACTTACTATCACATTTTCTCACAGGGCTCATCGAGTATGACTGCCATTTTCCACACGAGCTGCTGAGGGTCAAGTCTCCCCATGCACTGACAACATCCTGCTCCACAAACGGGGCTCCTAACCTAAGCTAAGTGTCTGACCTCACAGATAATGCCATAGACAAGGGTACTGACTGCCATATACCGCTTCCAAGAGGTCCCTGAAGGTCCAAGGGACATAAATAAAAATTACCAAAATGTTTCAGTCAAATCAAAATTACTATGCTCAGCACTGACAGGGAGGAGACAGAAACAGAGTGCCGAGTTCTCAGGCAGTGGCGTCACTCACCACCTGGAGCTCATGCTCACCTTGGGAAACTAGGAATGGGGGGTGAATGACTGCCTCCATGGTCTCCTCCACCTCACAGAAGGGATTCTCCTCGAAGATAAGTGTGTAGAGAGTGACCCCCAGAGACCACATCTCCAGCTCTGGCCCTCTGTAGCTGCGGGGAGGAACAGAGAGCACTCAGTACAAAGCAGCCCCCACTCAGTGCCAGAGCCTTCCAACCCCGGGCGGAGGCTTGCATCCTCAGTGCACGCAGGGCTGCTTCAAGCAAGAGACACTCTATATGAGCCAGCAAAGGGGGGGCTCCCAGAGGTGGGAGAGCAGGGGAGCCTGGTCTCACTAAGGGCACAGGAGCCACAGGCAGCACGAGAACAAGGCGGTGGTAAACCCTACAGAAGAGCACGTGCTGAGAGGAAAAGGTGCTCAAGGTCAAGACGAGCGGGACAAACACAGAAGGACCGAGTGTAGTGACAGCTGACGGGTCACAGAAATGAACGGTAGGATGCAGGTTTATCAGCAACTGGCCACCCAAGAGCAAGGCTGGGGGAGGAGCGGAAGTGTTATCTTACTTCACCCCTGCTACCAGCCTAACGTTTTCTGACCCCTGAGGTAGAAGGATTTAAAAACGGGGAGGAAGGGAGAATGTCCTTAAAGACACAATCTGGAATCAGAACTCAGAAAGCCTTGCCTGCTGAGATGGAGAAGTGAGTGGGACGTGGGAGGAAGGGTGTACACACAAGGTGTGACCAAGGGGCCCACAAGGCTCACACTCAGCTGGAAGGGACGGGCAGGGGGCACAGTATGGACGAGACGGAGAAGGCACTTCCACAGACGGCCAAATACTGAGATGGAAGGCCACAGCCTGGGAGCGGACAGACCAGCCCCACACACATGTATATGAGCCAGTTTCCATGCAAGTCTCTTCAGTACTGCCTACATTTCAAACACGTGATGGAACCAGAGCAGGACACTCACTGAGAATAAGAACAACCAAATCGGATCTGAAGAAAAACTACGTCCCCTTCAACATCTCGCTATAGTGGCTCTGAACACACACACAGACTTCAAATGGGCAGGTTCCCCTGTCCCGTTCACTCTCTGCTGGTGACACAAAGCCTAGTCATGCTGCACACAAGGGCCAGCCAGCCCAGCACGGATGTGGCTGCAGCAGGTTAGGGAGACCAAGCTCCAGGAGTCAGTGAGAGCTACCTACAACATTCACATTCTGACTGTAAGGTGAAAAGTGGCCGGAGAAGACACAGCCCTGCAGCCCCGCCCCTGCACCGCCACAAAGAGGAAACACGGGCCTGAGCCCTGCAGCCCCGCTCCCCAAGCCCCCATTGCTGAAGGTTTCCCAAGAAAAGAGGTCTTTTCAGTCAGGTTCCTGCTGCCCACAGGCTCCCCAGCTACACAGCAATAACTCAGCTAATACCCCAGAGCTTGCCTCCTCTGAGCTCAGAGCCAAGAATGTGAACCCCAGCAGCTCCGTCACATCGTTCCCCAGGCTCTCACTCGTCTCCTGGGCCTTTTGAACAGTCAGCCAGTTTGATTGCTGGAACTAGAGATGCCTCCAGTTAAGAGCACCGGCTGCTCCTCCAGGGGACTTGGGTTCTGTTCCCAGCATCCGCATGGCAGCTCACAACTGTGTGTAATTCCAGTCCAAGAGGATCTGTCTTAACTAGGTTTCTACTGCTGTGAGAAAACACTATGATCAAAAGCAACTGGGGGGGGGGGAGTATTTGCCGTGCAGGTAATAACAGCCCATCGCCGGGAGAGCTAGGACAGGAATGTGGGGCCGCAACTGAGGAGATGGGTGAGTGCTGCTTACTGACTTGCTCAGCCTGCCCTCTTATGCAGTCAGAGCCACTCACCCCTCCAGCTGTCAGATAACAGCACAGCTGGCTTGTTTCACCCCCACCCCACACCTGCTGCTGTCCTTGACGATTGTCCTTGGTACTAGCAGCTCTAAAATGTTGGGGTCTCCATTCCAAATAGGCCTCACCTTTATTAACAGCTATCTGGGCTTTCTTCTGGGACTCTGACCCTGCCACATGGTACCAAGCCTCAATTTCCACAAACCTGGGACCAAGTATTCAAACATGAGCTTATGAGGGGCCACTCTCATTCAAACTCTCACAAGAGGCCATGGAGGAGTGCTGCTTGCTGCCTTGCCCCTCAGACTGCTTTCTTACAGCATCTAGAACCACTGGCCCATCCAATCATTAATCAAAACAGTGGCCCACATGCTTGACTGACTATAGGCCAATCTGGTGGAAGCATTTGCTCAGTTAAGGTTCCCTCTTCCCAAATAACTCTAGGTTGTGTCAAGCTAACAAAACACTAACCAGAACAGGATCCAACACCTTTTCTGGCCTCTGCAGGCACTGAACATGCTACACAGACATACCTGCAGGCAAAACACCCATACACATAAAATAAAGATAAATAAGCCAGGCAGTGGTGGCATACGCCTTTAATCGGAAGGCAGGGGCAAGTGGAGCTCTGTGAAATGAAGGCCAGCCTGATCTACAGAGTGAATTTTAGGATAGCAGGGATGTTACAAAAAGAACCCTGCTGTTACACAGAGAAGTCCTGTCTCAAAAAAACCAAAAGATAAATACAATCTTGAAATAATTATTTGAGACCTTCCTCTTTATCTTCCATGTTTTTAACTTTCTACAACACCAAACTCCAAACAATCAAAAGCTGAAATAGTAGAATGGACCCCTATGTCCATCGTCCAGCATCCTGCCTATTGCACACTTATTTTCCAGAACATTACTCTCATTATTCAATAAAAAGGCACAAACAGAAACCACTTCTTCCTAAAATCTTAACAGTCATGGGCACAGTGCAAGAGGGAAGAGGAGGGTAAACAGAAGCATCAGAGGTAGACCCGAGCCACCAGCTCGGGAAGCAGTGTCAGAAGGAGGCCTGAGCCTCAGGCCAAGGAGCAGCATCAGGTGAGATGACAGCAGCGGCTTCCAGAAGTTATCGCAAAAAGTTCCTCTGGGAAAGGGCACCTGTGTCCCAGCCATCATCCACTGCCATTTCTCAGTTGGAAATACCCTGATGCTATAATGACCACTGAACCCTCAGCCCCATCTAAAGGAGCAATACTGGAGCCATGGCCCCACCTCCAATGGGAGGAGCTTCCTCTAGGGCTATAACCCCACCTGCAAGGAGCAACACAGAGCCTTGGGCCCACTTCCACCAGGAGGAGCAATCACCACAGGCTCTGCTCTACTTATACCTGAAGGAGCAGACAACGGAGCCACAGCCCCAACTATACCAATTAAAGAAAGAGAGACACTCCCCTCTCAAGCACAAGCTCCACCTATACCAAACCAATTAGAGAAAGAGATGCACAGACAGCAAGCTAAGAACACACTCAACCACATAAAGAACAATACAGCTACAACAGCAAGACCTGAACATCCCAATGCAGATGAAGCAGAAGAAAATGACCTGAAAAATAGCTTTATGAGGATGATTGAGGCTCTTAAAGAGAAAATGAAAACTTCCCTTAAAGAAATGGAGGAAAAGACAAATAAAAAATTGGAAGAAATCGACAAATCCCTTAAAGAAAATTAAGAAAAAGCAATCCAACAAGTGAAAGAAACAATTCAAGACTTGAAGTCAAAATAGAGGCAATAAAGAAAACACAAACTGAGGGAAATCTGGAAATAGAAAATCTGGGTGAATGGTCAGGAATCACAAATACAAGCATAAACAACAGAATACAAGAGATGGAAGAGAGAATTTTAGGAATTGAAAATGCAATAGAGGAAATAGGTTCATCAGTCAAAATGTTAAATCCAACAAATCCTTAAAACATGCTGGAAATCTGGGACACCATGAAGAGACTGAACCTAAGAATAATAGGGATAGAAGAAGTCTAACTCAAAGGCACAGAAAACATATTCAACAAAATCATTCAAGAAGACTTTCCCAACCTAAAGAAGGCCATGCCTATGAAAGTACAAAAGGAGGGTAAACTACAGAAATGTGTGATACATACGGGTTTCCCATGAGAACTTCGGGTGCGCAGTACTCGATTGTCCCGCAGAAAGTATAGAATAGTTTGCCTCTCTCTAGGTAGGCAGCTGAGCCGAAATCTATCAGCTTAATTGTGAAGTCCTCAGCGATCACAATGTTCTCGTCCTTGATGTCTCTGTGGATGATGCCTTTGGAGCGCAGGTAGCCTACAGCAGACACCAGCTGGAATCAGAGGCCACAACACTTCAAAATACAATTCAAGTAAAACAAACATTCAAGTAAAACAGCAGCAAAGGAAAAATAAACACTCTCCAGTGAATAGTGCTGGGTGCTGGAGACATGGTTCTGCATGGGCAGGAGACACAGCCCTCCTGGGAGTGCATCACTGTGCCTGTCATAGGCCTGCAAACAACACAAACCCATGGCTCATGATTGATGTCTCTGTTGTTAATGACCAAAAAGAGCCTCACAGCAGACACTCGCCCCATAACCACAAGAGGAAAGACAGGCCACCAAGTAGAGACGAGAAACTGTTGGGCCATTGAGGGATGCCTGTTGGGCAGTAGCGCATGCAAAGTACCCATGGATAGGTGCTGTGTGGAGACCACAGCTGACAGGGAAGGAAAGTGCCCTGCGCAGAGTGCGGGCAGCAGTCTGATGAAAAAGTAGAGACAGACCCTGATGCGGGGCTCCAGCAGCTCCTGAGTGTGTGTTCACATCGTTCCCCAGTCAGCACACCTACCACTGTGTGCACTGAGTGGCTCCCCAGGAAGCAGGCGGTGTACAGGCACTCTGTCTTTGGAAAGCAGGCATCCCAACACCCCATCTGCCTAGGCTTGCTGTGTCTCTATGGCGGAGGCCTACTAAGCAAGCCTCCTGTGGCCTTCAGTAAGACCACAATTTGGATACCAACTGGAGCAATCAACTTGTTATTTCTTGGACATCAATCATTTTGATTTTTGGAGACAGTTTTATACTTCCAAATGAAAACTGTTTGAATCAGACAATGCCATGTCAACTAAGCTCAACCAATTAAAAAACAAATATACATTATAAACACTTGCCTACATATTTACTTATATAGATTTATGAATATACACATTCATGCATGTACATGAATACGTACATGCAGACATATATGCATATATTTGAACATTCATGAATATATGAACATGCATGCATGCATAGACACATACATGTTAAAACCCAATCAGGAGACTTGAGTCAGGAGAGAATCTTGGTATATAGCCCAGAGGGGCCTTAATTCTCCAACCTGCTTCAGCGTCAGGAGTACTGTAGATTTAGTCAGAACCATACTGTTAACAAGACTATAAAATCTCAATACAACTAAACTGTACTGAGCTCATCTTCCTTTCTACAAGCCTCAGCTCTGCCCTGTGTCCATATAGCTGGATCAGCGGATGGATGGACAGACGGATGGGTGGTAAACAGATAATAGAAAGAAAGGAAGCAAATGTATAATCTTCCAACAGGAAGTGTAAGAGTGTCAGGGGGACATTCTTTTGGCATACCACAATGGCTGAAGCACATGGGTAGAAGCCGGAGAAACTTTCAGAAGTCCAAGGAACTTTCGGGAGTTTACAACTTTGAAGAAATGTAAATTAAAGAAGTTTCACTAGTAATCACATCACTGTCAAGAACTAATTAAAGGACAAGTATCCACGCATTTCTGGGAGCGCCTAGGGAGGAGCCACTGCCTTCCAGTTACTCAAAACAAGAATCGCTGTCTTTGCCCTCCTTTCCCTGCTTCTCTTTTGCCTTCCAGATTTGCTGATCACTTTCCCATGCCCGTAAAACAGCAAGTGAGAAAAGATTCACACACAGGCAACCCCTGACTTAATCCCACCTGCCTTTTCATGCACACATCAGGTAGTTAAGGCTACACACAAGGTCTCATGACTGGTGAGGACACAGATTAAAGGCACAGGGCTCACAACCAGCCCGATGGCTTTGTTGTTTAATGTTTTGTGACTGGGCACAAAAACACTGCAGATATGAATGTTAACCACTAAAATCTACGTCCCTGGAAATTCCTTCCAACTTCACTTTCTCTACTTCAATGCACAACCATCTCTTCCCCATAAACCCTAAGGCTGAAGGCTGAAGGCTGAAGGCCTCACTTGAGGAAACTGGCTACATGCCACTGACCCTTGCAGCCATGGAATTCAATTACCCACCCTATAGCCACCCCACAGCCCCGGCCCACTCTCACTTGTCGAAAGATGTAACTCGCCAGGGGCTCATCCAAGCAGGGATGGCGGTCAATGAACGCAAAGAGGTCCAGGCCAGAGCCATGCTTTTCCATCACTAACTGGAAGAACCCTTGGTTTTCAAATACATCCAGAACCTGAAAGAGAAAAGGCCAAGTCTAGCTTTATTTGGAAACACTTCCAACCAACAAATTAATGTTAGAGAAGCCACATGAGGGTGACAGCACACAGAAAAGCACCGTCTACCTTGATTATGTTGGCGTGTTCCACCTTGGACAGAATTGCGATCTCCAAAGTAACTTTTCCAAGTTTGGGATCCTCAATCCAACAATCTTCCAAAACCTTCTCCTTCTTAATAAACTTCACCACCACCTACAGAGGAGAAAGACAGCAGACCTTTACCATCTGTTAAACCTGGTACCACTTCTGGTTTACACTTATCTCTCCCAAGACCACAGCCAAGGAAGAAGAAACCAAGTCCCTACAACCGAAGAAAAGGTAGAGGTAGCAGCCCAACAGAAATGCAGGTAATTTCTGTCTATTACGGGCAAGACAGGACAGACGGGGATCCCTGGAGGTATTGAGGAGCCATGGCCACTGCTGAAGAAAAGCAGTCTCAGAAACCTTACGACAAGTGTTCCCACAACACTCCATATCACCCCCAAGAGAATAAAATAAGCCAAAAAGTAGAGGAAATAAAAACTGTCATTGGTAGACAAGTGTCAGTCCTGATGTTGAGATTAACCAGAGTCCCTCAAGCCTGATGGCTGCAGGAAACATGAGAAACACCACCTGGCAACAGCAAGTGGCATTCAGTTACCAAGTGTAGCGAGACAAAGTTCCACGTAAAGAAAGACTGCATGTCATTCGCTACAGACAGGCTTTGGCACTCAATAGACTGGCTGTTACATGGACTGCTAGGCACACAGGTAAAGCAGCCTGGGGTGAAAATCTCAGCAGGGCCCGTCTATGTATTAGTGAAAGACACTGTCAGGATCCAAGGAGCTGATCCTCTACCGAGAAGCAGACAAACCGCATCATGCACTAGGAATGATGAGTGCCCAGGAAAAAGCAGTGATGAGACACTAAGTGGGCAGGCACGAGGGAGGAAAGCCGAACAAAGGCCAGCAAGTACTCAAACCTGTAGGAAGCCAGGCAAAGGGCCAGTGATGGGTGGGACAGAAGCGGGAGCAGCAGTCTCAGTGCCTGCCCTATACAGCTACCTTTCACACTGATCAGGAGAGAAAAGATATGGTGGGGTGCAGCAGACAGACTCTGAAGATGACAGGAAAGAGAGATGTGAGAGAACTCAGGAAGATGAGGCAGAAGCTGGAGGGTCCCGGGAACTGAGCAGGTGGTCTGCTTCAGACATCGTAAGTAGAGATGCCTGCTACCCATCTGCCTGCACAGAGCAAGAAGACAAGAAGGGAAGGCAATCTCCAGGAGCTACCACACATGCCTGAAGTAAGTAAGGGAGAGGATGAATTTAAAACAAAACAAAACTTCTTAAAGTAAAAGTCTTACCAAGCATCAGGCAAGAATAAAATCTAAGAAGTTCTGAGAAGAGCCAGGCATGGTGGTGTACACCTTTAATCCCAGCAATTGGGAGGCAGAGGCAGGAGGATCTCTGTGAGTTCAAGGCCAGCCTGGTCTACAGAGCAAGTTCCAGAACAGCCAGGGCTGTTACACAGAGAAACCCTGTCTTGGAGGTGGGGGGAGTTCTGAGAAGAACCATCTTAGTACATTCAAGTATAATACTCATGTATTCTTAGGGGGAAATTACTTTATATATTTAATACAGTTATTAATACAATAAGAAATATATTCTAGTAAGTAAAATATTAACATAGAAAACACAAGAAACTGGATATAAGACTAATGTAGATTTACCAGGCATAATAGCACACACCTGTAAATCTAGCACATGGGAAGAGAAGGCAGGGAGGTCAGGAGTTAAGTTCAAGGCGGAAATGTAAAACCTTGTCTCCAAAAGGTGAAAAAAAAAAAAAAATGGAAATTTAACCACAGGACAAGCATATACATTGAAATTACAAAACACCATTGAAAGAAATCAAAGATCCATGTAAATGGAAAGACATCCTTGTTAATGAAGCAGAAAAGAGATTACTAACATGGCAAGAATCTCCAAATTAAGCTACACATTGCCATTATAACCCAGCTAGTTTTCCTGCAGAAATGGACAAGGTGATCCAAACCTCAGATGAAATTGCAAGATAGTCAAAACAGACTTGAAAAAGAAGAACAAAGTTGGGACTACTAACATTTTCCAGTTTTATAACTTACTACAAAGCTGTAATATTCAAAACAGTTCGGCTTAAGGACAGGCACACAGATCAATGGCGTAAGACTGAGTCAGAAAAAGACCCACCCACCACCAGTTGAGTTTTGACATGGGCACCAAAGAACAGTCTTAAGAAATAGTGCTGATATTCACATAGAGAAACTGAGGCTGGGCAACGACTCAGTGGTTAAAGGGCCTGATACACAAGTATGAGGGCAACAGTTCTGGATTCACTGAGAGGCCTCAGTGAGGTCCAAGAGTGATTCAATCACATCATCAAACCTCCAGGTATGTATGCATGCATGCATGATCTATGCAGGCAAGTACACTCATATACATGCACAAAAATATAATAAAATGGATCTACCCCTTCCCCAAAAATCTACAGATGATCCTGCCAAATCTTCAGGATATCAAGGAAATAGGGAATCATCAATTTTAGGGCTGGCAAGATGGCTCAGCAGATAAAGGTGCTTGTTGCCAAGCCTGTGAGTTCAATTCCTGGTATCCAGAGAGTAGAAATAGAAAACCAACTCATCTAAGTTGTTCTCTGGCCTCCATATCAACTTGTAGCATGTACTTATACATATACACACATCATTCGTGTACATACATATAACAATTTAAAAAATTTTTGAGACAGGTGTCTTTATGTAGACCAGGATGGCCTTAAACCCACAGAAATCCACCTGCTTCTGCCTCCTGAGTGCAGGAATTAAAGGCATGTGCTACCACACTATCCTATAATCAAGACTTTAAAAATAAATAAATAAATACAACAGCTAATCAAATCCAACAATGTATTGAAAAATATTATATATAACCAAGGATAGAATCCAGAAGCATAAGAAAATCCATTAGTGTTATCATTTTATTAATAAAGGAAACAGGAGTTCAATCATGTTAATAAGAGCTGGAAAGACATCATTTGATAGTTAACTACTCAAACCTAAATTTTTAAATTTTTAAAAACTTTTCTGTTCTTTGCTTTTCTGCCTTCATGTACATCTGTGTAAGGGTACTGGACCTTCTAGAACTGGAGTTACAGACAGTTGTGAACTGCCATGTGGGTGCTGGGAATTAACCTCTGGTCCTCTGCAAGAGCAGTGAGTGCTCTTAACCACTGAGCCATCTCTCCAGTCTCTCAAACTCATTCTTAAAAAGAAAAACACTCGGACCAGTGAGATAACTCAGTGAGTAAAGGCAGCTGCCAACAACCCTGACAGCCTGAACGTGATCCCTATATGGCAGAAGAGGAGAACCAGCTCCTGGAAGTGTTCTCTGACCTCATGCATGCGCACAAACACACTCGCACCCTCAAATACGTATTAAAAAAAAAGTTACCCACCCAGCTGGGCTACGAGTCAATGTTTTCAGATAAAATGTGCTCACTGGAAATCGAAAGGTACCACAGTGACAGACTGAGAGCCAGGGGGACCAGTGGCATAACTGTCAAGTGACACTGTTCTAGGGCCCTACCCATGTGACAGGAAGGAAGAAGGATGAAAACAAACACAAAACTGCCATGCTATGGAGGGGAAACCCTAAAACAGCCTCTGAAAAATTACTGGACCCTGAAAGACTATGAAGCATCAACTCACAAGACACAGACCTTTGGTGCATTCCAGCAACAAATGATAGATAAGAACGGACTCTATGGCAATACTCCAGGGCCCTCCAGGGTACGGCTGGAGGTGCATGCCCAGAGAGCCTGACCGCATCCATACCAATTAGTGGATGCTGCTTCTGAGTAGGATGGTGGATTCTAAAATCACAAAATGCCAGTGGGGCTTGGAAGTGAAGGACAGTGAGTTCTAGGGCTTGGGTAGAAGGAGAACACATAGAAATGGCCCTAATGAATGAGGAGGGAGGCCAGCTAGAGGAATCAGGTCACCTAAAAGAATGTCTGGTACCCAAGAGGCATGAAGTACAAACCCAGCTGAGAGCTATCATAAGAAATCTTTGGGGGACCCTGAGTGTGCCTGTTAGCTAGCTTGCTTGTTTGATAGGGGCATATTTTCCCAGTTGAGCAGAGGAAGTCCTACATTTGGTTTGAAAAGCAAGTTTGCATGCCATGAAGCATGAGCATGCCATGTGGACAGTAGAATAGTATAAGCCCTGCATTCAGAAGAGGGAAGCCTGGTCAGGACCCAAGAGCCCTCAAGAAAGCAAGATCTGAATGTAAAACTCAACAGTGCTATTTCTGGAGTTAGAGTGTGTATTGCAGAAGCTTCCTCCTTTATCCAGAAAGCACCCATTTCCTGCCTGGTCCCTCCTCCTCCATTACAAGTCTCAGAGTTACAGATGGGGGACCTCCAGTAGAGCCATCCCCACAGGCACCCAGGCACCTCTTTGTCGTGTTCCTTCTCCACTGCAGTCCACACAAAGCCAAAGGCCCCACTTCCAAGTGGGCTGATGGTGCTATACTTATGGGAGTACTCGCCCTCACAGGCCGCCAGCCCCTCCAGCTCTGCGGGCGTTGGGGATTCCTCAAACCAAGGCTTGGCTCTGAGCATCTGTGGAGGCAAAGAAAAGTCTGGGAGATCACAAGCCACCTCATCTGCTGTTCTCATCTCCTGTGTTCACAGGGGCCTGGTCTGAAAATCTCCATGGAGCTCTCTGGCAGCGTCCACCCACCAACCCAAACTGGTTTATGTCTACATTCATCTACATCCCACTGCCCATGGTGTACATTCATTTAAATATGCTTTACACAGGTACTAGAAGACCTGTGTAAAAAGTCACAGGCAGACCCTCCACCCATGCCCTGGAAAACCTTAGTGAGTGCAGTACAAAGTGAACAGAGGGAGCTGACCACAGACACCAACCTCGCCAAAGCTGGACCGAGAGAGCTCAGGCATAGAGTGGGTAGAGCTAGGCAGGCTGGCAAGGAACAGGCGGGTTCGGGTGGCTGAGTCCCGGTGGCTATGTAAGAGGTCCTTCACCAGCCAGCAGCAGAACAGGGTTGCAGAGCCCTGGAGCTCCACTCGCTTCACTTCAAACTGGATACCTGAGGGGCAGGAAGGTGAGGAAGTACAGCACTCTGCCCATCCCTCCAATGACCTCATTTAACATTACTAGGACTTAAAAAGCCCCTTCCCCACAACATACTCAGTCGTAAGCCATCTCGGTGGTAGCAGCTTCCAGAGTAGATGCCCTCCTGGATCTCTGGCTGCAGGCTGGGGGCCCCAGGTGCCACAGGAGTAGATGTGATCTGGGCACTCAGCCTGGGCTTCTCTGCTGATAGGGACGTATCATCAGGTCCTGGATCTGGTACCGGGGGGCCACGGCCTGGGCTTTCTATGTCACTAGTTTCATAGTGTTCAGACGATACCAAAGAAATGTCAGACAGTTCTGCTCGATCATGTCCTGCGCCCATCTCCTGGAACTGTCGGCCTTCGCCAAGGTCAAAATAGGTGCCAGTCAGGAGCAACATCTCTCGGTCACCTAGAATATCGGAACTCTGCCTGTTCAGAACACCCACATCTAAATCTGAGCCCACCACTGAAGGACAAGGTGTCTCGCTGAGTTCAGATGTGGTACAGGAACAATGTGATGGAGTTCTGTCTGTCTGGTCATTGAGAAAGAGCTCCCGGAGGTTCCAGGAATAAAAATTCACATCCGGCTCCTGGGTTTCCACTCTGTCCAAGACACCAGGGAGGTCGGTGGCCAAAGCATAGCAGGCCGAGGAGCTGCCTGAGCGGCTAGCTTGTAGGTCTTGGCCTCCCAGATCACAGAAGGGCACTGGGGCAGTAAAAGGAGGATGCTCTATTGGGACAAGTCCCACACACGAGGAGAGGCCCCGAGGTCCCCCAACCTTTGACTTGGACAACTGCTCCTTAATCAAGCACGTCTGCAGCTCTTCCCGGTCATTTCTCACTTCTGACCATGGTTCGTCAAGAGTGGGTGTCCCAAGCAAGACACAAGCCATTCCAGAGGAGCTGGGAGCCAAGTCCTGGCCTCTCTGCTGTAAGGTCCAGTCGCTCCTATACTGTGGGCAGTGTGCCAGGAAGCCCCCTCCTGCTAGCTGCGCTGTGGTGTGGGGCTCAGGCATGGTGGCATCGGCCCAGAGGTTAGGACTGCTGAAACTGTTGACACCCATCAGCTCCAGCTGAGCTTGCTGATGCAAACCACACATTTCCATGCTGCTGCTGCTGCCCTTAGCCAGGACTACAGGCTCAGAATCGTCACATGAAGAAGCAAACAGTTTTGCATCCTTTGGCTTGGAACTGCTTTCCTCTAAAAGACCCTGCCTGTAAGTTTCTGCTGCTAAAGGATTCTCCTTCCCCAAGACGCTGATATGTTGGCCTGCGGGCAATAACTGTTCATTGTGGATTGGCAGGCTTCCTTCTGCGGTGTCTTGCTGGGCCTTGAGCAATAACCATTTCCTGTGGGTTAGTGGGCTTCCTTCTGCGGTATTTTTATGAATCTCAGACAATAAATGTTCATTAAGGACTTGTGGGGATACTTCTGGAGTGTCTTCCTGATTCTGAGACAGTAATTGTCCACTGTGAGCTGACAGGTTTCTCTTTGGAATGCTTTGATGATCTGTGGGCAATGAATGCTCATCATAAACTGGGTTGCTGTCCGCCCTGGAGACAGAAATGTGGATGATAGTCACTAGTGGCAATGAGAGATCACACTGACTTTTTCTCCATGAAAGACAAGAACAATGCATTCAGCATGATAACTCTCTCAATTTTGTAACTAAGCTAAAAATTAAATAACAACTCTTAAACAGTCTTCATATAAGTCTACATTTACCAAGGACGAGTTAAAAAAAAAAAAAAAGCTACTGAAAAGGACTTCAGTATCTAATCATGACAGCAGGCTATGTTTGGTTCTCAGCACCTGGTTACACAGACACAAGGAGCTGCGATGAGGAGCAAGGAGACTGGGGTAGGAGCAGGGGGAGGGAGGAGCAGGGGAAGGGAGGAGCAGGGGAAGGGAGGAGCAGGGGGAGGAGCAGGGGAAGGGAGGAGCAGGGGGAGGAGGAGCAGGGGAAGGGAGGAGCAGGGGGAGGAGCAGGGGAAGGGAGGAGCAGGGGGAGGAGGAGTAGGGGAAGGGAGGAGCAGGGGAAGGGGGAGCAGGGGAAGGGGGAGCAGGGGGAGGAGGAGTAGGGGAAGGGAGAGCAGGGGGAGGAGGAGCAGGGGAAGGGAGGAGCAGGGGGAGGAGGAGCAGGGGAAGGGAGAGCAGGGGGAGGAGGAGCAGGGGAAGGGAGGAGCAGGGGAAGGGAGGAGCAGGGGGAGGAGCAGGGGAAGGGAGGAGCAGGGGGAGGAGGAGCAGGGGAAGGGAGGAGCAGGGGGAGGAGGAGCAGGGGGAGGAGGAGCAGGGGAAGGGAGGAGCAGGGGGAGGAGCAGGGGAAGGGAGGAGCAGGGGGAGGAGGAGCAGGGGAAGGGAGGAGCAGGGGGGAGGAGCAGGGGAAGGGAGGAGCAGGGGAAGGGAGGAACAGGGGAAGGGAGGAGCAGGGGAAGGGGGAGCAGGGGAAGGGGGAGCAGGGGGAGGAGGAGCAGGGGAAGGGAGAGCAGGGGGAGGAGGAGCAGGGGAAGGGAGGAGCAGGGGGAGGAGGAGCAGGGGAAGGGAGAGCAGGGGGAGGAGGAGCAGGGGAAGGGAGGAGCAGGGGGAGGAGGAGCAGGGGGAGGGAGGAGCAGGGGAAAGGGAGGAGCAGGGGGAGGAGGAGCAGGGGAAGGGAGGAGCAGGGGAAGGGAGGAGCAGGGGAAGGGAGGAGCAGGGGAAGGGAGAGCAGGGGGAGGAGTAGGGGGAGGAGCAGGGGGAGGAGGAGCAGGGGGAGGGAGAGCAGGGGAAGGAGGAGCAGGGGAAGGGAGAGCAGGGGGAGGAGGAGCAGGGGGAGGGAGGAGCAGGGGGAGGGAGAGCAGGGGAAGGGAGGAGCAGGGGGAGGAGGAGCAGGGGAAGGGAGGAGCAGGGGGAGGAGGAACAGGGGAAGGGAGGAGCAGGGGAAGGGGGAGCAGGGGAAGGGAGGAGCAGGGGAAGGGGGAGCAGGGGAAGGGGGAGCAGGGGAAGGGAAGGGTGAGCGCACTCAGTGTGAAGATGCTGCACAAGTATGAGGAAGTGCTCCGTGTTCCAGGCAGGATGGATGATCCATCCTCTACCCAGGAGCTTACTGTACCAGTGTCTGCTCACATCAGCCGCGACTGAGGTCAGCCACGCTGATCAGCATATTCTGTGTGACTTGAAATGGGGTCCCCACAAACTGTATGTCAGAAGTCCATAAAGAAAGGGAGGAAGCTCCTTCTAGGATAGTGCCACAGAGGAAGATGCTGTGAGTGGAATTCCAAAAGCAGGGATGAGAAGCGGGAAAGAGATGAAGGTCTGTACAGACCAAGCAAGAGAGCATTGTATCTACCCACCACTCCTCTCCCTCTCTAACCAGTCCTCCATGTCACAGGGTGAGTCTAGCACTCTCCAAAAACAGGTTAGAGTCATTCTGAGGATGAAGGCACTGGGACGCACACCAGAAGTAACTTATTAAGACCTTGCCAAAAGGTCTGGACAGCCCCTGGGCATGATATTCACCCTCTTACAATATGCAAATGCAGTGGCTCCCAGTATTTGTTTTCCTCTCTGCTGCCACACCTGCTCCCCTTTCTACCCCAAACCTTGACAGGTGGGCTCTAAGATTTCAGGAAGGTCACAAGTCACACCTGCTAAGAAAACTGGTAAACTGGGAACATGATTTTGTCCCTGCAGTATGGCCTCTAAACCTCTGCATTGCAGGGGCTCAGGTAAGGCCACCCACAGCTTCTTGTCAGCTCAGCAATGGTTTGACCATTAACGCTATGCTAGAATCAAGTTTAGAGGTGGGAGGATTCTGTATTGGAGACTTAGAATCCCTGATTTTCAGGATGACAGCAACCTGACAGCTGCCCTGATTCTGGCCACTGTAGAGACATGCAGAAAGAGTTTTTCTTTTCTTTTTTTTTAAATTTGTTCAATTATTTACTTATTTATTTATTTTTGAGACGGGGTTTCTCTGTGGCTTTGGAGGCTGTCCTGGAACTAGCTCTTATGGACCAGGTTGGTCTTGAACTCACAGAGATCCGCCTGCCTCTGCCTCTCGAGTGCTGGGATTAAGGGCATGTGTCACCACCGCCCAGCCAGAGAGAGGTTTTCAAGCAACCCTTTGGAGCTACGGAGCCCCTAACAGAAGTTCACATAAGGCAAGTAGGACTTATGACCACAGCTGCCCCAGGAATCTCAGGTCCTCCTGCCAGGGAGGTTCTAGAGAGCCAAGAACCCCAATTATTGACCAAGTACTTTACCTGGAGTTTTTGGGTTTTTGTTTTGTTTTGTTTTGTTTGAGCATCTGGCCTACCATGGAACAACTTCCTCACAACACATACTTCACTCCCTCCCTCCCCTAACAGGTCCTGACTCTTCTATGTACCCTTACAATGTATCCTTACCTTCCTGAGTACAAGGTAACATTTGGTGATGAGGTCTTAAGTCTTCTACAAGTTTGTTAAGTAAATTAGGGAATGAATCAATGAATAATTAATGAATGAATGAATCTCAGCAGAAACCATGTGATGGATGCTAATCAAGCCCTCAGAGCATCAGAATCTAAAGAAGCCCATGTATAGTGAGATGAGTCCTCTGATTCACCCAGAGTAACTCTATTTTGCCATGAAATACCATGATGAGTTCTGTGTCAGATTGCAGCAAAAGAAACCTATCACTATTAGACACATTAAAATGCTATGGTGACAAATGAATTTTTATTCCTACCTTTGAAAAGTTTCCAGTATCAACTTGCTTTCCTCAAAATGAATTACTCTATTTAGAAATATATAAAGAGAATGGTTTCAAATGATTTCAAAATTCTAAAGTTCTCTTATCATTTTCTTGAACAGCCTACTTCCTTGTCCATGAGATGAGAGTAGCATCACAGGCACTATCTCTCAGGGAGGGGTTGTAAGGACTCTCAGTCAGTAATAGGAAAAAGCAGTACTTTGTACAGACACAGCAGGTGACCACTACACATCAGCCATCACTATCACTATTGCCCATGAGCTGGACACTACCTATCAGGTGTTTAGTGAACTTGCAACCTTCCACAAATCACTTACCCCACGGCAGACTGAGGTGAGTAAGAAGGAAGTATCGGGCATCCAGTTTCCAACTGTGTCTGAGTCCTAAGGGAGACTGGTCCTCCTACTAGCTTCAAGGTCTCATCCTGTGATAGCATGTGGTCACGGGCCAACACCGCATCTACCCGTGGACCTAACAGTAAAATCAAGAGTTTTCTCTTCCCAAGCACTGTGTTAAAGCACGCCGGTACCTTATCCAAACCTCAACTACTCAGACAGCCTACACTTAGTACATCCATCAGAGGCACACCAAGAGCCTCCCTTTCTGCAGTCACTGGTCCCTCCCTGCTCCTGTCTCATCTCTTCCCTCCCCTCCCGAGAAGATCAGCAATCCTTCCCACTGCCCATCACCCACAGGCCTCAGCAAGCCAGCAAACTCCCAAGACATCAGACATTGGCTTTACAGGTATTGGCAAGTGCCCCATCCTCCCAGCATCCTGAGACAAAGGAGATCTTTTGGAACACAAGGTAACCATTACACTCTTTCTACAAATCACAAACTCGAGACCTTAAACTATTGGGGTAAACATATTGAAGTCAACAGGTATGTAACATAATTTATAAATAAATGATAGGCTATAATAATTCAATCTTACACTACATGAAATTACATAAATGTATTATTGTTATTATTGGGGGGCAGGGGTTCTTGGGAGGCAGCCTGTTGTTTTCAGACAGGCTCTTTCTATGTATTCCAGGCTGGCCTCAAATAACTGCAACCATATAATTTTGGATTACAAGTATGTGCTACTACACCTGGCTTGGTTATAAATCCTTTTTAAATGGACTAGACTTTGGCCAGCTATTTCTCTCTCAGACAGGGGCACAAGTGGTTCAGTCTTGGAGGACTTCCTTTCTAGAATTCCCTTCTAGAAACTAACATAGTTGCAAAAAATAACCCACAACTGCCTCATCCCCTAGGATAGAAGAACAAGAGGCCTGTTCGAAATTGAGCCTCCCACTACCCTGACCACTTTGAGCTTCTGGAGAGGTCACCAATAGTTCTGCTCTGTTTATCTCTGTCAGATAGCCACCATCCTATAAGGGGCTAGACAGCCACAGAAACACTGTGGTAAAAGAGGCTGTGCCTTACCCTGGGCCCCACTGGCCAGTTCCCAATCCTGCTGAGCATCGGAGCTCGTCTCCCCTGGACCACTCTTACTGCCAATATCCAGGCAGTTGGCAAGATCTGGCAGCCGTACAGAGCTGTCATATGCAGGGTCCATACAATGGTAGAAGCCAGGAATCAGGACAGTAATGTTCTAGGGATAAAGCAGTGACATTTCAGAATCCAGGAGGATCTGTTTTGACCCACTGAACTAACTCGTCCTCCTAGGAAAAAACAGTTCAGCCCTCAGAGTGGGAAAGATACTGGGTAACAATCTACAGACCCTCTGGCACTTGACACATAATGAACATTTAATTTATATTTTTAATTAAAAAAAAAGGCAAACAATACACTCTAAGGCAAGTTACACCAATAACTACATGTCTTCCAAGCAGACATCTGGCCTGTAACTTCCCATTTACCTAGAGCAGAGACCCGGTATTTGGCCAAGCTAGCACCTTACAGCTCTTGGTGTAAGAACACTGATGTGTACCCATCAGGGGCTATATGACCACAGTAAGAGCTGCTCACACAGATGCTGCTTCTGAACCTGTATGCGGCCTCCATCCTAGACAACTGACTGTGGCCACAGAATCCACTCTAACCTCAAAGAGGGCCAAGTACCTACACCTGTAAGACTCTTAGAGGTCCCAATGCTTCTAATACTCCTCCAGAAAGCCATCATCCAGGAATCCTGCTAGCTGCTTTTTAATCAAGTAAACTCAACTGAACTAAACTTTAGGTTACTCTGTAAGGTTTTACTGAGAAGCAGAATGACCTCTTTTTAGGACCCCATAGGAGAAGAGATAGAGGCCCCGCCTTAGAGGCAGTCCCCAAGTGATCAAGGTGCTTTAAAAGGGCCACAAGTGCCTGCACCCAGGAACCAGCTGAGCCTAGTGGGCACTCAATAGATGTCAAAAGCAGGGGAGGGATATGCAGATGCCAAAAGCTGGCAGGAGTGGGTGGCTTCCCAAGGGTGCTCCTTGATCCCCCTCCAGCATATGGGAGGTATCCACCCTCCCTCCCAGTGGGCTCAGAACGCCACTGGACTCCATCTCCTAAATAAGAAGAGGTTGAGGGACCAGTGAGGCATGACTTCAGAGGCAGGATGCTCCCATGAATGTTCCAAATAGCATCCAAGCCAAGAATGTGAGCTCTCAAGGCTCAGGATCCTACACTCAGATAGTGAGTGCCCCAGCTGGCATCATGTGGAGCAAAATGGCCTTTCCCTACTAAGCCTAGCCTAACAGGTTGACTCGTGACTCAGAGTGTGTTAAGCATTGTCTGTGGAGGCTTGTGCAGAGCCATGATGAGCCTGCATCCTCCAAGTCTGGGTGAGGATAAAGGGAAGTTAAGGCTAATGGCAGCTAGTGGTAAGACATCTACTCAAGCCCAACCCCAACCTCAGGAAGGGAGGTTACAGAACCCTTTTCTCCTCTATTCCCCACCACCAACCACACTCAGGGTGTATGAGCTAGCAGTACCCAGTGAGCAAACCCTGGTTTAATGGGTCAGACCAGAGCCAGCTGGGGGGGAACAGAGATCCCAGGCAGAAGACACACTTCCTTCTCTGGAATGATCCCAGCGACAGTTCAAGAGTAGCCACCAATGTGCGGCCCAGGAATATGAGATGGTTGATTGTGAACAGGATGGGTACAGCCTGTAAGCTCTATGGCCCATCAGGAACAGGTCCCATGAGCAGGCAGAACAGTCTCCTCAGAGCACTGAGAGCCGGGAAACCAGGGGCAAGCCTACCTTGCCCAGGAGCTCCGTCTTCCCATAACCAAACAACATTAATGCAAAGCTGTGGTTGACACCATAAATTGTGCCGTCAGGCAGGAGGGTGATGAGGCCACTGATGGTGCAGAACACCCACACAGATGCCTGGTAACCTGGTTCAGAGGTGGCCTCGCTGTCAGCCTCAGACTTTCCATTGGGCTTGGATTTCAGCTTCAGACTCAGAGGGAAGGTAGTACCATCTCTGGCTCTCCCAACAGACCTTTGAATCTTGAGACTCTGAAAGACAGGACAGTCCCCTTTCAGTCCCACAGCAGTATTATGTAGACAGGATCCTGAACTGTCTTGTTTCATAACCAAGCTCCACCTATATATCTATGCTAAGAACACCCTTATCCATGCTCTCCCCCGACCATCCCCCAGTCCCACATTGCCCAAAGAATTCAGAACCCTGGCAACAGCAGCAGCAGCAGCAGCAGCAGGCTGGGAGGACTCAGGGTCCACAACAGATGCATAACGAGAGGTCCAAGGTGCAAAGCCATGGGGGCCGCCCCGGCCTCACCCCGAGCAGGTGTCTGTGCTGCCCCACAGCCTGCTGGTTTCCACAGGCTGTACCCTTCTCCTCAGCTCCGAGTTTCTCCAGCACGGCTTTGTCTCAGCGAATGCATGGTCCATCTATGAGAGCAGCTGTGATGATGACGGTCACTGTGACAGAGTCTAGAACCATCTTTAAGACAGGCCTCTGGGTATGCCTGTGGGGGGGGGGTATCTCGACTGCACCGATTAAGGCGGGAAGATCTACCCACTGTGGGCAACGCCGCCATTCCCTGGCTGGGACCCTGGACTGCACAAGTGGAGAAAGGGAGCTGAGCAGCAGAACACAGCCATCACCCTCTACTTCCTGACTGTGGAGGCAATGTGGTCAGCTCCTCATACCCCTGTTGCCTTAGATGGTACCCTTGAGCTCCAAGCTAAAATAAAACATTTCTTTCCCAAGTTGCTTTTGCCAGAGTATTTCTTTTTCATAGCAACAGGAAAAGCAACTAAGACAGTAGCTGTGGTTCCACACCCAGGCTTCTGTCCCTCCAACCTAGAGGTATTGCTTTCCTGCTGTTGCTGTTCACTGAGGGAACCATCTACCTTCCCAGCTCCTCCCCCAACATACAGGCAAACCCTTACATTATACACTGTCTACTTGTGCTATCTGGAAGGCCCATGATTCACATTTCCAATGAAGACTTAACACTTGGATGGTAGAGACAGGTGGATCCCTGTGAGTTTGAGGCCAGTTTGGTCTACACAGAGAATTCCAGGGCAGTGACTACACAGAGAAACCTTGTCTCAAATAAAATGAAATAAAAAAACTTGACTAGTGCAATGTTCCTAACCAGGGAATCAGGCTTGAGGTGAGAGCCTAGACCTAGGCTTTCTTTCCTGCTGTTTCAGGGTCTACCCCAGAAGACATGAAAAGTTGGGACTATGTTGGAGGCCTGGTGGATCATCTACCCAGTCCATGAGCCCTGAGCAATGGTCTAAATAGAACTCAAAACCACCAACCTCAGAGGTAGGAGCTGACCAGGACCCACCACTGCCAATGCCACTTGACCCCAAGACCCACGAACATACTTTCCCCTTGTATAGGTTTCATCTGTTATGAAAGGAGACGGTGACTTGTTTGGGGCTGAGAACATATGTGTATGTGTCTTCTGCCATCTCTATGACACCTGCCTCAGGAAGTTAGAGCTGTGTCTGAGAGCTGGTCAGGCAACAGTTGTATAGGATTCTACATACAGCACTGCCACAGGCCAATGCCCTGCCAATATACTTCCTCAAAGCAGAACAGAGAATGCAGAGGACAAGACAACTCTATGAGTTCAAGGCCAGCCTGGTCTACAGAGTGAGTTCCAGGACTGCCAAGGCTAAACAGAGAAACCTTGTCTTGAAAAACAAAAACAAACAAAAAAAGCCCTGGCCCATACCAGACTCTTCAGTAACAACGTCCCATGCAGGCCTGCATCTTATCAAGTAGAAAATTTGGCACGCAGAGGTCAGCAAAGGGGACTGAGTTTAGAGAATCATACCTGGGGAATATTCTGAATGACCTCTCCTTAAAAAAAGCCAGAGAAGGAGAAGGAAAAAAGGGAGGGAGGGAGAGAGGGAAGGAGGGAGAAAGGGAAAAAGGGAGGGAGGGAGAGAGGGAAGGAGGGAGAAAAGAAAAAAGGGAGGGAGGGAGGGAGGGAGACACTTTAACTTAGGCCAAAACAATTGTCCAGTCACTCCATTCCCTAAAGACACAGAAATGACAGCAGGTAAAGGCACAGCCATCAGGTACTGTGTGAAGGCCACACACTAGCTGAAAAATGGGGACCCTAAGAATTCAGTGTGAATCAGGCTTCCACCATACCGCAATCTCCCTGCCACTCCTGTGAAATATGGCTGTCCACCTCCAGGAGGTGATGGCTGACTAACAAATACCCAATGCCATTCAAACACTACCTAAATGTGTCTTTGAGGGTGTCCCCAGGTGTCGGTGTGAATCTGAGTGGTCTGAATAAAGATGAGTCACACTCAGTGTGGCTGGCACCATTCAGTCAGCCCAAGGTCTGAGAAATAAATGAGGGAAGGACTAATCAGAATCTCTTCTACTCTGGGATGCCCCATGTTAAAACTCCAGGCGCTCTGCCTTTGGGCCCTGAGACTTCCCCCAGAAGCCCTTGGGGTTCTCAGACCTTGTCATACCCAGGGCACACCCTAAGGTCTCCAGCTCGCAGGTGGCCTCGTAATCACAAGCATCAAGTCCTCCATTAATCACATATTTCTATACAAAACCCTATCTGTTCTGTCTGAAGAACTCCTGGACCCTCAGGAAAGAGAGGGCTCAGGGGACAAGGCTAGTCAGCCAGGAGACCACATGAGCCTCAAAGCTCAGAGAACTAGAACTGGAGCTTTGCCCCACCCAAGAATGGTCCTGCAGGCAAGTTACAGGGTCTAAGGACGCAAGAGCCGGCACCCAGCGCAGATGGTTCAGGTACCTACCTTTGGGACATGTTGGCCAGGAGGAGGGAGCTGCATAGATGGAATCAAGTCTGTGACACACTGCCCAACTACATCCTTTGGAGATGTGAACCCATGGAGATGAGCAAAGAGACTGTCACATGACGTGATGGTTCCCTGGGGGGAAAAAGCAATGCTCCTGACAGCAGGTCCTCACACTTGGCCTTAAACCTCACTCAAGTTTATGCTCTAGTGTTTACAAGCCAAGTGCAAGAACAATGTCACACTTCTATATCCAAAGCTTAAGAGGCATGCCATGGGCTTTACAAGAACAATACCATTTCCTTACTGTACCCAAGTGACTTTGAGCACTCTCCAAAAGCCCTGGTCCAACCGGGTGGTGGTGACGCGCCCCTTTAATCCCAGGACTCGAGAGGTAGAGGCAGATGGATTTCTGTGACTTCAGCAGCCAACCTGGTCTGCAGAGCGAGTTCCAGGACAGCCTATACAGAAAAACCGTCTCGAAAAGCCAAGAAAAAAGAAAGAAAGAAAAGCCCTGACCCACACCAGATTCTTCAGCAACAACATCCCAGTTCATGTTTAAGTACTATTCTGAAAGAGTGACATCTTCAAGCATAGGAACAATCTTTAGTAGCTGTGATTCTATTCCCATTTTATGGAAAAGGAAACCTGAGGCATGAATGACCAGACTTCTTACCCAAGCATGCAGTTAGTAAGGCCAGAGCCAAGGCAAACCCCAGTTAGCACTGGCACCTCCTTGAGTTCTCAGAGGGGAAGAGAGCACTGTGTTAGCAGGAGATAGCTGAGATTTGGAAAATACACTCACATCACTCTGGAAGTCAACCCGGGCTGAGACCCTCTCCACAGGCTCCAGAACCACTACACAGCACAAGCCGCGCTCTTGCTGCAACCTCTTTATCCACACAGAGACCGGAATCTTCTCCCCACTTTGGCTGACAATGTCCACCTGTGGACACACATTCCCTGTACAGCAGCTGCAGTGTGGACTCTGCCACTAGCATGGCAGGGTACTTCTCATCAGGAGACAGCTTTCCCAATGCTTCAGGGCAGCCGCGCTCTGCCCACCTTTCAGAGGCCTACCCAAGCACAAAGAGGCTCCTAGGCCTTGGTGCTACAGTCAGAGTGAACTTTTATCAAGGTTTTCACAGTGTGATGGCTAATTTGGGGTTGCTATCTTTGACTGAGAAACACCTAGAAAACTCCTGAAGCACACACAGCTGTACCTATGATGGCACCTGCAGAAAGTACTGGAGACAGAGAGAGACAGAGAGAGAGAGAGAGAGAGAGAGAGAGAGAGAGAGAGAGAGAGAGAGAGAGAGAGAGAGAGTGTCAGTGGACAAAACCATTTGTCAGAAGACAAAACCATTATTGAATGGGGGGCAGGAGCCCATAAGGAGGTAAGGAGAGCTCACATACACCCTCAACTCCCTTTCTGCTGTTTTGTTATTGGTGTTACTGAGTTTTGGTGTCACTTGTTTTAAGACAGGATCTCATGTGGACCAGTCTGATCTCAAGGGCCCCATGTAGCCCAAGCTGGCCTTCAACTCCTCATCTCCTATGTGGGGGATTACATGTATAAAACATCACCCCAGCTTTTCTGATACGAGTAGATGCTTTTTGCTGTGGTTATCACCCACAGACACTGAACTCCGGTCTTCAGCCTTGAATTCTCACTTATATCAGCAACTTTCCAGGAAGCTCCATCCTCCAGACTAAGGCTGTATCATCAGTCCCTATGGTTCTCAGGCTTTCAGATCCCTAGACTGAGAGGTTACTGGGCCCACTGGATAGATGTAGAACTATCCAGATTCCAATCATGTGAACCGACCTAATTAATAAATCCCTTTATCCAGATACAAAGTTGATCCCACACTTCTGAAAATCTGACCAATATATTTAGCTTCACAGTAAGATAACAAGAGAAAAAAGTAGCATCTGTAATTTCTCAAATAAGCACTAAGAGCTAGAGAGATGACTCAGTGGTTAAAAGTACTTACTGCTGGCCAAGTGGCGCACACCTTTAATCCCAGCACCCAGGAGGCAGAGACAGGTGGATCTCTGTGAGTTCGAGGCCAGCCTGGTCTACAAAGCTAAACAGAAAAACCAGAAAAAAAAAAAGTACTTGCTCCTCTTCCAGAGGATCCAAGTTCAGTGCTACATTGGAAAACTCACAATTGCCTCTAACTCCAGCACCAGTGGCTATTATACCTTCCTCTGGCCTCCACGGTTTCCCATTCATATGTGTACATACATGTAAACATGCATGTAAATAAAGATAAAATAAAGAGGCATTAACATGTGCTGAAGGCTGTAATTATTTTCCTGCTGGTAGCTTCTTGACCCAGTAATTTGTTGATGCAACTGACACTGTCCAAGTTCTCCTGCTTGGAGCTTAGCCCTCAGCATCAATAATTCAACTCACCTGTCACTGTCCCAGATAGACCCAGCAGCTTAGGAGGACCAAAACTCTCCAGGAAAACACTGCCATCCCACCACAAAACACACAGCAAATAAATGGAATGTGTGGTTCTAAAGGCAAGAAATCAGGTGTACCAATACAATTCTATGGGGCTTAAGAGATGGCTCAGCAGTTAAAGTATTTGCCATACAAACATGAGAACCTGAGTCAGGATCCCCAGAAACCCACTTAAACGCTGAGTGAGAGTGGAGGCCCGCCTGTTAGTCCAGTCTCAGAACACAGAGACTGCATACCCAGAGCAAGGCAGCCAGCAAGACTAGCCATATCAGAGAGCTCTGGGTTTGGTTGAGTCCCTGTCTCGGTAAATAAGGTGGAATTGATAGAGGATGATTTCTGACATCAACCTCGGGCAGCCACATGCACACCCGCATGCATGTGCACACACACACACACATTAAAAGGGGGAGGGGGAACTATACCACTTTTCAGGAACTCTCATGTGGTACCTGCAGTTTTTTAAAATGAAGTCCAAGCCTCAGCCCTCACCAAAACATGAGAGCAAAGTGCTACAGCCACTATATCCATCTTAGATTACTTTGGTTTTAAAGAGCCCGCGTAGCAGAGCAAAGGTCAAAGTCAGAAGTGAGGCAGGGAGACAGAGCCCTTCCCTTTACATGCTACTCTGCCTTAAAGGTGGGCAAAGCATCGCCCATCCCCGCACGCCCCCCCCAGACACCCGCTCACCACTGCACCCACAGCACCCCCCAGACACCCGCTCACCACTGCACCCACAGCACCCCCAGACACCCGCTCACCACTGCCACTGCAGCACCCTCACCCGCCCCCCCAGACACCCGCTCACCACTGCAGCACCCTCACGGCCCCCCCCAGACACCCGCTCACCACTGTACCCACAGCACCCTCACGGCCACCCAGACACCCGCTCACCACTGTGCCAAACACCACTGCGGCATGGCCATCAGCTTCCACATGCTCCTCGCTGAGGGCTTCCACCACCTCGGAATCAGACTTGAGGAAGAACTGAGCAAGCTTCTGGCCAATCAGGTCATGACTGCTATACCCTAGGAGGCTGCAGGCTTTGTCATTGGCAACCAGAATCTGCAGGGGACACACAGAGCACCATCAGTTACGGGAGAACAACACAGGAGGCAACGAGGCGGCCCAAGACCTGCCCTTCCCCAGCATCTTCCCATCGGGGCTCAAGGCTGCTCACTCCACACCTCAGGCGGCGTACCTCAGATACACCAAGCAGCACCAACCATACCTAGGACTCTCCACCAGAGGGCACATGCCAATCAAGACTAAGGAAACTAGGGCTGGAGAGATGGCTCAGCAGATACAGGTGCTCACAACCAAGCCTAACAACTGGAGTTCAATCCCTGGGACCCACAAGGTAGGAGAAAACTGACTCCCACAAGTTGTCTTCTAACCTCCACGTTCACAGTCACACATATGCCAACACCACACACTCACACCCACAAACGTAATATGATCAATTAACTTAAAAGGTCACTATGACAATGTGGAAAATTGGGTCATACTCCACTCCTGTCTAACAGTCTCAGCTCCTGTAGAGATGAATGTACCTGGTATAAACATTTCATTCAGCCACTGGACTTCATTTACACAACTAAGCAACATGCTAAATGTGTAACAGAAAATGCACCTCCTCCTTTCGCTAGAACCTCTGTCTAAAAAGGCAAAATTCCTGTCTCTCTTGCATCACCTAGATAAGATCATCCGTTTTTCTAAATGCATTTAAAACACACGTTTCTCTGTAGAAAGGACCAAGTCTGACAACTCCAAATCCACGTCTATGCTAGGTCTCAAACTGCAGCAAATACCTCTGTGGTCTTGGCATCCACGGTGAAGACAGCTTTGTTGGGGTTGCACACAGGAGTGGACAGCAGAGGTGCGGAGCACCCTGAAGCCAGGCCACGCAGCAAGGAGCAGCAGGAAGTACTGCCCAGCAGCCCAGCTGCAGGGTCGGCATGCTCAGGCACAGCAGAGCAGTGCAGTTTGCTTGTGCAAATGTTCTGGGCAGCCAGTGATGAGAGACAGTAAGAGCTCCACCTGTCCTCTGTGAGGAAAGGAAGGGCAGAGAGTGTTACATCAAACAGCTACCAAAACAACAGCTACCAAAACAACAGCTACCAAAACAACAGCTACCAAAACAGGCCTCTAAGACAGGCAAAGCATGTGGCCCCACAGGACTCAAGCACTTGTCTAAGCCACGGTGCCAATGAGTGACGAATGAGTCTCTGAGCATTCTCGGAGAGCACAGACAACTCAGGAACGTCTATGTCTAGGTCACTCTAAAGCCCTGCCCTTCACACCCAGAAAGCTCTTGCTTACAATGTCTCCTCTCCAATACCAGTCACCTCTAGCCACCGCCTGTTCCCTTGTTCCTGGAAACTGTCAGACAATTCAAAGGCTACCTGTTACACACCCCTCTACCTGCTCCCTCCCATGGGCTGCTCTGAGCCACCTCTCCAATGGTTCCCAAATGCTCAGCCCATCAGTGAGCCCCCCAGTCCTCACCCCACTGCACCTACTGGAAGCACCGAGCTCTTCAACCAGAACCCACCCACCCCCATCTAAGTACCCAAGTGCCTTCCTCTTCCCCTCACATCACCATCAATTAATCCATCCGCCTCTCCCATTGCCAGGACCTTTAATGTCCTGGAATGACCAATGAGGTTTTGGTTCCTATAAATGCCTCTAGCTCCAATCATCTCCAAGACCCAACTCCCCACGATCCCTCTGTTCTTCCACACTTCCTAAGTTTAAAACCAAACACACATAACCTGCGTCTTCACCATTTGCCCACCCCATCCTTTCTCCTTTCCTCTGTGTCCTTCCTCTAGAATCCAGACTTTCTCAGGACATGGCCTCAGCCTAACCTTCCCTGAGGTCACCCGCTTGCCCCCGCAGTGACTAAGCCAATGCCCTACTCACAGCTCTACTCTTGCCCCTGTTCCCTGAGCAGCTGTCTGAGGTATCCTCCCGAAAGCCATCACCATGTCAACCCTGAAGCAAAGAGCCCGGCCAGTGCCAAGCAAAGCAGCCTGCTGGAAAGCTGCGACCTCTGCCTTGCTTCTGCAACACCACTGGCCCTCTCCCAGAAACCACTGCTCCCACTGTGCCAAGCCCACATGCATCTGATGCCCCAGCAAGTTGCTCTGTGAGCTCAAGGCAGGATCCTACCCCTTACTCTGCTCTGTTCGGGCTCCTGGACATCTGTCATCCTAAAGGACTTCCCTGCTTTATAAATCCCCTCAGTTTCAAGTACACAACTTGATGTCCCTCAACCCTCCCTCACCCCCCACCCTCCACCCACCCCCACTCTGTCACACAACACTAGACAAGTTAGCTCTTTCCTCCTGGCTATGGCCCAGGCCCAGGGATAGCCCAGTACCTTGGGGACACCTCTTCCTGGCAATAAAGCATAAACCATCTTTTGGTCCCTGACAAAATAGCTCCCAGGGGAGGAAACTGCAACTCCATGTTTTCAGTTTACAAGGCTGATGCCCACAACATCACAGGTGATTACCAGAGAGTGCCATCCGGCTCTGGCAGAGTCTAGAAAGCCCATTCTTCCTGCTCAGGTGTCTATGAGCTATGGAGAGTGGCTTGCTGAACTCCGCGGGGGTCTGGGTAGCTGGACCTTCCTGGGCAGGAAGACTCCCAGACAAGCATCTCCAGTCCTCAGCAAAGTCGGGTGGACCTCTGTCCTCCATGGAGAGCAGGCCAACTGGTCACCAAGCTCCCACTTCCAACAGCCCTGACCTGAAAAACAAAGAGTGCATGATTAAGGTCTGCAGTACAGAATACAGAAGCAGTCAAACCAGCCTAAGTCTTGGCTTCCCAGGTCAGGACCTACCGAGTGGGGATAGTCAGACCAAATTGTGCTATGAGAAGCTTTTCCAAAGAAGCACACAAAGGCATGGGAAAACAAGAAGGGGAGTGGAAAAGAAACGGGGAGAGCAGTGGGAGGAGCCCCCAAGACAAAGCGGGGAAGCGCAGGTTCACATGTGAGGAGAGGTCCCCAGATCAAGGTCTTTCTGGATGCCAAAGAACCAGCCACACACAAAGTACCGTGAATGCAACAAAAGCAAGACCACATCTAGGGACACGACCAGTCAGATGAGTTGTTTTTAACTCTTTAGTGTGAGATAAGCGTAGACTCAAATACAGATAACAGGAAAAAGTACAGAGAAATCCCATTGCCCTCACTGAGTTTTGGAGAGACAGCACATTTCAAAGCTACAACAGTGTCACGCTAGGAACCTAACCTCACGATCACAGGTGTTAACATCTCCAGTGTGTATGCTGAGTTCCAGCAGTCTTGTCTCATGTGCTCACTCTCATGACTTCCCATGGGTGACACACTGAGTGTCCCCATGCATCTCACTGGCAAGCATGCCAACCGTAAGTATACACTTATTTAACAGTGTCCCGTGTTTAAGGCCACCCCACAGTCAGCCACTAAGAAGAAAGTGCTCCTTGCCAGGAGTGGGCAAGGCCCACCTAGTGATACGCCTCTGTAATCCCAGCACTTGAGAGACGGAGACAAGAGGATCAGGAGTGTGCACAGCCTTTCTTTAACAACACAGGAAGGGAGAAGAGCGCCTGCTGTAATTAACAGCTTGGGAGCTTCATTATAGCCGGGTCACAAGCTGATCACAGTGGAATGTCTATATACTCATGAGTCTATGGCCTTAGCCAACAACCCCCGAGCACAGCAGGGCAGGGCCCCTTACACACAAAGAACAAAGTGCTGACATTACTACATTCCATGAAGCTACACAAAGTAAATAAATGGACAACAGGACATGGTCAATTTCAGAAGCAGACCAAGAGATATAAGCCTGACATACATGGGAAATCCATTAGGTCTCCCACAGCACAACTGCGCCAGCCAAACAGATAACACTGCCTTCAAGTTATTAGTTACCCTGTAAAATGAGGATAACAGCAACTCACCCATAGCAGTCCTGCAGGATTTCAAGAGCAAATTAGAACTGAGACCAAAAGCTTAATTACTGGGATTTGCTAGTTTTAAAAAGTTATATAATTTAGAGTGAGATTGCATCCTATATCTTCCTCTACACAAAATTTAGTTCTGGGTAAATTTAAGAATAGAAGATAAAAATTCAAGAAAATGTCAGGGCTAGCAAGATGGTTCAGCAGGTAAACGCACTTGCCATGGAAACCTGATAACCTGAGGGTAATCCCTGCAATCCAAACAAAAATGGAATGGGAAAGTCAACTCCACAAAGTTGTTCTCTGACCTCCCCTTGTGGACCTACATACATACCTGTACACACACACACACCATATACACATACAATAATAACAAAATTAAAATATAAATAATGGGAACTTTGATCCTCCAAAAAAAGAAAGAAAAAGTCAGCCTGACAACTTATTTTTGTAGGGAGGTGAGAGAGTATTAAACCCAGAGCTATCCACGTGTTAGGCAAACCCTCTACCACTGACTGATAGTGTATAATGGCTATTTACCTTCATTATTTTACACGTTACATACACAGGGGCACACACTCAATGTGCAATTCTAAAAAGCAACAGCTCAATGTGAAATAAAAGCAACAGCCAGGCAGTGAGGACGCTGCCTCTAGTCCTAGCATTCAGGAGGCAGAGAAGGTGGATTTGTGAGTTTGAGGCCGGCCTGGTCTACAAAGTGAGTTCCAAGACAGCCAGTGATACACAGTGAAACCCTATCTCGAAAAACCAAAAAACAAACAAGCAAACAAACAAAAAACCAAAAAACTAGCTACACAGATCGATTGCTCAAGGCTATATGACACTGCCTTGTCTCAAAAACAAAATTAAGAAATGAATGAGATAGAAAGTTTTAGAATGTATGACTTTCCTTCAAGTAGCAGAGTTTTAATGTCAAATATGTACATCTTCTCTAGGTATCTGAATGCACTAATTACTGCTACAGCAAACAACAATACAACTACACTGTGGTTTTCTGCTTTTAGAACCAGCCTATAAACAAAACTCGGGACATTTAATTATGGCTCCCTAATACACTGCCAATGTCACCAAACCTTGCTTTGTTTTTTCGAAGTTGTATCAACATCAGAATACTATTATGAAATCTTAATTTATTAGAAAAAATGTACCATTCATTCCTCAAGCTAAACTGTCAATGCTACAATTTTTTTTGTTTTAGAAGTAATACAGGAACTGAGGAGATGGTCCTTGTGTTAAAAGTTCTTGCTATGCAAACATGAGGACGTAAGTCTTAATCTTTAATCACATGAAAAAGGCAGGCATGGATGCACGTACCTGCAATCCCAGTACTAGGGGGTGAAGATAAGTGACTCCCCAGAGCTCACTGGCCCGCTAGCCTAACCTAGAAAGAAAGCTTGCAGTTCAGTCGGGGGCATTCCAGAGCTGGCGGCTTCTGTGCGCGGGTCAAACGGCCGGAACCCGCCACCACCCCGGGCCGGGGCCGGGCGCAGGGAGTGCGGTGCGCGAGGTAAGGGTCAGAGCCGCCCCGCAGCAGCGTGAGACCGCGCCTCGCCGCCGCCCGCAACAGCTCTTTCGAACCCTGGCGTCTCACCTGAGACCGGCGGTCGTCCCCCGACGGATTCACAACGCAAAGATCCCGCGCGCTTCTAGCCCACCGACCAATCGCAGGACGACTTGCTCAGAGTGACAGGCGACAAGAACCAACCAGACGCCCTGTGGGCGGGCCCCGGTGAATGCGAGCCGCAGAGCGCGCGCAACGGTTGCTAGGGACTCGCGGGACGCTCCCCCTACCGCGCCTCCAAGGAGCCAAAAGAGACCGGTTTCTCTGCTCCCTCTACCCCACCCCACGCCAAGGGGCTGCCGTTTACGCCCACAGCGGACCGAGGACGGTGAGCGACGTGCAGCCCGCCTTTCGACAGCCACAGTCTTTGGGGGAGGGTGAGCGGGAGCGGACGACGCGGTGGCTCTTGGTGGGCAGGAGGCGGCGAACGCGCGCCCCCCGAGCCGGACCGCGGCCCCTCCCTCCTGCTCCGAGCATCCGCGAAAAGCGACCCGTGGCGCCAGTAAGTCAGCGCGCAGGCGCGGAACTAAGCGGTCTCCCTAGCCCACCGGCCCGCCGTGCTGACACGAATCAGCGAGGCTCCCGAGGTCGGGGATGCAAGTCTAATCTTTTTCACCTGTGGCCTGTACAGCTCTCCTGGCCACGGTACCTCCGCACCTCCGGAGTCCGCACGGCAACATGGGCGAACCCGCAAGCTTGAAGTGTCTGCCATGCTGCCTGATGCCTTGCCGGGAAGTCAGCTTTCACCGCGCTCGCCTAGACTCCACTCCTCAAACACCTAGCTCAGGTGGGGCCGGGGCCTGCAGAAACTACAACTCCCATGAAGCCCTGCGTCCACGCAAGCGTGTCAGCTCGCGCTTCTATGCTCTCTTTCATTGGCTGGCTGACAGGACCGGGAGTCCTGATTGGCCCATGGACCGAGGCGACAGATTCCGGAAAGGGGAAGAGCAGCCAATATGGCGGCGGAGCGCGGCGCGGGGCAGCAACAGTCGCAGGAGATGATGGAGGGTGAGCGGCCCCTGCGGGCGACCGGGGAGCGGCGAGCTGGGGGCTGGGCTGGCACGGCCTCTTGCCGGATCGGAGCTCGGCCTCCAGCCTCCGGCCACAGCCACGGATTTCTGACAGTTGCCAACTGGGCTGGACGGGGCGGGGGAAGGCTAGGAGTCTGGGAGCCCCGGCCCGAGGGCGGCTGCGGCCAGGAAGGACCAGAGCCCCAGGAATAACGTGGCGCGAGCTCGTCCGGGAAAGGGAGACGGATGAGGAAGCCGCGGCTATGGGAACCCAATCTTAAAGCTCCGAGATTGACAGGCGAGGGGGCAGGGGGACTGTCCTCTGTCAGCTCACTGGGAAACTGAGGTTTCAGGCGTGTAGACCTGCCAAGTCCATAGTTTGTTCACGCGGCATGGATGGGAAGAGTCTGCTCTGGAAGCGAATAGGTTGTGGCAGAGCGATGTGTAACAAGGAGGTCCGGAAATTGAGTTTACAAGGCGTTGTCTTGTTTTCTAGACATTCAGAGTCCTGAAAGGACTAAATTCAACTTTCTTCCTTTTTTTCACTGTTGAATTGTGTCATCATATACATATACATATATATGTATATATATTCACATGTGCATGTTTTTGTACACAGTTGTGTTGATACATAATCGTTGCGTGTGTGTGTGTGTGTGTATATATATATATATATATATGTGTGTGTGTGTGTGTGTGTATGTGCCTATATATAGACACACTCCTCTACCCATTGTAGTAGCATCAGGCAAATCTGAACCCTTAAATGCCTTTTAAAGGCTCCTGTTTTTTAGCAAGTGTTACTTGTGAAAGGGCAGTTACGCAGTCGCTTTTGCTAGTGAAGAGGGTTGCAGAGCAAGGGGCATGGCTGTGGAAGAAAAGTCCAGGGGGTTTGAGAGCGGTGATGCTGCCCTAAGTTGGGCCTTGAAGGATCACTAGATGACATCCAGACTGGAGACAGGTGGGGAGGACCAGTACCATTCCAGAGAAAGGAAACCCAGTCAGAGGCAAAGGAGTATGGAAAAGGGTTTGACCTAAATTAACAGTCATATGAGATGGGGTTGGGAAGAGTTGGCAAGGCTTCCTAGAAAAGGTTTTGGAGAGTCTTAAAGGGAGTCATGCCAGGTTGGTTTTGTTTTGTTGATTTTATTTTACCTTTGAATCTTTTCTAAGTAAGGGACTGCTTCTTCCTATCCTCCTTCCCTCCTCCAGTACCTTCCTCCCCCTCCTTCCTCTGTTTCTCAGTAAAGGGCAAATACAAAAGCCAGGCATTTCTCTCTTCCACGCCCACACATGTCATTGCCAGCTGACACTTAAATTTCAATAGCCTGGTGTCTTTTGGGAGTGGGTTGGGGGGGGGGGTAGGGTTGGTTTGGCTTTGGGTGTTTGTTTGTTTAAGATAGGGTCTCACTATGTAGCTTTGGCTGGCCTGGAGCTTTCTGTAGACCAGGCTGACCTAGAACTCTTAGATATCCATCCATATCAGTCTGCTAGAGTGCTGAAATTAAAGGAATGTGCCACCATGCTCAATGAGCTCTGTGTTTTGTCACCTTTTCTATTATAGCCAATACCTCCCTCCTCTTGATAGATTTTGTCTTCTTGCTAGCCCATTGTACCAAAGGCCACACAGTCACCTTTTTGCACGCTATCCCAGGCTCTAGAACCTTTCTGCTGCCCTGAGGATAGAGACACAGGTTGCACCAACTGGCCCGTCTGTCTTCCAGCTCCTCCTGGGGGCAATGTAGACCAAAACACAGAACCTAGTTTCCCTAATCCTGTGCCTCTTGGGAATGCATACATTCTACATGTCATACACATGAGCCACTTTTGAGCCCTTTCTCATTTGGTCCTGATGGCAGGGAGGTACTCCAGTAACTCTTCTACAGATAGGAGTACTAAGGTTTAGGAAGATCATTTATCAAAGCCATATTTCATTGTTGCTTTCTTCATAATTCAAAGCCCGTTTATTTACTCCAAAAAGCTTTGCATTGGTGACACTCTATCCTGTGATCTTTTCACACCAGCAGTTTTCCTGGGTCGTCTGGCACTTTTGACACATTCTTGTTTTCATTGGAGCTCCTCCCTGCCCAGTCTGATTTAGCTAGACTTGATTTCTCTCAGAATGTGGGCCTGTAATTTGAACCAGTTTTGCTTTGGCCAAATGGATAGTGGAACATCAATGAAGATGCGTGGCAGAAGGTTGGCCGTGGTCCCCTCTTGTGGTGGACATGAGGTCAGATGTGAGAGCCACCTGGAAAGTGCTTCACTTAGTGGTTCCATTAGTAGTCCTGATCACTAATGATCCAGGGGCTTTCAGAGCACTTGGCAGTTCTTTACAAGCTCTTGAAGGGGAAAGACAGCATGTTAATTGTGCCCATGCGGCCCCCCGGTTCCTGTCTCTCTATCTTAAATAGTGCCGGGACAAAAGACATTCAGGTATCAACTGAATTCAACTATCTGAGAAAGAAGGCTTGCTGACTTACAACTTGTGTTATCTGTTCTGTGTCCCTCAAATTGTCCAATGGAGCGGATATGAGTTCTCACGGATGTGTATGGGTTCAGTTGACAGACGGGTTGAATCTGAAGAATCGGGTGATGAGGAAGGGAAGAAGCATGGCGGTGGCATCGTGACAGACCTCAGCGAGCAGAGCCTGAAGGATGGAGTGGAACGGGTGGCGGAGGACCCACAAGGTACTGGGCATAGATAACCTAGAACTCACCGTACAGGGGAAAGTGTGCTGATGAAGACTGCTGCTTCTTTGACATGATTTCTCCTTGTGCGAGTAGTTATGTTCTTCAGAGGTCCCAGTAGATTGGGCAGCTGGGCATGCTGGCAGAGGGCAGCCTGCTCTCTGGGTGCTGCCTCATCAACTAGCTGGTTTACATTTATGGATACAGTAGATCCACTTCTGCTGAAGGGATACCACTACAACTGATGGTATTGGCACTAGCGTGTCAGCTAGAGCAGAAACAGAAAATGATGATTTCTTTTTAATCCTTTACTCAGAATAGAACATTTGAAGAGTGTGGTAGTTAACTGCCATGCTTCTGTATCCTACCACAGTGATGAGAAACCAATTCTGATCCAACCTCAACATTTCGTTTTTGAGGCAGGATCTCATTATGTAACCCAGGCTGTCCTCAAACTAGAGATCTGCCTGTCTCTTGAATGCTAGAATTAAGGGTGTGTGCTCCTGTGCCTACAACCACCTGGACATTTATATAGGCCTGGGACTCACCTGTCACAAGCACAGATGTTAGGAAAATTACTCCACTGGGAACTAAACAGTTTCCTATGGTGGTTTTATACCCTCTTCAGTAACGGCCTACTTGCTCAGTAAATCAATTTACATGGAAAAGAATAACAGAAGCCATATAACCACAAAAAAATGTCCCAGCTGAATTGTTGGGGGAGGGGGAGTTTCTACATAGCATGTATCTTGCAATATGATTTTTAGTTAAACAGCATGAGTATCTAGTTGTACCTGCTTAAAAAGAAAACACATTAGCATTGCTGAGGATTTCTTTTAACAGCAGGCTTGAAAGGAAGCTGCCTCTTCCACTTTCCAGATTTGTATGGATTTTTCAGGTATTCATAATTATGCATTACCTTTATAAAAATAAATTTGTAAAAACATAGCTACTTTTTAAAAATAGCATTGTGCACTGTGTGCCAGCAAAGATGATTGGTAACTATGGTAACCAAATTTTAAGGCAAAAGGAGATTACCACAAAAGTACCCACCACAGTTAGCTTGGAACTTCAGAGCTGATATTCTGGAGGTGATGTGGGTGGATGAAGCAAATGGGCGCTGTCATCATTTGACTTAGTTACAGAAGGGCTGAGATCTGTGCTGCTGAAGTATTAGGCTACCTGGAAGACTCGGAAGTTAGAGTGGCATGGTCCTGAGCTTCAGTTCCTGGCTAGCTGTGTTACTGTGATGGGTAACTCGCTGTAAGAGGGCTCTAATGTGTGATAGGTGGGGAGAGTTTAAGTCCCATGCTAGCCAGAGATCCCTACTCCAAGGCAGGCTAGTTGGGCTAGAGCCCAGCTTGCTTGAAGTCCATGCTCTTGCTAGAACTTAAAGTAATTCTCTGGGAATATGTATTTCTCCTCCTTAAAGAAACTGGGACCGCTCACTCACACTTAACATTTACCTAAGTTGCAACAAGACGTATTCAAACATGTCAATTATTACCTTTCTATTTTTCCAAAATTGTGTGTGTGTGTATGTTCACGTTTGTGAAACGTATGTGTGTACAGGTATGTATGTGTGCATATAGATGCCTGAAGACAGGCTCAGGTGTTGTTCCTATGCTTGCACAAACCCTTCACTGACTAACCTGTCTCCCAGAACCACCCTCCCCCTTTTTTTCCTTCAGTATTGGAGATTGAACCCAGGGCCTCCTCATACCTGCCCTGTAAGGCTGCAGCTGAGCTGTGTCCCTAGACCCCTAATTTAGAAATTACAACTATGATACGTTCAGAAATTTGTTCCAGTTGGTAACTTTATTCCAGATTAAGCTGTTGTTTCAAGTAGTGACAGGAACAACCCATGCTGGATGTTGTAATAGACAGAAAACTTGGGCTGTGTCACAGATCTTAAGAAGCCTAGGATGGGCCCAGTTCTACCTGCTGGCCCGTGCTACTGCCAGTTGTGTTTGCTTTTAGTCTCACAGTGTCTGGCTTAGACACCAGCAGCTGGCCTGCCTGCCTTAGTTATAGTGCCTTCCTGTCACAACTTCCTAAGCTCAGGGACAGTGAATTACTGCTATCTTTGGAGGATAAGGGGACTCTTGTAACGTCTTCTTGTTTGTCCATTTCCTTTTACTTAATACCAGATTGGTTTGTATCCTATAAATTATGGGTAAACAACATATTTTAGTTGGGAACTGTTAATTGTTGTAGAAAAACATCATGGAAAGTCAGTGACGTAGGGCCAGTCAGCCATGTATGTCCAGTTCTTTGTTAAGCTGGTCCCCTGCACACACATGCTTCTCTCTAAGGCCTCCAGTGAAGAAACGGACTGACCAGCACGTAGTCTGCTAATATTTGGAGGAGCCAGACATGGGCTGAGGTCAAGAATGTGTAAACCAGCTCCACTGTAGAAGCAAGTGCATGTTTGCCCTAAGGAAAAGAAACAGGAAAAGGAGGCTAAGAAAAATAGTAGTGAGTGATAAGAAGTTAAAAGAAATAAAGGAGAGAGAGAGTATTCTGGGACAGAACAATCTGTTTCTTCCCTACAGAAAGTATCAAGATAAAAAGTGTCTTAAGAGAAGCACCATCTATGAAACCATGAACCTAGGTGTTATCCCAGCATTGATGGATCAGAAGCAGTAGTATTAAAAAGGCGGGGCTGAAGAGATGGCTTAGTGGTTAAGAGCACTGGGTTCAGTTCCCAGCACCTACTTGTAACTCTAGTTGCAGGAGACCCTCCACTGGCCTTTCAAGTGGTGGGCAGGCATACATGTAGACAAAGCACCCATGCACATAAAATAAGCATTTTGAAAAGTTCAAGGCCAGCCTGAGCTACAGAATGAAACATTGTCTAAAGAAAGGCAGTGTGGCAGGAATTCAGTCAAAACAGATAGCTTTATTTGGATACCAGTTGGTACAAACTAAGGAGGAAAAATTGTAAGACCACTGGGAAAAGTGGGTGACACTCTGGTGGTAGAGGGAAATGCTGTTAATCTGGAGTGTTTGGGGGATGTGTGCATATGTATTTGCATTTCTGTGTGTCTTTCAGCATCATATTTAATCAGGTTATGATGAAATGAAAATGGGGCTCTCCACTGCAGCAGGAAGCAGTTAATATCTGGCTCTCCATGGTGGATGGATAGTCTTATGGCATCCAAATGGGCTTCTCTGCTGGAAGTAGTTCATCAGGCTTCCAGTTGAGAAGTACGCTTAAATTATTCACAGAAGCTCTTTGATCCTGTCTGTTGAGCTCTGCTTCATTTTGTTTCCCTCTCTGTCAGAGAAGCATCTGTAGATGCTGGGCTACTTTCCAAAGCAGTAAAAGGCACATCCCACAACATGTAATATGCCCAGCGTGAGCTGTATTCATGTGGCCCAATTTATTGCCACAAACAGAAGGGAAAGAATACACGGGTGGATGGGCTTCTGGCAGCACAAGCTCCAGGGATTCCAAGGTGACAGCCATAGTGGGGACGTGCTTCGAAGCAGTACCTAGGCTTCACTAGGTTCACCAAGACTCAGGCAGCTGCCTTCCTCTTCCTTCACCGAGAGCCTCAAGCTGCCTTTGGCTTCTTGGGAGGTTCGGGGGCACAGGTAGACATTAAAGACCCTTCTCATCTTCAGTATCCCCTGTATCAAACGTCTCTAGCCCTGGGGCAGAGTGGCAACTCTACTAAAACCTGTGGCCACTGATTCTTATTAACAGATTTGTTCTCCCCCCCCTCCCTTTTGTTTTTAGAGGAACATGAGCTGGCAGTGGATATGGAAACCATCAGCCTAGACCGAGATGCAGAGGTAATGCTGCCTGCTTGACTCAGCCTCAGAGGACATGGTTACAGATGACCCTAACCGTCAGCTCACCTTTTTTAAAGGTGACAGATCAGTGACTAGAGAGATACCCAAGCCTCTTTTGATTGGTTTGGTTTCCTGTATTTTTACTATTTTTTAATACCAGCAGTTGAAATCTATTTCTATTTAGCCAGTAAGAACTGTGTGGCAAATGAAATGCTGTTGATTCATGTTGCATGAGTCCAGTAGTCACACCCCCAATTTTGGAAAAGGTGTGTGTGGGTGTGGGTGTCCAGTTGCTAGGGAATTGAATTTAGACTGGCCACTGGGTCAGTTTTACATAAAATTAACCAACATAAATCATAACTAAACCGAAGAATATGGACCTGCCAATCACAAGTGGGTCTGCTTAGCCTCGAAGCCCATCCCTTCCCTCCCCAGCCTCCCCGCTGGCATACTCCTAAGCAGCTCCCAGCCAGGTCTCTGGGAACTCTAATGAACTGAGCAAGATTCCTCTGTGTTTCAGGATGTTGATCTGAATCACTATCGAATTGGAAAGATCGAAGGCTTTGAGGTGCTGAAGAAAGTGAAGGTGAGAGGGATCTGTCCCTGTACACAAGGTGACTTGGTAACATTAACTTGGAGAATATGTACAATCCTTGTTGGGACGGGTGTCTTCCTGTAGCTGGGGAGCCCAAGCCTGCCTGGCTCTGATGCTTGCTGCCCTGGGGAGCACTTGCAGTCTCCTGTCCTAACTCACTGCAGTTAAGTTTGCTTCTCAAAAAGGAGCCCAGTAAAGGTTCCTCCAGCTGCTAGAACTTGACTTACTTACGCTCAGTGCCTCCCTCCCCAAACAGGTGTGCTCAGTATGAGGTCTTCCAGGCTTCCCTTTGGGCCTGTGCTTGTTCTTGAGTAGAGGAGGATAATCCCAGCCTCCTACCCACTCACCTGCCCCTTGAAGATCAGCCTAAAATAGCCCTGGAGGGTGGCCCTGTGTTTTCCTTTGCCAATGCCATTCTCTTCCTGCCCTCCAGTCACTCTGCCTCCGTCAAAACTTAATTAAATGCATTGAGAACCTGGAGGAACTGCAGAGTCTTCGAGAACTGGATCTCTATGATAATCAGATCAAGAAGATCGAGAATCTGGAGGCACTGACAGAATTGGAGTGAGTAGGAAGACCCAGCGGAGATGGGATGGGTTGGGTGGCCAGGTTCCCTAGAACCTTCCTACCCACTGCCTGTCTGTAGTCCTGGAGAGCTGCCAATGCTAGGACTCTTAAGAGGAGCAAAGCTTCATACATGCTGCCATTAGCATTAAAGGCTGGAACTAGGCTTCTGGCTACGTTCCATTCAGTAATGATGTCAGAACTAGGAAGATAGGAGCTTTAATCCATAATCCCCCTTTTTAAAAATAAAAGTCAGCCACATTTCTGACTAAAGGGATGGATCAGCCTTACCTGGCCATAGCCTTATCTGGTCTTTATTCCTTTGTTGGTGCTGGCTTTTGTTTTTGTTTTGTTTTGTTTTGAGAACATGTCTGATGTAGCCAAGGCTGAGCTGAATTCTCTGTAGTCAAAGATGATCTTGAATCGTGAGCTTCATGCCTCCACCTCTCCAGTACTGACCTTACAGACATGTGATATCCTGCCCAGCTGTTTTGATTTTATGTTTCAGTTTTAGTCTAACATTGCTCAGGTTGAGTTTGGTATTAGGTTCTTCCATGGACACAGGCATAAATGAAACTTGGGTTAAGAGTGTAAGGGCTCTAAGTAGGGCCCTTAGGAGACAGTGTTCGTAGCCTGCAGCTTGCCTTTACTGCTTTCCAAGTGCCAGGCAACTCCATGGTCCCATGGGACAGCTCCAGTGTGAGCCAGTCATTGGGCAGTGGGACCATGGTCAGATCCACCTCCTAGTGACTGCAAATCCTATGCAGTCTTGTGTTCCTTCAAGAAATATTTTTGCTTCTTCCTAGGATTCTAGATATTTCTTTTAATCTGCTGAGGAACATTGAAGGGATTGACAAACTGACAAGGCTGAAAAAACTCTTCTTGGTCAACAATAAGATCAATAAAATTGAGAACATAGGTACCTTACATCAACTGCAGATGCTGGAGCTGGGCTCGAACCGCATCCGGGTAAGTACCAGTGGATACAGTGGTCCTCATAAGGTATGTGCTCAACCAAGGCTTTCTTAGGTTCATATTGTTTAGAGGACACAGGAAAACAGTTAAGAAAAACTGTTAACTAGAAACCAGTTTTTTGTTTGTTTTTTTTTTTGTTTTGTTTTGTTAGTCATCTATTTTATGTCCCAGGCACAGCCTCCCCACTCCATCCTCCCCTCCCAGTCCCTCTCTCCCATTCCCTACCCCCACCTCCCAGTCCCCTCCCCCACCTCCCAGTCCCCTCCTCTTCCATCCTTATCCAGGAAAGGTCATGTCTCCTATGAGTATGAATAAAACATGGCATAACAAGCTACAAAAAGACTTAGTACCTCCCCATGTGTTAAGGCTGGGCAAGGCTACCCAGTATGATGAATAGGGTCCCAAAAGCCAACAAAAGAGAGAGAGACAGCCCCTGTTCCTACTGTTAGGAGTCCCATAAGAGGACCAAGCTACACAACTGTAACAAACACACTAAGTGCCTAGGTCAGCCTCATGCACTCGCTCTGGTTGTCCTTTCATCCCCTAAACATGTCCTCTTGGGAGGATTTATTTAGTTTGCTGTTCTAAGTCCATCTGACCTTGAAAACATCAGTCAGAATGAAAATGAGAGTGATACAGTGTTCCATAGAAACAAAACTAAGTCTTTTGAGATAGGGTCTCACTCCCTATGTAGTCCAGACTGGCCTGGAACTCACAGAGATCTCCCAGTACTGGGATTAAAGGCATATACTATCATACCCAGAAAAGCCAAGTTTTTATCATTGACTCATAACACCCGGGAAATTGCATTGTGTCTGACAGATGGGAACCTCAGAGGGTCATATCGGTTCTAATATTGGAAAGGAATCTGCCAGGTAGAGGAGGGAGGCTTCCCCATGGACACAAGCAAGGGCTTTGTCATCATGACACTATATGAGCCCAATGTTGACATTCTGTGTCATTGTGCTCTGCCTGTCCTCACTCTCCTTGATTAGTGGCTGAGGTATTTACATTCCTATGTCTGCCACTCCGTGTTTGAAGCACCCCCCACTTGGTGTTTGGAAGTTCTGTACCACACTTTGTGGTTCTTCAAGTGCCTTAAGGGCACAAAGCTAGGGCTAAGTAGATATGATGCAGCAAGGAAAAGCAAGACGGGAGTGGAAACAGCCATGGGGCATCTCTTGTGGGCTTCTGAGATCAAAGTTCCCAGTATCTTCATTTCTGCAGAGGCCTAGGCTCATTGAAATGCATAGTCTCAAAAGCTGTGTATAATGAAGTGCCACATTAGGCCGAAAAAATTGGCTAGCTCTTATGTGTTTTCAAATAATCCCAGTGCTCTGAAAGTATACACTTTGGGAGGCAGAAGCAGGTGAACCTCTGAGCTGGAGGCCAGCCTGGACTATAAAATGAATTCCAGGACAGCCAGGACTGCACAGAAAAACTTGTCTCAAGAAACCAGATAGAGAGAGAGTTTGTTGGAAAATTCCCAGACTCCAAACATCACAGAGCTGAAGTCTGAGACTGTGTTGTCTTGTGGTCTAGATTCTTTACTTGATATTTCATCTGTTTGACAGGCAATTGAAAATATCGACACGTTAACCAACCTGGAAAGTTTGTTTCTGGGGAAAAACAAAATTACAAAACTTCAGAACCTGGATGCACTTACCAACCTGACAGTCCTCAGTATGCAGGTACTGGACCTGACCAGCTCTCTGCTTCTCATTCCCACAGGGCCAGACCCACCACACCAAACCTGTTCTTATTCCCTTAGTATGTCCGTGATCGGCACTGTTTCATAATCAGTAGACGGTGGAAGCATCAGAACCCAGAATCCACAAGTACATACACATACATTCTAATTTATACAATTCAGTGTAAATGGGAAACTTCATTTCTAAAGCCATTGTATTTCTCACCTTCTGGGTAGCTAACTGCTCTTTTTCTTTTACTATTTTCCTCTGTGTGGTATGAATATGTATGTATTCGTGCACGTGTGTGTACTTGAGGAGACCCCAGATTAGATTAAAGTTGGGAGTCACCCTTGATCACTTTTCCACCTTATTCATAGAGTGAGTGTCTTAGTCAAACCCAGAGCTAACTGCTATGGCTAGTTTTGCTGGCCATTTTACTCTGGAGATCACCTGACATTTATGTGGGCTCCAGAAGTCTAAACTAGGGTCCTCAAGCTTGAATGGAAGAAGTTTTAACCACTGAAGCATTTCCTCAGCTCCAAGGCTGATACTTTTTGATTCTCCTCTACAGAGCAACCGGCTAACAAAGATTGAGGGTCTGCAGAGTTTGGTGAACCTTCGTGAACTATATCTCAGCCACAATGGTATCGAGGTTATCGAGGGCCTGGAGAATAACGTAAGAGCCCATTGGTCTGTCTGAGGGAAATAAAGGGAGGTGGAGAGGAAGGGGTGGATGCTGGCATCCACTGCCTTCCAGGCCTGGCCTTGGGTGAACACACTGCCTACAGGATGTAAGCTAAGGGCGAGTCAGGGCCAGCCTGCCGTATGGCTGCCTATGGGTTTTCAACACAGGTGTCACAGACAGACACCCTCCTAGGGCAGCTCTCTGTACATCATATCTGTGATGTCCCCTAGGCCTTTGGGTGATTTGAAAAATCACACAGGTGACTAACACAAGAATCATCAGCTCTGTTTTTCCCATTTCTCTGGCCACTGAACTCGATGCCCTGCCTCAGGGTACAAAGGCTACAGGGTGAGCCCAGCTCTCCTGCTTAAAAGGAAGAGTGTGGCTCTTGCTCCCCCGCCCCCTCTCCTGAAGTCCAGAGCACTGAAGGTCTCCTCCCTCCCACCCCCAGCTTCCCATTCAGGAAAAGCCTCTCATGCAGTTGCCTTTAGCCTCACTTGTTTTTCCTCTAAGCATTACCCAAAACAAATAAAATATTTTTTCTTGTTCAATTTTACTGGGGTTGTTTTGTTTTGGGGTAATGTTTTTTGTTTATTTGGTTGGTTGGTTGGTTGGTTGGTTGGTTGGTTGGTTGGTTGGTTTTGTTAAATTGCCAGCTAATGTAGCAAGATTAGGTCAGGTTTTTAATTCTTGGAAACATCATTCTATAAATCTTATCACAGGTTCCTTTGCCCTTTATGCCCCAGCCCAGGACCTGGCTACCATCAGTGAGATTCTGGAGAAAAACCAGTGTTCTGAGTTTTAGTTCATCACTTGTATAAGAATTTTCAGGAAAGCTAAAATTTGCCTATTGGAAGTTTGGTAACCTTCCTCTAACACTGCAATCAAATTAAGGATTTAGTTAGCATGTGAAGCCAGGTGTGGTAGCACACACCCACAATCACATGAGTGGTGAAAGCAAGAGAATCAGAAGTTCAAGGCCAGCATTGACTAGATCATGAGTTCAAAGCTAGCCTAGGCAGTGTGAGCCCCTGTCTCAAACATGCACATACAATGAAAACCAGCATGTGACGTTCTGTAGTACAGGGTGATAGTTAAAGGGAGAGATGGAGGCAGCTGGAGCACGGGGACTGCAGGAAGCCATGGGACTGGGTGGGTGCACACACTGACACCATCGTTCCCGCCCCTCAGGGTAGCAGTCCCCACTGGGACAATAGCTCGGCTGGGCTGTCTGCTTTGTAGTTCCCTCGTGGACGTATGAGTGTGGAGTCATTCTTGTGCCTCTAAAACCAAGGAAAAACTGTGTTAGCAGTCACTGTCATCAAAAATTTACTGTGGTCAAATATGACAGTCTTTCAGATTTTATTTCAACTAATGATAAAATATTTACCTAATGTTCTCCCAAGTTTTATCTCTTAAATCAGGAATTTATTTTCATGGTGAGGGGGGAAGTGTCTCTTTCCAAATGCACCTGCCCTGTCTCATCCCCACTGGCAGATGCTCTCTCTTCAACACCCGTGGCACCGTCTGATGGATTTGTCTCTTCTGTGCCCTGAGCTTTTCCCTTCATTAACCAAGAATGCTTGCTCTGGCTCTTGACCTGGGTGTTACTTTATTGTGGAAAGCCATGACCTGTGATGTCTATAAGCTGCACACCCCAACCTGTTGTTGGTTTTTTTTTTTTTTTTTTTTGTTTTGTTTTGATTTTTAATTTAAAAATTCTTGCTTGCGTTTGAATGAGCACTCAAATCCTCCTCACACACAAAACTGGACCTCAGATCAGAAAGGCTAGGGAGCAGTCCTGGGAGCCAGCACGCCTCCCTGCTGACTCAGATCTACAGTGGGTTTCAGACCACTGCTGCTTTGCTAGTTTACAGTTTTATACACAGTGTGAACACCACGGGGACGTCACAAAGTGCTGGGGAAGGGGACGTCACAAAATGCTGGGGAAGGTTTCCATGGTGGGCTTGTTCTGTCCCAGCCTGCCGTGTCCTCAGGTTAGCACTACAGTCCCTTCCTACGTACAGTTGTCTTATGGCCTGTTGACTCTGAAGCCCCATGAATTGTTACTTGGTACTCTCATAGCTGTGTACATCTGGACTCAGTGCTTCTAACAGGTGTGCCGATGCTTGTGATGCGGAGGCAGGTAGGATGTACTGTGGAACCTTCAAGGGACTGGGAAGCCACAGCTGTAATGTTTTTTTAATCAAAAGCTACTGACTATGAAATTGTTTTCTTTCTTAATTTCCATCAAAACTTGGAAAGATTTGGGATCAAGACATCAGGAATGCAGGAAAACAGGGACTCTGAGTCTAAAGTGCTGAGAGGTCTTTAGGGCGGAGGAGGGAAGGACTGTTATCACTTCTAGCCGGCTGCAAGATTCCCATAGAGTCTAGGAAAATGTCCCAGTGGCTTTTTAAAATATACAGGCAAGCACTATAAGCTACGGTAGGCTTAATTTTCACCATAAAATTATTCTATTGAATTTTGAAACTATGAACTTCAAAACAATTACCCAAGCTGAAATGATGTGTTTCAGGAAGCATCTGACATGCACATTTAGGGCACATCATAAAACAATGCTGTGAGCCGAGTGGTGGTGGTCCACACCTTTAATCAGAGGCAGGAGAATCTCTGTGAGATCAAAGCCAGTCTAGGCTACAGAGCTACAGAGACATCCAGGGCTACACAAAGAAACCCTGTCTTGGGGGGAGGGGAGATCCACAATGCTTTAACCTGTAGGATACTTGGTACGCTATCCTAAGCTGCTATGGTTCTACTTGGCTCCATTGCCATCATTCCTAAGTCCTAGCAGGCCCCAACATTAGCCCTTCAGTACCTAGGCCTTCTTGCATTGCCCTTGATTGCTTTGTCCGTGACAAGAAGGCCTCTGTTGCTCCTCACACCTTCACTGTGTGGCTGGAGTGTCGTATCCTCAACCAGCCTCAAGCTCCTCAGCCTCACTGAAGAGAGGAAACCCACTGTAGAGAAATTTGGCACTGTATTTCCTCACGGTAAGCACTAAAGACAAGCTGCAATGATTCTCATTCCTTGTAAGCACAGGGTCACTGCTCTTCCCAGTCCACAAGAACTAGGAGCAAGGGTCTCACCGGGCCCCTCTAGTTATGGGGCCTTCAGACCGACACAAATTTCAGGAATAGTGAGAGAGAGCTTCATGAGGTTTTGAGCAAAAACACCGAATCGGGCCCAGCTGTCGAAGCCATAGGAAATAGGTAGGTGGTGTCAGCTCTGGCTCTATCTAAGCTGACCAAAGGCAGAGAGTGTGGCTCACGTGCAGCCTTTAGCTCAGCCTCACACTGTTGTGTGTGGTTGCTTGCTGCTACTGAACTTTAGTAATCCAGAAAAAAAACTATTTTCTTATTTTAGAACAAACTCACAATGTTGGACATTGCATCAAACAGGATAAAAAAGATTGAAAATATCAGCCATCTAACAGAACTACAAGAATTCTGGGTAAGTTTTAAACTTAGTGGGATTGGTATCTGTCTCTTTGGCTCAATGGATCCTGTTGAGTAAAACATGTGAATGAATGCAAGTCTGCTAGTCCTCGAAGCCTTGATGCTCAGTGAGCTGTGCATGTGCTCTGGGGGTCAAACTCAAGCTGGTTGCATGTGTTTTTACCCACTGAGCATCTCACCATCCCAACCCTCATATTTTTTAGTACACTATTATAGATATACAACAGTCTTATTTATGTATTTATTTTGAGATAAGTTCTCTGTAGCCCTGACTGTTCTAGACTCGTCTGTAGATCACAGAGATCCACCTGCCGAGTGCTCTGATTAAAGGCATGAGCCACTATGCCCAGCTGAGCTCTTATATGTAAATTTATAGTTTTTGTGAAACACAGAACAAAATTTCTTTCCCTCTAAAATTTTTGCAGTCCCTCCCAGCTTACTTTGTTCTGGAACCGCGTGTGTTAGTCCTGTGGTAATTAGATCATAGCACATCTGCTGTTTGTCTATCCCTCCTGTCTTCAGGCTTTTCTCTGGCTGAGCCTCAGTTTATATGATTTCTGTTGCTCTGTCTTCAAGATATTGTTTTCCCTTCTGCAATACCCAGTCTGCTGTTAAGCTCATTGATTAGCTACCTCTGTTTTTATAGAGATTTATGTATTTGTTTGTGTTTATCTGTCTTTCCAATACTTACATGTATGGATGGATGCCTGTGTTTCCCTGTCTTTTTTCCTATGCCTGTTTATTTGAGGCAGAGTTTCTCCCTGAACCTGGTATTTGCTCATTCAGCTCAGCTGGGCTTTCACACATCATAGAAAGTAGCACATTCAACTAATCATGGTTTTCCTCTGTCTTATAGAATAAGCTATTTATGAAACATTTGCTAACATACCTTGGCCCATATCTAGGTAACTATTTTGCTAAAGGTGCTCTTTGCAAGCCTCTGCCTCAGCACTTAGACTGGAAAATGGGTTTGGACAGTTTAACCTGGTACTGTAAATTCTTACCCAAGGTAGCTTTGTCTCAAAATTTGATCCCATTGTAAAAACACATGCATCTGTTGGACAATGTAGAAGTCAACCGGTTTAGTCTCATCTTGAGGGCACATTTGAGAAGGGAGGGCACTCTGCTGCAGGCTTAGACCCCAGCCCACAGTGAGGTTTGGTGTTCCTCATCTGGTGTTGGCAGTGTTGGTCAGCCATTGGTGGCCTTTGCATCCAGGAGCTAGCCACGGAGACATCCTCAGAAATGAACCACAAAGGTGACGTAAGAGTCATGCTTGGAGTAGAGCAACCTCTGGCCAGCTGCATTACAGTTGGGGCCATCTCAGTCTTGGCAGCAATTGGTAAGAGCAGGTATGTAGGAAGAGTAGCCAAGTCAGCTTCATACCTGCTGAGGGCCAGAAGGGGTGCAGCCAGCAATGCCTCAGCTCTTCTTAATGAACATAGTTTGTGTGTGAACAGGTAGAGCTTTTCACAGTGCTGCTAAAAGGCAGCCAGGAAGTGCTAAGGGCAGATGGAATGATCTACGAGGGATTGGAAAGGGGGGGGGGGGGCTATAAAGCAGTGGTTCTCAGCCTGTGGTTTGTGACCCCTTTGGCAAGCCTGTCTCCAAAAATACTTACATTATGATTCATAACAACAAAATTAAAGTTATAGAGTAGCAACAAAACAATGTAATGGCTGGGGGGTTCACCACAACATGAGGAACTGTATTTGGGATGGCTGAGAGCCAGTGCTGTGGAGTATACTAATGACCGACCACTGTCTCATATTTGGGGATCCCGGTACATAGAGCTGATCTCTCAAGGCTTTTTCCTCGTGTCTTTCTTCAGATGAATGACAATCTCCTGGAGAGCTGGAGTGACCTTGATGAGCTGAAGGGCGCCAGGAACCTGGAGACTGTGTACCTGGAGCGCAACCCCCTGCAGAAGGACCCGCAGTACCGGCGGAAGGTCATGCTGGCCCTACCCTCTGTGCGGCAGATTGATGCCACATATGTCAGGTTCTAAGTCCTCGTGCTCCTCACCTGGTCCCTGTCCTTGAGAGGACTTCCCAGCCACGGTTTTTAATCTACCTATTGCTCCTGAAGTCGTCACTATACCAACAGTCACAACCCAATGGCAATAATACGGCATTGGTGGTAGCTGGCCTGTGATGCCGCACACCATCTGGAGATGCCAACACTATTAAATCTTGCCACGCGGTCTTCCTGGTGAATTGGTGACAGTTATTGTAGCCATGGAGAGAATTCAGGACATGTTACAGTCATTTGTTCTCCCTGTCTGTCTTGTCCTTAGTCTGGGGGGCACTCTGGGCTGCCCCAGCAGGCCCTCAGATCTGTCTGCGGAGTTTAAGCAGTCATGACCCACAGCAGCACATTTGATATTCTTTCCAACCAGTTCTAGGAAGAAAAAAATTATATTTTAAAAACAATTGCCTCAAGAGGGTCCGATCTCAGATGCCGTAACCCTCCGAGCCTCCCCATCATGAGTGATGGCTGAGCACACTGGGCTGTAAGACCTGTTTCCACTAGCTGAGAGCTGAGACAAGGAGAGCCTCACTCCATACTCCCAGCTGTGTTGAGCCCAGTGATTCTCATAAACATATGTAACTAAGCTCTGGCCACTAGTCACATGGTCTCCCATGATCCCCTGGCCTTACTTAGATGAAATTTCTCTGAGCAAACCTCTGGGGCATGACTACGATACTGCAAGGGCATCGTCATCCCTGGGAGCCTCAGATCTCCTCTTTCACAAAATAAGGACTGAGCATGGTCACCAAAGGCCCCTCAGCTTCCAGGACTCTCGTTCTACACTAAGATGGGGCCCCCGACTGTCACGTGCAACAGTTACTGTTCATCTCTAAGTCCGATAAATTTATTTTATCTCTTCATTGTGCTCACACTTCATCTGTTCCGGGGCCACATCTAATAGGAAGCTTCCCATTTCCAGCATCACAGAAGGCACTGCTGTAGACTTCGCTCAGTATCAGGGGATAACCTGCCTTGAGCTGTGAAGCATGTGCCCACGTGTCCACACTATCCAGTTGGCCAACTGCCCAGGAGTCTGTAATGTAAGAATGCTTACATGGGATTTAACATCCATTTCCTGATTCTATTCTCACCAAATAAACTGTATGATCTGAATCTGTGCGGCATCTCCCTGTCAAGAAGCAAGCTCTTAGCAAGAGAGGGTGGGTGGAGAGGCATGCGGCCCAGAGAACACTGTGCCATAGCCCTGGGAGTGTGTGAAACATTTTTGGACACAGAAGGACTGAAATGTAGGTGTCTCTACAGCAGTCACTCACTGGAGCCCCACACAGGCACCTGATTCCTCAGATTGTAGAGAAAGGTAATGGGGGTGGGGCCAGCAGGCACCAAAGCTCACCACCATCTCGAGGATGCAGCTGCAGGAGAATCTTAACAGTTACATGGAGTGGATGGGGGCATGTCTCCAAAGAAACTTACTCCTGAAGCAAGCAGTGGTGGCACACACTTAATCCCAGCAGTCCAGAGGCAGAGGCGGGAGAGTCTCTGTGAGTTTAAGGCCAGCCTGGTCTACAGAGTCAGTCCAGGACATCCAAAGCTACACAGAGAAACCCTGTCTCAAAAATAAAACAACAACAACAAAAAAAGTATTCCTTAAAACAGTTCTAGGTCCCAGAGAGAATCTCCAGAGTAGAACTGGAAGTTCAGTTTATGTTGAGAATGCCCCTGCTAAAAATATGGACAAATGTAACATGAAAAAGAAACTACTGCTTTTACATAGGAATATAAATGCGAAAGTCTTAAGTAAAAGATCAGCAAGTCAAAAAATACTGCTTCTCGATCAAGGTTTTATCTCAGGAATGCAAGGATGATTTAAGAGTAGACAGGACTGGGCCTGAGGTACAGGTCTGTAATCCCAGCTACTTAGGAAGCTGATGGGGGAAGGGTTAGAAGTTTAAGGCATGCCTTGGCTGGCTACAGAATGAAATTGAGACCAGCCTAGGCAACCTAATGAAACCCTATCTCAAAATACAAAGTAATAAGGAACCTGGGAGTATAGCTTAAGAATAGAATGCCTGCCCAGCATATAGGAGACCCTGTTGGAAAGGAAGCAAAAACAGAGTTTATATAAATCGCCGTTTAGTGCAGTTATCTTAATGTTATAAAGACTCAGCTGTATATATTCCTGGAGTTTTTTGGGTTTTTTTGTTTTTTCAAGGAAAAGTGTTGTTGTTGTTGTTGTTGTTGTTGTTATTATTATTATATGCATGATGCCAATGTGTGGACACATATGTGAGCCTCAAAGAACAGATTTTGCAGAGTTGGTTCTCTCCTCCCATCTTTATGTGAGTTCTGGGAATTGAACTCAGGTTATCGGGCTTGTGCAGCAAGCATTTACCTGTTGAACCATTTCATTGGCTCTGTATTTCTAAATGTAACATATGTATTCCTTTATAAATAAAAAGATGTCTTAGAGATTAGAGAATCTGATAGACTTGAGCTGTGGAGAAAAGCCAATGGGTGAGAAAGCTTGCTCTGCAAACTTGAGTTCAAATTCTCATCCCCATGTAAAAAACTGAGCATGGCTTTTGACTAAGATTGCGATACTGTTATGTTAGACTTAGCTCTGCAGTAGTGTGTATACTTAAAATTTGCAAGGCCCTGGTTCCATTGCCAGGAGTTGGGGAGTTAGGGTAAGGATTCTTCCCCCATTGGGTGACACACTTATTTTTTTATTGTCACTGTGATAGACCATCTTGCAGAAACAGCATAAAGAAAAGTGTGACTCATGGTTCAGTGGAAGGAGGTTCCCACAGCAGCTGTGGGAACTGACGTCTACAGCCAGGAGGCAAAGACCCAACCAGGGTTACCTCTCAGTGACCAGCTTCTTTCTAGCTAGGTTCTGTATTCCACAACCTTCCCTAATAGCACCACCAACTGGGAACCAAATATTCAAATGTGTAAGCCTCTGGTGAAGTTTCACCTTCCACCAGTAGCCACATTCAAAACGGTAAAGTTGAAAGTCAGTCACCTGTGTGCAAGACATCATGATTTAGTATATAGAGTACTTACAGGACAGTACACAAGTCAGGCACTGGCCACCAATCCTGATGACTTGGATTCTGTCTTTGACTCCACATGATAGGATGAGAGAACCAACTCCTGTGATTGTCCTCTGACTTGCACACACAGGAGTATAATTTTTTTTTTATAAAAATAAAGTCAGAAAACTGGGAATTTCCTTCAGATGCATAGCAAACATACCTCCTAATAACGAAGAGCAGTGAAAGACATTCATTAGCTAGGGGTTGCAGCTCAGTGGCAAAGTGCTTGCCTAGCATGTGGGAGCCCTTGGGTTTGATGACCATCACCACAAAATAATAAAACAAACCTCACCTTAGCAAAACCATTCTTGATTACAGCTCAGAATGCTTGTGAGCAGGGACTGATAAACTCAAAGGTAGGGTGTAAGGAATAAACTCGTCTCTTGATGAAATCATGGAGCTCACAGCATCCTGGGCCTGCAGCGGTCCTACAGCATCTAAGTTCTTACTTCTCTGAGCTCCACTCTTACAGGCTTTTCCTTGCTGAAATAGTGAGAGGTGCATACAGAGACTTAAGGCCCTGTCCAGTGCTGCCCACAAAAGTGAAGCCAACTTGAACCCTCAGACATCTAGGCCCTAACCTCTGAGACCTGATATAGTGGGAGAGGAGGATGTGGTTTGGATTAAGTGTAAAACTCCAAGACACTGTAGGGAAGTGTGACTAGAAAATGGATTGTTGGATGCAAGGATGACTATGAAGATGAAGGAGAATCCATAAATCAGCATTTCCCTCAGAACTGGAAAGTGCTGCTCCCAGACCTCAGCATAGAATGAGGCCTGGTAACACCTTGACCTTAGTCTAGTGACACTTAGATTAATATCTCCAGTACTGGGGTATGTGATGTGTCCTTTGTGGGGTTTTTGGTTTGGTTTGGTTTGGTATTGGTTTTTCAAGGCAGGGTTTCTCTGTGTAGCCCTGGCTGTCCTGAAACTCACTCTGTAGACCAGGCTGACTCTGCTCTCAGAAAGGTCTGCCTGCCTCTGCCTCCTGAGTGCTGGGATTAAAGGCGTGCGCCATCACCGCCTGACCCTTTGTGTGTTTTAATATGGCAGCTAGGCAATAGCCTTAGGAAATGCACTATATAAAAGTGAACCCTTTTATTTCTTCACAACTGCTTCTAGGCTATCACTCTGTTGATGTCTAGTCAAGCATGTCTGACTATTGAACAAGATTTACTTCTGTCTGTGGTTAGACTGAGTACTATGTCCCTTCAGGGTTGTTCTCCTGAGAATCCAGCTCACTTGGAGGCCTCTGCTGGGGCCTGGGCCCACGGTAAGCTCTCTCCTCACTAGGCCCCCCAGGAATGACCTCTTCTCCCCCAGTCCCTCTCATGCATCGTTCCCCAACCAGAGGGTGGAAGGTCTTGGCCCTGTTCCTGTGAGAGAGTCCGTGTTCACCCCTGTCTGCACCCTCCTAAGGCAGTGTCTCAATACTCCCAACCCTGCAGCTTCATCTCGACCAGCATGGGGCATGGGACTGAGGGGCAGCCAGGGACCTGCCTCCTGCCAGGTGGGAGAAAGAGGGTTAGGGCTGATGTACGGCCTCTGCGCTGTTACCCTCTCTCTGGCCCTGGGCACCAAGACTGGGAAGGGTGTTTTAGTAAGGGAAGAGGTACCCTAGGCACGTGCCAGACCAAGTGTGTGGTAGGTATAACACCCAGTTTGTGAGATGTGGCCTGCAAGACATCCAGTCTGGGGGCAGCAGACTGGAGATGTATAGGGAACCCCCAGGGTTAGGTGTGGGAGCCTGTGACCCAGTTTGCTAGGACTCCAGCCCAGTTAGAAAGGAAGCATGCCAGTGCCCTTTGTCCAACCTACCCAGACATCACAATCACCTCTCCTACCCTCCATGGATACCTAGCTTTTTGGGAAGGACTGGGTAGGGGCTCACTCTCTAGTTATGGAATGGATTTTTTCTTTAATGTGCATGAATGCTTTTCCTCCATCTAAGTGTACTACATTGCCCTTGGAATCCAGAGCATTGGATCCTCTAGAACTGAGTTGTGAGATGTCCTATGGGTGCTAAGAATTTAACACTGGCCCTCTGCAAAAGCAGCAAGTGCCTCTAACCACCTGGCCACCTCTCCAGCCCCTGTTATGGACTTAGAGATGTCACATAAGCCAAAAGAAAAAGTTAGAGCCAAGTCAGGCTGGTGTCAGTGATTAGGGGCTTAGCTCTCCCTAGCCCCTGAGATCTAAAAGACATCTGTACTGACTAGTTCTTTCATGTAGGATTGTGTAGCATACACACGGAAAACTAACCCATGGGAGCCGGTGGAATGACTTAGTGGGTTAAACCTGGCACCTGAGTTCAATCCCTGGAAACGCACGCATGTGGTGGCAGGTGACTCATACACGTTGCCTTTCACATGCATGATGATATGCGTTCATGAGCATGCACACACACACACACATACACAGGCTCTTGTGTAAATGAGTGTAAGTTTTAAATTAAAACTCTAAGCCCAGGGTTAAGAATCCTTTTGGGTGTTTTACATGCAGACGTCCCACAGGGTTTCCTGCCCTCCCACTGCGGTAGTGTGACGTGACTTCAGTGGCACGCTCTGATTGCTGCCAAAAGCCATAGACCGGAGCCAGCACCGTGGTGTATGCCTCTGTTCCCATCACCCCACAGGCTGAAGCAGGATGATTGCCCACAGTCTGGGACCACCCTGGGCTACATGGCTAGATAGTGTCTCAAAAGCAAATCAACAGAAATAACTGGGCATAGTGCTGCACGCCTTTAACCCCAGCATTCATGGGGCAGAGGCAGGTGGGTCTCTGAGTTAGAAGCTGACCTGGGTTACAGAGTGAGTTCCAGGACAGCCACGACTACGCAGGGGGACTCTGTCTCAAAGAAAAACCAACAGAAGCGCAGATGTTTGCAGTTGAAGAGTCCTTGGAGGTTTTTTCTCTGTGATGGTTCTCTGCTATTGACCAACCAGACAAAGAGTAGGGTTGCAGCAGGCTGGGCGTGGTGGGGTCTGGGGACAATCACGTTGTATCGCTGCAGGTGCCTTCTGGGACTTGCTGAGAGCCAGCCGCATCCTCACCCTCACCTTCCTGGCCCCCCCCCCTTTGTCCTGCCCATGTGCTCTCCTGCTTCCTATGAGGCCTGATCGCATCTCTGGGCCTGTCTCCCTGGGGGTATCCAGGGCCTGCTGCCCACCGGAGTTTTACCTGCTATTCAAGGGTACATCACAGGTCCCAGAATGGAGGCTTCCTGGGAGGTGGCAAGCTGAGACAGTTTGGAGACACGAGTCTGAGGCCTTTGGAGGGATCTTAGAAGGGAGCAGAGGACTCTTCCTGTTTGCACGGAGAAGCAAGGAGACGGGAGTGGCTCATTGACAGATCAAAACCAAGGAGGAGAGAATCTGGGGCAACTCCATTTAGCAAGCCCTTTCCCAGGAGGTCCGGAGCAGGTGTACGCGCCTGTTGAAGTCAGGTTGCACTTGCCCTAAGTTACTCCATATTGTATAGCAGAGTGGCTTTTCACACTGCCTACTCCTGAGAGGCTCCATTTACAAGCAGCTTTGTACCCCAGATGGAGGATGGAAGGAGACTACACAGCATCTGTCCGACCCCATCCACATGGCACAGACTAATGACTACTTCTGGGAGTAGAAAGGGTACTATTCTGCAATTTACCATGGTGGGTTGGAACTGTAGGGGCATGAGGCATATTAAAATCATATCAGGACAGGGGGCTAGAGGGATGGCCCAGCAGTTAAAAGCACTGACTGTTCTTCGAGAGGTCCTGAGTTCAATTCCCAGCAACCACATGGTGGCTCAGAGCCATCCGTAATGAGATGTGGTGCCCTCCTCTGGCCTGAAGGCATACATGCAGGCAGACACTGTATACATAACAAATAAACCTTTTTTAAAAATTTTATGGGGAAAATCAGGTCCAAGAATTTACTGGCACATCAGGCCAAGGAAAGTGTGTAAGTCCTTCATCTGAACTCCATATAGAAATTAGCATCTAGCAACAGCCCCCAAGGACCTGTCTTCTGACTACCCAGCATGTATCAAGGACTGACTAACAGGCAGAGAACTGCCTGTCCCAGAGGCTTCAGGTTGTCTGTTTCCACTGCTGATGCAGCCTTCTCTAGTCCAGCCTCCCCATCACCCTGTTCTCCCTCTGCCTCCATCCTTCAGCCTGTCCCTTAGCCTGGACCAGTCTCGCCCTTTTGCCTCTGCAGCTCACTCAGCCCTCCCACGTCACCGTCAAACCTGTGACCTACAGTGTCCTGACTCATAGCCACCTCTTCTCCCTTTAGCTCATTATCAGAGGCTCCTGTCCCTGACAGCTTCCCAGCTTTGGCTTCTCCGGCCTGTTGGAAACTCTGAAAGTCTTTGCATCTTTTAACCCTTTGCAGCCATTCCACAATCTACATGAATACGTATGTAGAGATATATTGACTGTGTGATATGTAGTGCATCATTTGCGAGTAAGATTAGAATAAAAGAATCCATGTTTGCCTCAGCCAGGACTGTCAAGGAAAGCAGAAGTATCTGGCAAATTGCTGCCATTGAAGATGCTGAACCTTGTGGATTTGTTGTCAATAAAATGTGACATTGTGGAAGAAAACGCAAACTGTGTTCCTATCTGCATGCACACACGATAGTGTCTAAGCTCACAGTCCAAAGCCCTTACCCTTCTTAGTGCTTTGGACCCCTGTGAAGCCTCACTTCACCCCCACATAAACAGGGCTGCCTGACAGGGGACACCTGTGGCTGCTCCTTATCTACCATCTCTGAACTTCCCTTATGGCATACAGGCCTGCTGCCACTGGAATCTCTAAGCAAATAAGGTGCCAGAGGCCCATCGAATTTGCATGTAGGGTGTGTGAAGGCACTAGGAAAACTGGGCTGACAGTGTTTGCAGGCTCAGAGCCCCACACCCTCTTTTTAAACAAAGGCAGATCCTGCCCAGAGCCACGATAGACCTCCCAGTGGCCAGCTGCACTGAGAACCTCTCTCCAGCCATTTTACTCTGTGAGGCAAGAGCAGGTGAGTGGCTGTCACAGCTCAGGCGGGCCCTAGGAATACAGCTGGCCCTGATTTTGCTCCTGCTGAGACCAGGCTTGTGCTGATGGGCAGGCTGTCTCCTCTGGAAGCCACTGTACCAGGTAGGCTGGGTGACCTCCCGCCGGATACTTGGGCCGTGGGGACAGCAGAGGGGAGATGGACCCCAGAAAACTGAGCCAGCACTGAGGTTCCACACTCTGAACTGTGAGAGGCAGTGTTGGGGCTTACTCTTGGGACCCAGAGGCCTGGCACAGTGTCTGCTCCAAGCCCTAGAGATTAGCAGGGACAAGTGTTCAACGTGAATTTGAATAGGATGCTGTGCTACAAGGAGTTAGCATTCCACCTGCTCGTAACAGGACGCCTGTGGACTCTTTGGTTGGGGACTCCTTTGTCCTCATTCCCTGTCCCACCCATCAGGTGACATAAACTTCAGAGCCTTTGCTCCAAGAGCACCCTGTGGCTCTCACTCACTCCTAGGGTCCCCACATTATAACAGAGTCCTGGCAGGAGCAGGTTTGGGCTGATGTCTGCTCTTCCAGGCAGTGTATCTAAAATAGGGAATTGGAATGAGAACAATCCTTTCCCCTTCCTGAAGTCCCTTGGTTCTGCCCACCTGAACAACAGCCCTGCTCCTACCTACCTTCTTGCCGGGCCACAGGTCACAGGCTGCATGGAGACCCCATAGGACTCCCTAAGGGATTGTCCTACTAGGGGAGACTGGGGTCCTGGCAGCAAGTTCTCCAGAATTACTTCGAAGGTAAATGGCCTTAAAAGACATTGGGCATTGTCTCCTCTTACTGGTCCAGATGCCCTCTATAGGGGAGGAAGGGGGGGTCTGCATGACAACCTCATGCTGTGACATTGCTTTACACTACTGGGCGAATGAATGGATGGGTGGGTGGGTGGATGGATGCTACACTGCAGCTAGTGTCCCAGGGTGTGGGGATCCTCACGTGCCCACATTAGGACAATGCTGTCTGGCCCTGGCAGAGCCCCTTGCCCACTTCTATGAGCCAGTCTCCTCGCCTGTAAAATAGGTTTGCTGCAGGCTCTGCCACAGTGTCGGGCTGGCTCTCACTGGTGTCACGGGTGTCTCCTAACCACTCCATTCTCTGTGGCTCCCCTGGCCTCGATGTGGTGCAGGAGCGAGATGCTGCGGAAGTCAGCCCGGGAAGACGACAACGCTGTGCTGATCGACATGGCCTCCCTGGAATCAGGGAGTGGGTCCTCGTACGGAAGCACAACGCATGCCCCAGAGGTACCCTCAACTCCAGGGGTAGTGGCAAGCATGGAAGCGCCCCTCCCCCTCCCTAGACTCCGGGCCGTGGGGCGCCTGTGTGCTGTCTGATTTGGGAGGTCTCCCATCCCAGTCAGGACCTGTACTCTTGCCTTTGTCCTAGAGCCCTTGAAAAGTGATACAGCATCCAGATGCCCCCAACCCTGAATGACAAGGGGACAGATGCCTCCTTGACACACAAGCAGGTCACCACTCACCTCTCTCAAACTTGGAGGGCCAAGCAGAGATCTTATTAGATAAAGAGGCTCAGGGAAGGGAGAGGAGGCAAAGATAGGAAGGACCAAGGTCCGGGGTCTGGTCCTTCTCTGCCAGAACCACTGTGAAAGGGAGGAAACTGGTTTTTGTGGATGTGAAGGATGGGGAGTATGGGGAGTCGCCCATGAATTCTGATGCACTCCAGGGCCTGCAAACACCAGAAGGCAGGCATCAAAGGCGCAGTGACCACGCCCTGGACGTTTTACTGCTTCCGCACTTTCTCTTCTGGAAATGAAAAGTGTGTGTGACCTAGTTTCTTGTTGTCAGCAAAGCCACCCATGAAGGGAGCCCACCCCTGCTAGGAGGGAGAGCACTGCAGTCAGGGTCGCGTCCCAGCTGGGTGGGCAGGGGGTAGTGGGAGGGAAGGTGGTCAAGGTTAAGCGTGTGCCTGGGGCTACCTGGAGGTTAGCGTAGGGAACAGCGTTAGGCTTGGGATAAGGGTTAGTCCCCAAGGGACAGGAAGAGGCCTTCTACAAAGGTGAGTAGCCCCAGAGGGAGCGCATCTTCGTCTACACAGCTTCCTTTAGCCTCAGCTGAGCGGCTTCTTTGCAACGAAGGCATAGGCATTGGTCTCCTGAACAAAGCCCTCGGCTCCTATGGAAGGACAGAGTCCTGGGTGCCATTTTCTGGCCTTCTTACCCTAGTCCATCTTTAGGTCTCTTTCTGTTGGGAAGGCCACTGACATCCCAATGAGTCCCAGTCTTTGATGCCACAGAGGAGGCCCTGGTCCTTCCCTAGGGCTGCCCCAGTAATCTGAGGGTAAATATATGTTCCCCTTTCTATGATCCCTCTGTACCACGAACTGATGTCCCCAAAGGGGAGGACACAGAGCCTTGTTCTCCAGAGGGAGAAAGAATGTAAGGAGACGAGGGTTCTACCCTCTGATTGCTCTGACCTGTCCTCAAGGCCGCACTGGGGGCAGCGTGGCTTCCCTTCCGGGTCAGCACAGGCCTGACTATGGTTTTTGCCAACATTATCCTTGTCCCAGGCCTGATGGAGGCCAGTGGGGAGGATGAGGATGGTGAAGGCTAGACGCTAGCCCACTCTTCTAGTTCTGCCCTGCATCTCCCAGCTTTTCTCCTCATGCCCCTCTGCTAGCAGGGTGGTCAGGGGCAAGGCCAGAGCAGGGGCGGATGGGGGCCTGGATGAGCAGGATGAGGAGGGAAGGAGCTGGGGAGGAAGAATTGGGGGAAGATGAAGAGGGTGTAAGGTGGAGACAGGAGGGATGGAGAGGAACGTAGAAGGAGGTAGAACGTGGTTCTCAACCTATGGGTCGAGACCCCTTCGGTTCTCATGTCACAGGGGTAGCTTATCAGAATCCGGCAAGTCAGATGTTTACAGTTCATAACAGTAGCAAAATAACAGTTATGAGGTAGCAACAAAAATAAGTTTATGGTTGGTCGGGGTCACCACAACCTGAGGAACTGTGTATCCAAAGGCCGCAGCGTTAGGAAGGCTGAGAACCACTGAGGTAGAAATGGGGTCAAGGAGCGGCCGGGGAGGGGGCAGGGTGGGAGTGAGTCACGCTGCTGCTGGTTGGGTGTTAAAGGTGTCCTTCCTTCCTTCCTTCAGGCAGGTAAACAGCAGGTGGCCCCCAGCACCGTTGGGAGCTCTGCCAAACCCCCGATTGGTAAGCCATCTGTACTTGGCCCTGGGGTGGGGTCACAAATGGGGTGCCTCGGGTGGCGGCAGGAAGCCAACAGGCTTGGGTCCCTCCATAACCAGGTCTCCCGTGATGTCTGTCCCTGTGTTCTGGGGACAGTACTGCTGAGGGTGAGATGTGAGCTGCCTGCTGAGCAGGTAATAGTCAGTCGGGGCAGAAACAGGAAAGGACTGACCCGAGGGCTCACACAGGAAAACCCATGCCACCTGCTCCAGCCTCAGGGCAGACCGCCCCCTCCTCCTCGCCTTCCACCACAGACTCCGCTCATCTCAGACTCTTTTCTCTTGCCCCACATCTTTCTACCTTTAAATTGTGTCAGGTCCACTTCTCCTATGGTCCCTCTAGCCCATGGCTCCCACATTCGCTACGCCGCCTTCATTCTGTGGGGGGACCTGTACGGACTCTGTCTGGGGTCAAGGGCCCACACTCCCCAACAGCTTCAAAGGGACAGTGGACAGCTCTCACACTCCTATGCATGACTCTTATGGAAAAGCAAAGCAGAAAGGAGCATGTGCAGACAAAGGCCGGTGGCCACGCAAACACACACACACACACACACACACACACACACACACACACACACACACACACACACTGCTGGAGGGATGTGAGGAGGCACAGAAAATATTGAAGATTCCATGGAAAATGAGCACAATTCACTCTGCACACGGTCAAGGGAGGTAAATGTTGACATTGCAGGGTTTTTTGTTCGTTTGGTTGGTTGGTTTGTTGGTTTGGTTTGGTTTTGGTTTTTCAAGACAGGGTTTCTCTGTGCCTTTGGAGCCTGTCCTGGAACTTGCTCTGTAGACCACGCTGTCCTTGAACTCACAGAGATTCGCCTGTCTCTGCCTCCCCAATGCTGGGGGTTTTTGTATTTTTGGTTGTGAGCCTAGCCTTTAGTGGCCGAGCCATCTCTCCATTCCCTGCTGGGTTTTTAAGGCAGTTGTTTTGAAACATCTCTGTTGATGAGTAATTTGCACACCACGAAGTTCACTCATTCTTTCCTCTTTCTGTTGTGAATGGGAAAAAACAGATGCAAGCTTTTGTGTGGACATATTTTAATTTTTCTTGAGTTGGCAGGTTTGGGTGACATTGCAGGTAACTCAGTGTTTAGCTGTTTGTGTAAATGCCAAACTCTTTCCCAAAGACAGTTCCCTGCTGCACAGAGAACCACAGCGTGTAGGGTCACACTCTCTGCATAGCACAGTCCCTACTGTTGCCTGTGTTTGGCCCGGTGGGAGTGAAATATTGTTATTGATGTAGGAGAAACTCCGCGTGATAGAATTGGCACTGTAAAGGACTTACCAATGGGTTTGCTGAGGAGACATGAAACCACACAAGTGGAATTTAGCTAGAGTGTCACCTCCAAACTACCCCAAAAGATATGTACTCTGCAAATTGGGCCTATTAGAGATAAGAAAAATCTAGTATGTAAATGTTTACACACAAGGATTGAGCAGCCATGAGGCCCCAAATGGGAGGGAGTGCAGGGTCACAACTGTGATTAAGTTCTGGTCTGCCATTAAGTCCCCCGTGTTCTTATCAGAGAAAGCATAATTCTGCCAGGTGAACAGGATGACCCTGGGTAACAAATAGTAATCGTGGCAATATCTTTGTGGTGTAGATATCCCATCTGCATAAGTGACCACACCTGCAGTCCCCTGTCTCAAGTGTAACCGGGGACCCGAAAGAGATTTAAGGGTGACCGTGTATGTAAAATGCATAAGCCTGAGGAGTACGCAAGCTGACAAAACCTCCTGTGGGGTCGGCAACTCTTAATTTGGCCTCAGCTGTCAGCCACAGGTCTCAGCCAAGAGCTGCCCTTCGCCTCAGTGTGCTGCTGGCTGCTCCCTGAGAAGATAACACTATCTCACTGTGGATCTGGTCTGTATTTTCCTAATGACTAATGATATTGGCTGACTTCTCTTGTGTCAACTGGACATTTAATATCCTCTTTAGACAAATATCTCTTCAAAACCTTTCCCACTTTTAAGTTGGTTGTTCTTTGTGTGTGTGTGTGCCTGTCTGTCTGTCTGTCAGACTGTATCTGTGTGGTTGTTAGATTGCAAAAGTCCTCTAAATTCTGGGCACAAGTCCCTTATCAGAAATGCATCTTGCAAATATTTCCCCCTATTCTGTGTTGCCTTCATCTTTTTTGGTGGTGTCCTCTGATGAAATTTGTCTTATCATTTTGATGTATTGTTGTGCTTTTGTTGATCCAAGAAATCGCACCTAACAGGTTCCTTTAGGAGTTTGGGACCTAGACTGTGGGAACCAAGCTACAGAAGGGATCCCAGGACACGCCCAGTCCCTCCCCACCTCTGTTCCTGATTGCACACTCCTGCCCTCCAGCCCTGACGACTAAGAACAGGGCTGAGCAAGAGCCTAGGAAAAGCCCCTGGCTCTCACTTCCCATCCCAACCCTGTGCCCCAACTGAGACCCCAGCAGCCTGCCCTGGGCCTGCATTCCATCAGCCCCACACTGGCTGTCTTTGTCCCCATTTGTCCCTGCAGATTTTGTTCTTGTCTGGGAAGAAGACCTGAGGACCCAAGAGAGCCCTACCCATGACAAGACAGACACACATGAGTTCTGGAGGGAGACCTTTCTGGAAAGTCTTCGTCTGGCTGGCCTGACTGTAGATCAGGTATGTGATGGTAGAAGAAGGGCTCTGTAAATTCTGCATGACTCTGCTCTGCAAGACTTACTATCCAAATACAGAAAGCAAACAAGGCCCCAGGGTCCTGCTAGATGCACACCCTTCCCGAGCTGGGGAGCCACAGACCCCAGGTCGGCAAGAACGTGGGTCCATCCTAAGGCTCTAGGCTCACTCATAGGCTGACACCTTCAGGGCAGTGGGTAGAACTGTCTCTGTCTTTGCCACCCAGGGCCTAACTCCAGCTTTTGTCAGCAAGTGCCATTTGCAATCACAGTTAGAAGATTCAAAGGTCCCTTTGTGTGTTTTATGTAATAGTACCAATTAGAATGACTCCCACAAAGATTCCAGGGAGCAAACGAAAGTAGAATAAATAGGCAAGTAAGCCCTGCGTGCTGGGGTAGGCAGGCAACGGGGGATCTCAGGGTGAGGGGGTCTGCTGTGCAGAGCCCTGTCTTATTCCCCGTGGCCTTCATTGCCAAGTCTTTTCTACGTATTCTTCATCCTCTGCCATCCCAGCCGCCTTCGTCTGTCCCCAGAAGAGCCGTTGTCATAGTCCCCACCATAAGAGCCAGCTGTGACTCTTCTGTTAATCATATCACTCGGCATCTCAACTTGCTTTTGTCTGTTGACTTTCATCAACTGAGTCTTGCTTCTGCCATTTTATGTGGTCTGTGGGGCTCTCCTGAGCAGTGGGTGCTACCCAGCCTTGCTGTGGGCTGGTGGGCGTTTGATTTATTCCTGCTGGAGGGCCCCAGTCATTTAGGGTGGCTGTAGATTGTATTTCTCCTAGGAACAGAGTCTGTGATTGTGACTACACCCTTTCCTCGATTGCTGGCCCAACTTACACTGCCACCTGGGGGTGAGCCAGCACCCCACCCCGCTCTGCATATTCTCAACATGTGGCATTGTCGGACTCCCCCCCTCCCCAGCCAGCTGATAGCATTAGCGCCCCTGGTTTTCATTTCCACTTCCCATTTCTAAAGCGGTGTGTGCAGTTTTACACATGTATAAGCCATTTTTATTTCCATTAAGCCGCTCTTTGACTTATGATGGGGGCAACTTCTCCCAACCATAACCCAGTTGAATCCAGGACCCAGACCTGAGTAGAATTTAAATGCATTAAATGCAACCATCGTACCGAATGCCCCAGCTTAGCCATGCAGTCTATTGTGCAGGGAAGATACTTCCCTTGGAAGCATGGGGTAGATCAGGGGCTTTGCTCCCAGCAGCTTCCCGGCATCATCAGAGAGGGCCGGGCCAAAATCCAAAGTCTGTGTGCACACATGCATCTCACTGCTAGCAACCTGCCCTAAAATAACGAGAGATCTAGAGCAGAACCATCCGAGTCCGGGAACAGCTGTGAAGTAAGCTGCCTGTTGTGTCATTTGTTCGTTCCTGTTGGGTCTGCTGGGCCAGTGGTATAGGAGACGTGGAGACTGCTGGTCACGTGTGTCACTATCGATAGGAGTTTTGTTTGTTTTCACTGAAAGCTACTTCCGCCTCTGTCTTAGTCACTGTTCCATTGCTGTGAAGAGACGCATCAGGACCAAGGCAGCTCAAAAAGAAAGCATTTAACTGGGGCGGGGGTTGTTTACAGCTTCAGATGGTTAGCCTATTATCATGATGGCAGGGAGCATGGTGACAGGCAAGTGTGGCAGCGGAAAAGTAGCTAAGAGCTACATCCTCATCTGTAGTCAGAGAGAGACAGACAGACAGACTGGGCCTGGCATGGGTTTCTGACACACAAAGCTTCATTTGCTGCCCCTTTAACCAAAAGATGACAGAGGCCAGAGCAGCAGAAGCTGTGCATGGGTCCCCAGACTTTGAGGAAGAGTCGCTTTGGTTGTCATTGCCACAGAAGGGAATGCAGGTGGCCCCAGATGCAAGCTCTCTGTGGAAGGGGTGCTGAGGTGGGCCGTGTAAGGGAGCGTTCCCACTGAGAGGGCGCCCAGCCATTGGCCTCTGTTAGCATGCCAGTGTTAGTCCTCTCCCAAGTGTGAGTAGACACAGAGCACACAGCAACACCCTCAGACCCTCACAGAAGTCCCCGGTGCCTGCAGCATGATGTCCAGCACGAGGCCATTGCAGTTCACTACATCCTCCTCAGAGCACCCTGGGCTGTGCTCTGCTACTATGCAGAAGACTTGCGCCTGAAGCTGCCTCTGCAGGTATGGGGGGGGGGCAGAGGGAGAGGATGGGGGGCAGAGGGAGAGCATGGGGGTCCCCACCCAGCTCTACATTTGATCGATACCTATGTACTGGGCTCAGCTGCCAAAACCATCACTCCTTGGCTGTGTTCCCATTTGGGGATCTCTAGTTTCCCTCTTACCTACTGTCACATGGAACCTCAAAACACCCGCTCCGTGAACAGGGGATAATGCCCTGCATGGCAGGAGCAGGAGCTTAAAAGCCTGGCAGTATGGAGGAGGCTGTAAGATGGCTGAGTTCCCTGCAGCACCGTCTGCTTAGGAAGCTCCAGCCTCGTGTGCTCAGCATGAAGGACAGCAGCCTCTCCGTGCCCCCTCCCTCCCCCCCCCCCCCCCGGGATGGCGTGCCTGGACTGCTCACCAGCATGGCACTGGGGTGGACAGAGACACACTGTTCACTTCTTTTGTTCCCTAGTGGCATGAGCAGTTCTGGTGCTCATTTAACAAGCCAAGCAACTCTCAGAGTCTGAGACCCAGAGAGGCGAAGGGTCTGCAGCAGGACCAAGAGTAAGAGATGCTATTTCTCTTGGCTGAGGCCTTCTGACTGGAGTCCCATTTGCAGATTTGGCCACGCTCTCTCCTCCCCAGCTGTGGAGATTTCCCTCTGAACAATTTCCTTTCCAGGACTTACCCAACCAGGCCTCCAACTGGTCAGCCACCCTTCTGGAGTGGCTGGGCATCCCCAATATCCTGCTGGAGCATGTGCCGAACACTCCTCCTGAGTACTACTCCTGCCAGTTCAAAGCAAGCAAGCTGCAGTGGTATGGGAGCCCCTTAAGCTCAGCAGGATAGCCTCCTGTGGGACCAGCCCCAACAAGAACTAGGATGGATGCGTGAATGAGACTGGGAATGACGGGATGGGCATATGAATGAACTAACTAAACACTGTGCTTTCTGTCAAATGCTCTCCTCACCTGGGACTTTCAGAGAATACCATCTGAATCCCAGGTGAGCGAGCCTACTGAACTAACCCCATTAGTCAGAATAGTGTGGCCGTGCTGTGGGACAAACATACCTCAAATCCCAGGAATGAATGCACAAGGCCCAAGTCACAATCCACTTCTGTTGCTAGAACAAAATACCCAAAGATGGGGACTCTGTTGAGAGCAGTTAGAGGCAGGGGAAATGGCTTAACAAGTCAAAACACTCGTGTAAGCCTGACAACTGATTCAACCCCTGGAACCCACCCAAAAGCCAGATGTGGTGGTGTACATCTGTAATCCCAGAACTCCTATGGTGAGAATTGCCCTGAAGCTCACAGGCCAGCTAGCCTGTGTGTACACCCTGCCTCAACAAGTCCCTAGGTACCGGGGCCTCTACACATGCACGGTGGGATGCACACACATATCATATATACATGGTGTGTATACATATATGTGCATGCACACACACACACACACACACACGAATAAAAAACAGAAAATAGGGCTTGGTTTGCAGTGATTATTGTTTACCTACCCTACCCTCCCACTGCACAAAATAAACTGCTCTTTAAAAAAGAAGAGGTGTGCCGGGTGTTGAAGGCACACATCTTTAATCCCAGCACTTGGGAGGCAGAGGCAGGAGGATCTCTGTGAGTTGGAGGCCAGCCTGGTCTACAGAGTGAGTTCCAGGACAGGCTCCAAAGCTACACAGAGAAACCCTGTTTTGAAAAACCAAAAAAAAAAAAAAGTAGCAGAAAACGTAATAAGAGAAAAGGTTCATTTAGCTTGCACATTCGGCAGCTGAAAGCTCAGTATTGGTGGCTTCCGCTGCTTGGCCTCTGGCTAGACACAACAGCAAAGAGAGATGGAGGAGGAGCTAGCTATGCCTGGAGAGGCAGACAGAGTTGTCTGGCTTCCTCTGATAACTGAGTCTCTCTACGACAAACCAGAACTAGTTCCTTCTAAGAGTGCAATCACATGACGTCATGCCTTTGCGCTGGCCCCCACTTGAGTCTCACTATGTAACCCTGGCTGTAGTAGTCTTTTCCCTGCCAATCTGGTCCCGCTGCCGCGCCAGCCCCAAATAACACACAGAGACTCTGTATTTGATATAATTCTATTGGCCAGTTACTAGTTTCTTATCGGCTAGCTCTGTATTAATTATTGACCCATTTCTATTAAACTAAGTACTTCCACGTGGTATTATCTTACCGGAGAGAGGGGCTGGCGTTCTGTTCTCTCCGCCCACCATCTTGGATCTCCTCCCAACTCCTTCCTCTCTTCTCCTTGTCTCCCAGTCCTGCCTATCTTGCTTTCCTGTTGGCCAACAGTGCTTTATTCATTAACCAATAAGAGAAACATGTTTACAGAATGACATCTCCCATCATCCACCTGCTTCTGATTCCCGAGTGCTGGGATTAAAGGCATGCGCCACCTCCGTGCCTAGCTTGACCTCACTCTTAAAGGTCCCCCCACCTGATCCTTCACAGCCCATGAACTTCAGTGAGACACTCAGACCACAGTAGTCCATTCCTTACTCTGTTCCAGTGTCCTGGGTTAGTGGACTCCCTCGTTATACCTTCCCTGACTGGTGAGGGAGACAACACGGATGTGAACAGCCCTCCCTCACAAACTCCCGGAGCCTCTTCACATTCATTCCTGGAGAGAGCAATTGTGTGCCCACACAAGGCCTAGACCTGGCCTCAATCATCGTTGCCTCCACTAATGAAGCACCCAGGACGCTTGTGACCCCTGACCCCCTCTTCTTGTGCCTTTAGTCCTTGTTTACAAGCTTCAGGGCAGGGAAGCTAAACCTTCTGCTCTGGGCCTTGTCCTCTGTACGAACCGTCTGCTTTTCCCCTGCCTTATGTGTGTGGTGTGTAGCATTTGTTGCGGCCTCCTGTCTGAGGAAAAGAAAAGGCAAAAAAGAGAACTGAGTTTATGTGGTATAGAGGCTGTCCTCCTTGGCCTCTGGGTGCGGGCCTCTGTGTACACAGCCTTCTCTGACATATGTGCCCATGCCTTTACTTGTATGTGTGGCAAAAAAAAAAAAAAAAAAAAAAAAAAAACTCCCATACTCTCAAATCTCTAAACTTTTGTCACCTCTGCAGGTTCCTTGGCAGTGACAACCAGGACACCTTCTTCACCAGTACCAAGAGGCACCAGATTGTGAGTGGAGTGTGATGCAGACCCTGATCTGACTAGATCCCAACCCTGAGGTCTTCATGGCCACCATAAAGCTCCCTATAGGCAGAGGGCGGAAGCCTAAGAGAATGCCCCTGACCTTGCTGTACGGAGGGTGGATATGGCCTGCATGCAGGACAGTGGGGGTGGGCCATGTCCAGACAAGTGAAAGCCAGCTCTCTATCCAGTACTCCTCCAGTCTGGGGCCCAGAACAATACATGTTTATGGACCTCTGGGACAGACAGCCAAGGTACCAGGCCTGGGTGAGGTGATCCTCTTGGCTGTCCAGAACAGACAAGGAAGAGGTCATCTGCCAAAACAGGCTACAGGGGCAGATCTGAGACACTAGGTGTTTCTCAACCTATGGGAACCTTTCACAGGGGTCGCCTAAGACCATCAGAAAACACAACCATTTACATCACAATTCACAGCGGTTGTAAATTACAGTTACAAAGTAGCAATGAAAGTAATTTTATGGTTGGGGGTCACCACAATAAGAAGAACTGTGTTAAGGGTTGCAGCATTAGGGAGGTTGAGAACCATTGTACTAGGAGGCGTGCTCCAACATCATGTAGCCAGGAGGACCTAGACAGGCCTGAGCTACACACTTATGACCACCAAAGGCCACTACTACAGTGGCAGAGGTCTCCCACCCCAGACAGGTACCCTAACAGAGCCGATCCTACTGGAACGGGGGTCCACGCAAGCCACGCATGACTAGGCTGGACTCTAAAGGGCCACGTGACTAAAGTCTTCTGAGTTTGTAAGATGGGAGAATTACTATTATCCCTCCCAGTGTGGTCATGAATGTGTGGCTGTGACACAGGACCTGGGTTTCAAGGCCTTGGGGACAGTCCATCAACGTCATCGTCTGTCATCCAAGGTTTTAGTACCAAGGTGGGTCTCCTACTGTGCTGTCATCACATGACCAGTAACAGGTGCTGTCCCCCATCCATCCCTCAGCTGTTTGAGATCCTGGCCAAGACCCGATATGGCCACAAGAAGAAAGGCTTATTTGGGCTTGACCAGCTGCTGGCAGAAGGTGTCTTCAGTGCAGCCTTCCCCTTGCATGATGTGAGTTTCAGGGTTGGGGGTTAAACCAGGGTGGCCTGGGAGTTACCCCAGTGCTACTGCCCACCTTGCCCACAGGAAGCCCTCTGTGACAGTCACACTGGGGTCAGGAACACTAAATGCACAGCCTTCTAATGTGAAGTAGTCAGGTTGGAGGCTGAAGGGTTCAGCTTAGTCTCCTGCTCTTGCTCGGGTACTAAGTCTGGGTTTCTCAGGCAGCGTCTCTCACTAGGAAAGACAGGAAGGTCTCCAGCACCCTTCTCCCTACCTAGAAGCTGGGCAGTCTGGGGCAGAGTCACTGTAATAGCTGCCTGGTGCTGCTCTGACTCCCATACTATCATCCTCATGCAGCCATGTGTGGGCCAGGATGTTATTCGTGTCCAAACTTTTCTGCAGTCTTCTACCACACAGGGGATGCTGAAGAGCAATTTCAAAAAGTCTTGAGTCATGCATGCCCAGGAAGCCATGGGGACATTCCTGCTTAATAGAACGGTGTAGAAATGTCAGGCACCCCGATACACACACACACACACACACACACACACTCACTCACATCTTACATAGCATTACTCATCATGTCTGCTGAGCTGGGGTACATGAAGAGTGGCTCATAGCCTGGGTACCACACAGCTTATGTGTCAGGCCTGGACAATCCTACAGCGCTGTTGGGCAACCTGCACCCCAGTTATTGTCCTGGCCAACTCTTTCAGATTCATCCCCTGCCCTGGACACTCAGCAGTCCCAGGAGTCAAGGGAACTCAACTTATATTTCCCTTCAGACACTTCTCATCCCCCAGTGTGATTATGTTGCCTGCACTGGAGGGTGGAATTGTGGGTCTGGGTCAGCACTGAAGTTCCCATTCCTAGACGTGTCCTGTGGTGGGGGCCGGTGGGGACTCGCGGGCAGAGCTAAAACATCACAGAGAAGCTCAGCTCAATGACGTCTTATTCCCAGGGCCCGTTCTCTGCAGTCCCTGAGAACTCACAGACCCTGGGTCTCACGCAGCGCCAGGTCTTATTCCAGCACTGGGCTCGCTGGGGCAAGTGGGTTAAGTACCAGCCGCTGGACCACGTGCGGCAGTACTTCGGGGAGAAGGTGGCTCTCTACTTCGCCTGGCTTGGTGAGTCTCGTCTTTCTGCTTGATCTTTGTGTTATGACAGCCTGCTCTCTTGGATAATTCTACTGCCAGACCTTATTCTCCTGGTAATAAAACAAACACTGTGTAGACGGATGGTTTTCTACTCAGTGTCACAAATAATGACATGGAGACTTAATTACTATTAGTTATGGAAGCTTGGCCTTAGCTTGGGCTTGTCCCACTAGCTCATAACTTTTTAAAAAATAACTTATGTGTATTTTATGTACAATGGTGCTTTGCCCACATGCACATCTATGTGAGGGTGTGGGAGCTCCTGGAACAGGAGTTACAGACAGTTAGGAGCTGCCTTGTGTGTGCTAGGAATTGGACCCCGGTCCCCTGGAAGAGCGGCCAGTGTTCTTAACCACTGAGCCATCTCTCCAGCCCCCGACTCTTATAATTTAACCCATTTATTTTACATTCTGTTACCTTATCTCTCAGTTCTGCCATGCTGCTTCCTCTGGGTCTGGCTGGCGACTCCACCCTCTTCCCAGAGTTCTCTCTACCCGGAAGTCCCGCCCATTCCTCCTGCCCAGCTATTGGCTGTTTATTACACCAATCACAGCAATACATTTTTCACACAGTGTACAAATATCCCACAACACTAGGCATTGCACTAGAGTCCCTTAGTTTGTGGGGCTTTCTTGACCCTGGCTAGCACCCATTCCCTTTTGGGAAGCTCCGTCAGGAATGTCTACCCTGAGAGAAAAGACATCCCTATGGGGGATTCTACTCCAAGCCATTCTGCTGGCCTCAGTCAGGCGGGCACCTTAGAGACGAGCTGTCCTCTCTGGGGTCCGCCTTCTAACCCTCCTCCCTCATCCTGGGATTTGCCTTTCCTGCTGTCCAGTATGGCTATGCTGGAGGACTTCTAGGGGTGGGGGAAGAAGGACTCTTCATCTAGGCTCTAGACAGAGGACATTTTATAGGTGTCTTCCTGGCCTCACAGGGTCAGTAGGGACCAGGCTGACCCCACAGGAAGCAGGTAGATGCACATTTGATGGATATGGGGTACTTCGGAGGTCCAGGTGTGGTCCATTGAGATGGTGCCCTACTGGGGTGTGGGGGTAAAAGTGGGTCCAGAATGACCCATACCTCCACTGGGGTTCAAGCTGCAATGCATCCTGTTTCTCCTGGAAAGACAGCAGTGAGCAGTTGGAGGTGGGAACATGCTAGGGAACAATATCAGGAGATTAAACACCCCATGGGGTTGAGTGCTGGTGGCGCATGCCTTTAACCCGAGCACTTGGAGGCAGAGGCAGGTGGATCCCTGTGAGTTCAAGGCCAGCCTTGTCTACAAAGCAAATGGCCGAACAGCCAAGGCTACACAGAGAAACACCTAAAATCACCCAGTGGGATGGAGTCAAGGGTTCACAGCTACTAAGCCAACACCGTGCGAGAGTCCAGAGTTGAGGGGAGATGCTCAGAGTCGAGGGCAGTGGCCGGAGGAGACGCCCATGCCTCTCAGGATCCTTCCAAAGGTTCTAGTTCCCACTGAGCTGAGCCTGGGTCCCCGAAAGCAACTTCGGCGCTAGAGCACACTTGTTTTCTAACCACTGGGTCCTGGGTTCCCCTTGCAGGGTTTTACACAGGCTGGCTCCTGCCTGCAGCAGTGGTGGGCACAGTGGTGTTCCTGGTGGGATGTTTCCTAGTGTTCTCAGACACACCAACGTAAGTGTCCCCTTACCTTAGCTCCCAAAGCTTCCTGTGCCTGGCGACACAGGATGACAGGTTGTCAGGCGAGTCCCCAGGCTGCCACTGACGCTCAACCTCTCATCCTTTTGTATAGGCTTTCCCTATAACAAATGACTGGCTTAGTGTTTTACTTTATCATGTAGCTGAAAGTTCAGAAAGTTACCTTTCATTGTTATTGTTGCGTATTTAAAAAAACAAAAAGGAAAAACTGCTTTTTAAAGAAATGCTGGGGTTGGGGGTGTAGCTCAATTGACAGGGGGCCCGCCAAGCACGCATGAGGCCTTGGCTTTGGTCCCCAGCATTTCATAAGGCAGGTGTGCTGGTGCACTCCTGCAATCCCAGCACTCAGGAGATGGGAGCATCAGAAACTCAAGGAGTCCTCAGCTACGTAGCAAGTTCAAGACCAGCTACGTTCAAGACCGTGTCCCCCAAAATATAACAACTCCTGAGAGTTCCAGGGTTGGAAGAGCAGGGATGGCATGTGGACAAGGAGTGGATAAGTTTCAGGCGGTGCAGCCTTCGGTGCCTGGAACCACACTGTCCCCCACAGGCAGGAGCTGTGCCACAGCTCGGACAGCTTTGACATGTGCCCACTCTGCTCTGACTGCTCTTTTTGGCTGCTTTCCAGTGCCTGCACCCTGGCCCAGGTATGGAGTGAGAGCTGGGGTCAGGGTGTTGAGGGCTGGCAGCTCCTATCGGTCCTGGCTCGCTCTGTCTGTGCAGTCAGAACCCTCAGCGAGCTCTGTCACCCCTGACCTGGCATTCAGGTTAGGTCTGGTTATGCCTCACCGATGACTGTCGAGGGTGTCACGAAGTCGCTTCTACTGCCATAGGTGTTAGATACGGCGGTCTTAGTTTGCTTTCTATGGCTGTCATAAAACACCATGAACAAAAGCGGCTTGGGGAGGGAAGGCTTTATTTGGGTTACACGGTCTGATCATAGCCTGTTGTGAAGGGAAGTCAGGACAGGCGCTCAAGGCAGGAACCCGGAGCAGGACCTGAAGCAGAGGCCACTGACTCATGCTGCTCACCGGCTTGTCTGTCAGACAGTCTCTCAGCCTGCTTTCTTCTACCTGCAGGGACCTTTCTTACACTGCCCAGGGGCGGCCCTGCCCAGGGACCTGCTCTCTCTCATCAGTCATTCATCAAGGAAGCATGCCGCTTAGTTCCCTACAGGCCAATCTGGTGGACATATTTTCCCATCTGAAGCTCTCTCTCCCCAGATAGCCCTAGCTTGTGTTGACAACAAACAAACAAAAACTAACTAGCACAAAAGGCTAATCATTAATCACCTGGAACCCTACCCCCAGGTCTACTAGCTAAGGTATCTCTGGAAGCTTTTAGGCACTGGCAGAACCAAGCCTGGACTACAGAATGAGTTCCAGGATAGCCAGGACTATTACACAGAGAAACTCTGTCTGGAAAAACAAAAAACACAAGGTCCCTGAGACTGGGTGAAACCAGGCAGTTCTGGCTCCTGAGCAGAGCCCTTCTTTCTCCCTGTGGGGCTGGAGCTCCGTGGTGGGCCTGTGTGGGAAGATGCTCCAGCTCCAGGAGACCAGGGCCTGTGAAAGGACCACCTGTCCTTGGGAAGACTTGGAGACCCCTTCTCCCCTCCAGGCTGGGCGGCTCTTTGACCATGGTGGCACTGTCTTCTTCAGTTTGTTCATGGCGCTGTGGGCAGTACTGCTTCTTGAGTACTGGAAGCGGAAAAATGCCACCTTAGCCTACCGCTGGGACTGTTCTGACTATGAGGACATTGAGGTATGTGAGCTGGGCTGGGTGGCTTCTGGCGAGGGTCACGCCCTACTGAGCATGGTTCCCTTTCAGGAGAGGCCTCGGCCCCAGTTCGCTGCAATGGCTCCTACGACAGCCCTGAACCCCATCACTGGGGAAGATGAACCCTACTTCCCTGAGAAGCGCCGTGTACACCGCATGCTGGCTGGCTCTGTGGTCCTCCTGATGATGGTGCGGGGGTCCTGCCAACCTGTCTTCCCCCTCCGTCTCTGTCTTCCCACTTCTGCTATCTCCTCCAGACATAAGCTCCTCAGTGTCTTGCAGAGAAGCCCTGTGCTTTGTGCCTCAGGGAAGGGCCTGAGCCCAGGGCCAATCGATGGGCTTTCAAATGGGGTGTGTATGCGTGTGAGGGCTTCCGGAAGAGCTTCACCATATGTGACATAGGGTACCCATTAAACAAGGGACCAGATTCCAAAAATGAACGGGACACACTAGTCCCTTTGGTACCTTCTAGCCAAAGACTGCTTAAAAGGACCCCAGCCCGTTCCAGGTACTATGAACCCCAATTTAGTGCTGTAAAGAGGTGGGTGGATGGGACACAGTTCTCCAACACTGGGTGTAAGGACACCATACATTAACTACCTGGCATGCTGACACCCCCGTCCTAAACCCCACCTCTGCAGAACCCAGGGGACACTGGCAGGCTGCAGATGGGGGCCCCTGCAAGAGGGACCTGTGGAGCTGCTACGGACCCAGAGGCCTGTGCTAGCCTGCGGGGGTGGGTGCTGGGTCCACAACAGGAGGCTCAGGACTTCCCTGGTCCTGCAGGTGGCTGTGGTGATTATGTGCCTTGTGTCCATCATCCTGTACCGGGCCATCATGGCTGTAATTGTGTCCAAGTCAGACAATGCCTTCCTCTCGGCCTGGGTGAGTCTCTGCTGCCCGTTCTACTTGGGGCTTCCGACCCTGCTCCTGTGCCTGCTCTGATCACCTGCTCCCTATCAGGCTCCACGGATTGCCAGCCTCACAGGGTCAGTGGTGAACCTTGTCTTCATCGTCATCCTCTCCAAGGTCTATGTGGTCCTGGCCCAGGTCCTAACAAGATGGGGTGAGTACTGACCAAATCAACACAAACATGGAGCGGCTGCCATGGACCCATATTCCCAGAGAGGTGTCTCCTTAAAATGCAGGAGCAGGAAGGGCCTCTGGGAGAGGAGGGAGGTCAAGAGCCCTCCGCCAGGGGACCTACTTCGCCTGCCTTCCTTACAAGATCCCTCAAGCTTGTGGAGTTCTCGGAACACGAGGGGGACCTCCATCAGATGGCCCAGGGGTGGGGGCTTAGCTGCGGCCAGCTCAGACCACTCCAAATGGTCACCAGCTGTCTACACATCCTCCGTCTCTGTCCCCAGGGGCAAGATACCTCTCCCACTGCCACTTTTCTCTACTTCTATTTCTGTCTTCAACTTCCCCAGGAGCAAATGCTAGGAGGCCTAACCACTCATCCCACAAGGCCCCGAGAGGAAGGGACAGAGCAAACTCAGGGTACAATGATCATGGATGGAAAGGGAACTCTGTGAGAAGGGAGGTCTCTGGGTGGATGCCGGGGGAGTTTTTACCTGGAAGGGGACACAGGCAGCGATGTTCCGAGAAGATGAGCAGGGGAGCAGGACCTGGCATAGGTTTCCCCATAACTGTGGGACTTTGAGTCCCCTTTTCCTCCAACTGACCTTTTATGTTCCCACATAGGTCTTGGCAAATTTTTGCACTGTAGTTCAGCTCTCACTCAGTTTTGAGCAGAAACTATTTTGTCCTTGGACATCCCCTCTCTCTCCCAACCTTGTCTATACACACTTTTAAATATTATTACATTTACTTAATATACGTGCATGTGTGCTCATGTGTCATGACTTGTGTGTGCTTATGACACATTAGTGCTCTCCTCCCAGGGGAGCTACAGGATGGAACTTGGGCAATCACCTTTATTCACTGAACCATCTCATTATCTTAATGAGGGTGCAAATGTTTGATTTCAGTGTTTGGGGGAGGGCTTGGCCAATGATTCCAGGTACTCCTAATTGTATTAGTTATCTCTGTTGGCACTGTGACCAAAACACCAGACAGAATGACTTAATGGAGGAATGATGTGTTCCTGACCATAGTTTCAGAGGTGACAGTCCATCACAGCAGAGAGAGTGTGATACCCAGGAAGCAGGGAGGAGGATACAGGACAGGATCAGGTGTGATACAGACCCAAGGGCACCTGCTTTTTCCACGTAGTCCCCAACTTCCACCAAATCCCAATATTATTATTATTATTTTTATTTATTTTATATAGCCAAGTCCATTTAAATGAAAACAAACATTTATAGACAATATTTGGGAATTCGGGCGTCGTTCTTTCCAAACTACTTCCTGCTGGTAAGGGGCGCTGTCATGGGGGAATCGAAGAAGATTCAGAACCCAATAATATTATTTATTGATCCATCTGACTAATAATATTGATCCACTGATAAGGTTAGAGTCCTCCTGAGCTAATACTCTCTGGAAACAACCTCAGGGACAGACCAACAGGTATGCCTTAATAATCTAATTAACCTAGTGAAGTAGACAGTCAAGATTTACCACTACCTTCATCAACATGTTTGAGGAAAATTTAGAAATTAGACATTTAGGACTGCTATATATATGCATTGACCCCCTCCTTTAATGAATGTCTTTAACATATCTGGACAATATGGCTTGCTCATCACCCTGGATGGTGGCGTGGTCTCTGGGGAAGGGCCAGCACACCTGGGGACTGAGTGAAAGCCCCCCCCCCACAGAGATGCACCGGACACAGACTGCATTCGAGGATGCCTTTACCCTCAAGGTGTTCATCTTTCAGTTTGTCAACTTCTACGCCTCGCCTGTGTACATTGCCTTCTTCAAGGGCAGGTAGGTGGTCGCCCTCTAGACTTGTCACCTCTCCCCTGTGGCTCAGAGGGGTCAAGGGGTCAAGTCTGTGCTTCCCCCAGGCCAGCCCTGGGGGGGGGGAAGACAGAGACGACGCCCAGAATCTAGTCCCTCACAGCCTCATAACTTGCACCCTGCTAGGTTTGTGGGATACCCAGGCAACTACCACACCTTGTTTGGAGTCCGGAATGAAGAGGCGAGTGTTCTGACACACCCAGCCAGGGAGCGGGGGCTAGGCTCCCCCTGTGCCCACTGAGGCCGGAGTTAGATGCCACTCATGGTGCCTGCCTTCCTCCGTTGTCCCAGCCAGAGGCCAGGCTTACGGCTGCTTCCCAGGACTCCAGGACTCGTGACCACCCTGATTTACCACCACTGTCCAGAGAATCACACGCCTTGAACCTTAGCCCTTCTCTGCTTTAACCCAATACACACCCTAAGCCCACCTTAGGGTGCCCACCTCCCGTGAGCCACAGTACTGCCAAGGTCCCTGCTGGCTAGGAGGACACCGAGGCGGTGCCCCACGGCCTCATTGTCTGGGCTTCTCCATGGCTGCCCTCTTACACTATCACTAGTGTGCTCTGCTTGTCTTTGGGACCTGGGGACTCTGGGAATCTGGAGAGCCTGGCTTCTGGGATGAGCAGTGATCCTTGCAGAGTATGGCATGTAGGTTATCTCTGGAAGCGATAACAAGAGCTTCAAGACACCAAAGCATAAATACCAAGGAGTAAGGAGTGGACCCTGTGCTGCCCAGACACCCAAAGAATGTGTCTCTCCACTTCCGGTCTTGTTAGCTGAGGGCCAAGTAGCATTAATTAGAGGTGCAGGCAGGGTGGTGGGGACATCTGGACTTGCCCACTGGTGGCTGTGGAGCTGGACTTGGGGGGCATGGGGTCCCGCGGCCACTCCTGAGCACCGGATCTGGAAGACCCTTCTTTTTTTAGAGGAGGGGGAACAGTCATCTTCCCAGGGCCTGGGCCATTAGCTCATCTTACTGCAAGGTGGCTCACCTCCCTACGGGAAGCTGTCCACCTTTACATTCCCGGGGAAGGGATTGTGTGGGGAGAGGCCAAGCAGAGCAGCTGCCCCCCCCCTCAGGAGCCTGAGTGAGGCTGCTGTACCACATTGTGCAGCTCTCAGCTCTTAGTGAGGCGCCCAGGTCAGACTGGCTTGGTGAGGAAAGGGCTACACCTGATCTTACCTTGAAGTTATTTGAGACTCAGTGGCTCAAGAATGGCCGGATCCAGACGCTGCTCAGGCACTGAGTTCTCAAGGTTTCGCACCCTGTGAGAATGCCGTCCCACGGTCCCACAGCGGACTGAGCTTCCCGGGGCGTGGCATGCATTCCTTGGGCTACAGTTGGCTGAGGAATGAGAGGGCACAAACTACAGCGGCAGGGAGGCACAAAGGGAGGGCAGACCTCTGCAGTTCTCAAGGTACCCCAGGCACACCCTATGGGAGGGAAGACACCTTGGAGGCAGAAAGAAAGCCAGGCGAGTGCGTGCCTGGTCCCTCCCCTCAGCTAACCTGAAGTTGTGCCGCTGCAGTGTACGGCTGGAGGCTGTCTCATCGAGCTGGCACAGGAGCTCCTGGTCATCATGGTGGGCAAGCAGATCATCAACAACATGCAAGAGACCCTTGTCCCGTAAGTCACCGCCACCCTGCCCTGGCAGCTTCTAGGGACCAGGGTTTCCTCATTGTACTAGGAGGATAAAGAGCAGGCAGGACCTGGCGTACCCCCAGACCTCTCTGGATAGCCTCTCCCATCTGTGGTTATGGTTGGGGTGTTGGGGAGCCTGTCACCAGCAATGTCCCTGGAAAGCCCTGTCAGAGGAAGCCAGGGTTCCTCGGCAGGAGGCCACATAGGCCAGCACGTATTTCCTACCACTGGCTGTAGCGCCCGCGCTACAATCTGTTCCACGAATCGGGCGAAGGCCTAGAGATTGAAATAAAGACAAGACAGCGGGTCATTCGTTCAATGGCAAAGTCGGAACGCCAAATGCCAAATGCCGTTTATTTAGGGGCAAGAACGGGCTTAAATACCGACTTATAGCACAGTGGAAAATCACAGGAATTTTTGGCTTAGCTCCTCCCTGTATTGTCACGAGGTATGGTTGTCACAGGGTGTGTTGTCACGAGGTATGGTTGTCACAAGATGTGTTGTCACGAGGTGTGGTATCAAAACGGGAAGAGTACCTACAACAGCCTTGGGGCAAGGAGTTCCCAACAACAGCTTCAGGCTAGCTCAAGGTGCCTTGGGGTCCTACAACTGGCAGCCAGCATGAGAAGGAGAAGCATGGGGAGGCCTTGGGCCTCAGGCTTGACTCCTAGGGATGCCTGTTTCAGGGTTCCCTTGTTAGGGACCAGCTCCCCATCCCTGTCCCTCTAGCTTGGGACTGTGGCATCCCTCACAGGCTGGAGTCCTCCAGAGATTCTGCCCAGGGATAATCTCCTGCCCGAGGCCATGCCAACCCAGATGCCCAGTAACACCTCCAAAAGGCAGTGTTCGCCCTGATGCTACAACCATAGCAGTGCAACACGTGTTCTATGCATGATCCCTCACCACCCCTGACAAAGCCACATCCACCCAGGACTGACACATGCCCCCCCAGGTGTGATGCCGCCACATGTATGTGGTCCCGGTATGATGAAGGAACATACCTGGCACCATGGCCTCTGCTTTCCTGGGACTCGGCTGTTCCCCTCACTAGCTCCTTCCTAGCCTTGCTGTGGTCCCATCCTCCAAAGGTTCCAGGGGTCCAGGTTGACTTTCTTGAAGACACAACAGGGAACCAGAAGAGCAAACTCCATCATGTCCAATAGAGGGTGGATGTGGGGACAGCCATGCCATCTTCCACTTCCTTCCTGCAGAAAGTTGAAGGGCTGCTGGCAGAAGCTGTACTCCAGGAGAAGGAAGGCTGGCATGGGGGCCCACCCGGAACCTTGGGAGGCTGACTATGATTTGTTGCCTTGTGAGGGGCTATTCCATGAGTACCTTGAGATGGGTAAGACCCACACAGCTCCTGGCCTACCTTGAAATGCAATGTGTCACTGGGAGGTAGCTGGGAGACGGGAGGGGCACTGGGAGTCAGGCCTATAGATCCTAGCAGAAGAGATGCAGTGGCAACAGATCGAGGGTAGGGGTTGGAAGGAAGTCTGGGGATGCCGGGGCAGAGCCAAGATTCTCCAGCATGTGAAGTGAGGTACCCCGCCATGTCAGCCTAGAGGACTCGTTTCCTCCAGCAGCTTCCAAAGTTGTGAAACTGCCAAGTAGTGGCCCATAACCCATGGCTTGAGGGGTGCGATGGTTTTGAGGGCTGGGTTTTGCCTGACTGAGACGAGGGAGATCTGGCACAGTCATAACTTAGTGAGCCCAGTGTCTCAGCAGAATACATGACTGAGTTGCCTGGCAACCAAAGCATAACCAGTTACAGTTGCAGGATCATTCTGTGGATAAAAAACCGGGTGGGTTACAGGAATCGGGTTGACACTATGTACCCTCCCGCCCTACACAAAGACATCTGACGACATCGCTAGCAATTTTACAGAAGACTCAAGCTACCTTTGGAGATAAAATGGGGCCAGTAGCTCTACAGCCAGAGACAGGTTTTGCTTTCCTTCCTGCCATTAAGAGTCCTTGACTTCAAGTGTCCTGGGTGGCCAAGGCCGTCCAAGAAACACCAAGATCAGAGCAGTGCAGATCAGGGCTCCAAGCCCAGGGGCCAGTCAGGAAGGTGGGCAGTGACCCTTGGACTGAATACAACAGGAGGGGAGGAAATAGGGTGAAACCAACGACCTGCTGCTTTGATGGGCAAGCTGGGCGTCCCTACCCCATTCCCGCCACGGTTGGTCTGAGAGGTTTACCAGCTCCTGCCTGTCAGTGCTGCAGTTCGGATTCGTCACCATTTTCGTGGCCGCCTGCCCGCTGGCACCGCTTTTTGCCCTGCTCAACAACTGGGTGGAGATCCGCCTGGACGCGCGCAAGTTCGTGTGCGAGTACAGGCGCCCGGTGGCGGAGCGCGCCCAGGACATCGGCATCTGGTTCCATATCCTTGCGGGGCTCACACACCTCGCGGTCATCAGCAACGTGAGCAGGCTCCCGGGCGCCTGCTGGGTGGGGCAGGGGTGGGGCGGGATGGGGGTGCTGCTGACGGCGAGCTGACCCCGCGCCCGCAGGCCTTCCTGCTGGCCTTCTCCTCCGATTTCCTGCCGCGTGCCTACTACCGCTGGACGCGCGCCCCCGACCTGCGCGGCTTCCTCAACTTCACGCTGGCGCGCGCGCCGCCCACCTTCGCCGCCACCCACAACCGCACCTGCAGGTGAGCCCTGGGCAGAAGAGAGCAGATCCGGTTTCTGTGTTATTGATCCATTCCTCCCCCGATGCCTGCAATCACCTCTGAGATATATGGTCTTTCTTTGGTTGGTCTTCGAGACGTCTCTCATGAATCTAAGGATGGCTTCGAATTCTTAGAAATTTAAGATTTGATGTATCTGAATTTGCCAAAAAAGTGTATAGGTGATCAGGAAGGCCAGAACAACTGGACACAGATGACTGTGAGTGACCATGTGGGTGCTGGGAATTGAACCCTAATTTCTCTCCAAGAACAAGGGATCTAAAACTACTGAGCCATCTCTCCAGCCCCTGGCCTTGACTTCTTATGTAGCTGAGTTACTCTCTTGCCTCTAGTTCCCCAGGGCCCCTGGAGCCTGGCTTCCATATGTAGTTTATTTTTATTTTTATTACCCGTGTCTGGAGTTGAAAATGCACACCCCTTTCTTTCTTAAGTATCAGTAAACAAACTTATGTCAGAATTTACTTCAACACATTTAGTAGTAGCCTGGAGTCTTATTAAAGTCAAATGTCTCCTTTACTGGTTCAACAGTGATTGACAGGAGTTACTTAGGAGTAGGTTCCCTAATTCTTCAGGGGGTTCTCTTTCTCTTTCTTTCTTTCTTTCTTCCTTTCTCACTCTCTTCCCCCTTCCTTCTTCTTTTTTTATTTTTATTTTTTAGTGTGAATTGGTGGTTTGATTGCTCTTGCTTTTGTTTTTTTCCAGACAGGGTTTCTCTGTAGCTTGGAGGCTGTCCTGGAACTCACTCAGTAGACCAGGATGGCCTTGAACTCAGAGATCTGCCTGTCTCTGACTACCGTATACCATGTGCCACCACCACCCAGCTGTGCATTGATGTTTTGCCTGCATGTATGTCTGTGTAAGGGTGTCAGGTCTGAAGTTTATAGACAGTTGTGAGCTGCCATGTGAATGCTGGGAATTGATTCCAGGTTCTCTGTGAAAGCAGTCAATGCTCTCTCTCTCTCTCTCTCTCTCTCTCTCTCTCTCTCTCTCTCTCATCTATTTCCCCCTCCTGGGTGGATCCAGGTGTGTCTTTCTTAGGGTCCTCTTTGTTGCCTAGGTTCCCTGGCGTGTGGCCTGTATGCTAGTTATCCTTTGCTTTATGTCTGATATCCACTTCTGAGTGAGTACATATCATATATGTCTTTCTGGGTCTGGGTTACCTCTCTCAGGATGTTTTTTTCTAGCTCTGTCCATTTACCTGCAAATTTCAAGACATCATTGTTTTTTACTTCTGAGTAGTACACCATTATATAAATGTACCACATTTTCTTTTACCATTCTTGGGTTGAGGGGCATCTGGGTTGTTTCCAGGTTCTGGCTATTACAAATAATGGAGCTATCTCTCCAGCTCCTAGGTTTTCTTTTTGGGAAAACTAAAAACCAAACAAACCCAGCCAACCCAAACACTGATTGGGAGTTGATGTATGTATCTCATTTTTTGAGTCTTCTATTAGTGATCTGATCACAGTGGGGTTTTGCATGTTTTGTAAGAGCTTGAAAACATTTTCTTAACTTTGGAGCATGTTTACAGATATACCCTTAGGCCTGGGTCCTTGCCTTTTGATTTTCTCCTTTCTTCCCTTTCCCTCCTCACTGAGCCCATTAATACCAATAGATGTGATCCAAACTCCTGTAAAACGTAATGTCACTTTCTCCAGATGGCTGTTTTTGTTATATGTATTTTGAAGTTCTTAATTTTTAAATTTATTTATTTATTGGTATACATCGTTCCTCCTGCATGTATCCCTGTAGGCCAGGAGAGGCCTACGGATGGTTGTGAGCCACTGTGTGGGTACCAGGAATTGAACTCAGGTCCTCTGGAAGAGAAGCCAGTGCTCATAACCTCTGAGCCATCTCTCCAGCCCAAAGTTCTTAATTTTTTCAGAGATGTTTGCCTTTTATTCTTATTTCTCCATTATATTTTTAACTATACATTTCCCAATGAAGCCCCCTTCTCCTGCACAGTGATCTCCACCCACCTATTTGGTATTTAATACAATAACTCCATCTTGTTACAGAGTTTTGGATTTATTTAAAAACACAGAATATTCTTAGTTATGCTAATCAGACTTAATGGTGTATCTTCTTAACTCTGAGGTTGTAACTGTTCCTTGCACGTGTTGGTTCTCTCCTCCAACATGTGGGACCTGGGGATGGAACTTCAGCCATCCGGCTTGACTGATGGCAGGTGCCTTTCCCCACTGAGCCACCTTGCTGGTCCTGCAGGTGCTTCGTAGGCATTGTCCTCCCTCTGAGCACCTTGTTCTTCCTACTGAGTAGCATCTTTTAAGTGGTTTCTTCAGGAAGAATATGAGATGGGTAGGCTTAGGTTTTTGTTATTTATTTGAGACAGAGTTTTGGTATTTAGCCCCATTGCCCTGGAATTCACTATGTGGACTGGGCTGGCTTCAAACTTGCAGTGATCCTCCAGCCTCAGCTTCACAAGGGCTGGGGTTACAGGCATGTGCTACCATGCTAGTCAGTTCTTTATATTTTTTAAAGAATTTTTTTTTTTTTTCTGAAGATCCAACCTAGGGCCTTGCACTTGCTAGGCAAGCACTCTACCACTGGGCTAAAGCCCTGCCCCAAAAGATATTTTTATGTGTGTTTTGCTTGTGTGTTTGTATGTGTACAACATAATTACATTGCCCACAGAGAAAGATCAGAAGAGGGCATCAGGCTGGACATAGTAGCAAATGCCTAAATCCCAACACTTAGGCGGTAGAAGCTGGTGGGTCTCTCTATGAGTTTGAGACCAGCCTTGTCTACAATGCAAGTTCCAGGACAGCCAGAGCTACATAGTGAGACCCAGTCTCAAAACACACACACACACACACACACACACACACACACACACACACACACACACACGCACACACACACACACAGAGAGAGAGAGAGAGAGAGAGCACATCAAGTTCCCTAGAACTTGAGTTATAGACAGTTGTGAGCCATTCCAGCCCCTCAGTTCTTAGCTCTATGAAAATATTTCTCTGTGTTCTTGTCCTTCAAATAACAAATACAAATTACAGGTGAAGTCATTTTGCTTGTATTTTGGGAACTACTACTCATCTGTGACTTGCTATGCCCTCCCTGTAAAGACACAAACAATGAGAAAGGAGAAAGAGTTTTATTTTCGCTTGTGGTCTCTGAGGCTTCAGGCCATGGTTGCTGGTGTCTCTGTTTGGGGACTGTGGGTAAGGCAGAGGTGTGCAGAGCGGAAATGCTCACGTGATGACAGCCAGGGAGCAGGGAAAAGATAGCGGGGCTGGAGGCTAAGCACACTCTCCAAAGACATGATTCCAGGCAGACGCTTCCCCCAACCAGGCACTGCCTAAGTTTCTAACCCCCCCTCCGCCCCCCAGTGCTACCTGCTGGGGAATCAGCTTTCAATACATGGAACTTCAGGGGTGTTCCAGATCCAACTATAACAAGGACTTTTGCTTTCAATGATGTTTTTATTTTTATTTTTTTATTTTCTTAGTTTCTCAGGACAGGGTTTCTCTGTGGCTTTGGAGTTTGTCCTGGAACTAGATCTTGTACACCCTGGCCTCGAATTCACAGAGATCTACCTGTCTCTGCCTCCCTAATGCTGGGACTAAAGGCATGCACCACCACCACAGCCTGGATAATGATAGTGTTTTTATTTTTTAACGATTCATTATTTTAAATTTTGTACACAGTGTTCTGCCTGCAGGCCAGAAGAGGGCACCAGATCTCATTACAGATGGCTGTGAGCCACCATGTGGTTGCTAGGAATTGAACTCAAGACCTTTGGACCAACAGGCAGTGCTCTTAACCACTGAGCCTGATCTCCAGCCTGATATTTTTAACATTTAAGATTTCACCCCTGCCCCACCACACAGGGTTCCCTAGGGCTGCCTTTCCTGGAGTGTGGAAATCTCTCTTTACGGCGTCACAAACATAGGAAGACGTCAAAAGATAAGCTGGTCGGAGATAGTGCAGTAGCTAAAGGCAGCATGTTCTGGTAAAGCACTGGCTCTCAACCTCCTTAACACTGTGACCCTTTAATACCGTTCCTCATGTTGTGGTGACCCCAAACATAAATCTATTTTTGTTGCTACTTCACAACTGTAATTTTTCTACTGTTATGAATTGTAATGTAAATATCTAAGCCTTTTTTCCTTCCTTGATTTATTTATTTATCTATTATGTATATAGTGTTCTGTCTGCATGCATCCAAATCTCATTACAGATGGTTGTGAGCCACTATATGGTTGCTGGGAATTGAACTCAGGACCTCTGGAAGAGCAGCCAGTGCTCCTAACCTCTGAGCCATCTCTCCAGCCCAATATCTGTGCTTTCTGATGGTCCTAGGCAACCCCTGTGAAAGGGTCATTTGACCTTCAAAGAGGTCACAACCCACAGGTTTTTACTGTTGTGGGCCCCGCAGTGGTGACGCCCACCTTTAATCTCAGCACTCAGAGGCAGGTAGACCTCTGAGTTCCAGGACAGCCAGGGCTATCACAGTGGAACGCTGTCCCAGAAAACCAAAAGAACCACTGTGGTAAGGGAATAAAGCAGCTGCTGACTTGTAGAGATTATATCTTCTGGGTATAAGTAGATGGACATCGTTTGGAGAAGCCTTATTGGGCAGTTACATCTGTTAAAGATATTTGTAGCTTACCCAGTGGGGTAAAAGACAACCTTCTGCATCCACCCATTGAGGACCTTAGCAGTTAAAGATGCTATCAGAGTCCCTGTCTAGAGGTAATTCCTATTTCAGGGACCATTGGCAAAAAGTTGGTCTGTGGGCAGCACCAGAGGCAGAGGAGCGGAAACAGAAAGGCTGATTCTAGATGGACCACTTGCCAGCTAGAGCACTACCCTGAGTCTTGTGTCTCTTGCAGGTACCGGGCTTTCAGGGATGATGATGGACACTATTCCCAGACTTACTGGACTCTCCTGGCCATCCGCTTGGCCTTTGTCATCGTGTTTGAGGTATCCAAGGCATCTGAAAGTTTTCAATGACTCCCATCCTCTTGCTGGCTCCTGTACTTAACTGACTTGCTTTGCCTAACCTAAGCTAAGCCTGTGGCATGGAAAGGGTCAGTAAGACCAAAGGAACGGCCCTGTTGTTTTCCCAGCCCATCAAAATTCTGTGCATCTTACTTTCCCTTGCTGACCTCTGTCCCTGGCTCATGGGCTAGCATCCATTGAGTGCATCCATTGAGGATTGCAAGGTGCTGTGGGGAAATCTGAAGGGCCATACACCCTAGTCTCTTGAGTTGCAGGCCTCTGCTCCTCCAGCAGTTTCACTCACCTGGGGAGCCTGCGTGCTCCCCTGAAGGCTACAAAAGTTTTACCAAGGGCTGGGTGGGTGGGGCTTCTACCACCAGCACGTGGTGTTCTCCATTGGCCGCCTTCTGGACCTCCTGGTTCCTGACATCCCAGAGTCTGTGGAGATCAAGGTGAAGCGGGAATACTACTTAGCTAAGCAGGCGCTGGCTGAGAATGAGGTGAGCATCCAAGCCCTGCCTCTATTGCTCTCTGGCCACGTGACTAACCTTAGTTTCCTCCTGGTCAGTCCTGGCAGCACATCTAGAGTGGGTGAAGGCCCGAAGGGCTTTAGCATCACTTCTATTCTGTAGCCAGTCTGACAATTCACTTTCTTCAAAACAGGCTCTCCTTGGAGCAACAACGAAGGATGACCAGCTCCCAAGCTCAGAGTCTGTGCCTTCCAGCCTAGGATCTTAGAACCTCCAGGCAGTGGTGGCACATGCCTTAAATCCCAGCACTCAGGAGGCAGAGGCAGGTGGATCTCTGTGAGTGCAAGGCCAGCCTGGAATACAGAGCTAGTTCCAGGGCAGAGAAACCTTGTCTTGGGGTGGGGGTGGGGGATGGACTGGTGACCTTGTCTCCTCCACCTCTGAGGTCACAGCAGGGTTCCTGGAAGCTAACACTTGCCTGGAAGACTGCTGAAGAAGCACTAGGTGACAGTTCATGGTGCATGTCCATGGCCACGCTCCTATTTCCAGCTCGTTAACCACAACACTTGTTTTAGACTAGACATGACCCTTGGTCGCCAGTCTTTGGCTCACACATACTGCTAGGCCACCCAAATGGAGCAGCAGTGCTTAGAGAGACATCCGTTGGCCTTCAGGGTGCTCTCCTATACTGCCACTCCTAAGTTCCATGAGCCAATGACTTGTCCCGTGTCCCGAGTCAAAGGGGCTGTGTGAACCGCTGGCTTCTGTGGCTCATTCTTACACTGCTGGCCATTGCACTCAGAATCTGTCCTTGCCTTGCCTCACCCATGACTTTCTCCTGTTCCCAACAGGGAGGATCCCTGTTTCCTGTCTCTAAACCAAAGGCTAGGGATCCTCTGTATGTATTCCTGAAACTTAAGTGACCAGGAGGTTGCTTACTGTTGACACCTCCCCCCAATAACTCTCTGTCAGCTGAGCAGGTTAGACCCTGCCTCCTCATGGCTCTATTCGGTTCTTTTGTAGCGTTCCTTGTGATAGTGGAGGATCAGATCATGCCTCCAGATCTACCTTCTGCCTTTCCTCACGTGGTCAGGACATGTCTGCTCATCTGCCTTAGACCCAATACACATCCCAGGTCACAGTAGGAAGCTTGCATCTGCCCCTCCTTTCATACCTAACTCCCCAGGGTCTCTGGGTTCTGTGTCTTGGCCTCTATCCCGACAGAGCAAGGGCCTCTACAGAACCCGCTTTGTCCCCTGTGCCTTCCAGTGCTAGGCCAGGGACTCAGTGCATAGCAAGCTCAGAAGGGGGAAGGCTGTGGAATGAAGGCCCTTAGGCCCTTATAGTGGAAACAAGAAACAAGAAAAACCAGAAAGCAGATTTCTGTGACACCTGGTGGGCCTTTTCCCATTACCTCCATTCTGTGTTTACAATTACTTTTCAAATTGGGTACAACTTGGGCCCTTTCCTGTTGCTTGCCTCATGTTAGCTGGGTTAACTGTTAATTGCCACCTATTTCCTAACTTGGCTGCCCACTCCTGCTCCTCTTCAACCATGCTGGAATAAAGGTCTAAAAGTCACTACTGATCTGGGCTCATTTCTGTAGGGTTGTTAGGACTGGTGAAAAGAGGTATATGCAGTTTTGGAAAGGCTGCGTGAAGCTTACACATTCTCTTTGGAATCCTTTTTCCAAACCCCGTGCTCACCCACCTACCCATTGCTGAACTTTGTCAACTCTCGGCCTCAGACATGGCTCTGTGCTTACTCTGGCATTTGACATAGGATGGGGCTGCCTACTGAGGCTCGCGCACATGGCTACTGGACAACCTACATGGCTACTGGACAACCTAGCCAGTTCAATGAGTGCAGTTGCTAGGTAAAACCTTACTACCCGCAGCACACGCACCTTCTTCAAGCTGTTCAGCTGTTCTAGTCTTTAAAATCTCCTATTGCGAGTAAATGTGGGGCGAGTTCTCTCACTGTGGGCTCTAGGGAATGAATGAAGGTCTGGCTTGCGCAGTGGAGTGCTTTGAACGAGAAGTGGCCCCCATAGGCTTTGGCAGTTAATACTCAGTCCCCACTTGGTGCTGTTATTTGGGGACAGCCTTGCTGGATGGAGTCCTAAGGAGTGGGCTTTGAGAAAGTGTTACTCCAGTTGGGCTCTGCTTCATATTTATGGGTCAGGATGCAAGTTTTCATCTCCTGCTGTTATGCTGTCTCCACTACTACAGGCTTTAACCCCATGCAACCATAAGCCGAAATAAACTCTTCTGAAAGTGCCTTGCTTTATCACAGTGGCAGAAAAGTAACTAATGCATGCGGTGAGCATTTCTACCGGCTAGGCCACTTCACTGGCTCTATCTTTACCCAAACAGAAGAGAATGCTTGTTTTACCGGAAAGAATTTCATGTAAACACAATGCTGGAACCAATGCAGGGTGGTCCATGCCTTACCCGTCCAGAACAACTAAGCCAGGAGTGAGCCGTGGACTCTGACTACCACTGCACACCAGGGTCTTGTGCATATTGGCTGCTGGGACCTGAGAGTTCACCCACTGTGGGGCCGTTCTGCAGGTGTGCTCAATCAGGGTGCATATCCTGGGATGGAGACACTGGGTTACAAGCCGCCTAGCTCTCACTCCTTTAGCCAGTTTAACGGGATCTTCTATCTCATGGGCACTGAAGTGGCTTTTGTTACTTCATTACCCTTGCTCTGCCTCCTCCATGCCCTTCCCTCTCAGCTCCCACTGATTAACAGGCAGAGATCTGCCCCTAGACCCAACAGCCTCAGCCTGGGTGTTGAGAGCCTGCCAGGAATGTCAGCAGAAAACTGGGGATGTTGCTGATTTTGTAAACACCATGCTGCTCCCCAGGCAGAGCTGTCTCAGTTACCAGTTCTAGGGCAGCCATTGACTGGGGTGGGAGTCTGGGTCAAGGTGCAGGAGTAGGCAAGACTTCCTCATGAAGACACTACTCAACAGCCCATTGGAAGGGACAGAAGGGAACAGTGCTAAGGATTGCTAGAGAATCACAGCATGGATTAGGGAATCCTCCAGGGACATTGTTACCACTTGTCACAAGGAGAGAGATATATACTGCAGAAAATGAGTCTCAATCACACTGCATCTGGTTTCGGGTTTTATTTTAGAATTTATAAAATTCCAGTGTCATCCATATTCATGAGCCTTTACACATGTTTGCATATAATCTCCAAATTCCAAAGTTAAGGCCAAGGGATGGATGTAGCTATGGAAACATAGGACATGGAAGACATTCAACAAGGAGGAAAGGATACTCCCCATCTCTGCCTAGACCCCTCAACAGCGTGGAGGCTGCAGGGAGGTGACCCGGGCACAATTTCATAGTCCTTTTTAACAATCAGAGAAAAGGACTGAGACCCTCAACAGTATAGGGCAGGGTTTACGTTTACAGCGCTTAGCAATAAATGGAGATGTGCAAAATCGTGGTGATAATTTAAACTTTACCTTCGGGGGCTGGGAAGAGACTGGATGTTGTAGGGTGACAATGAAGAGAGATGAGGGGCAGGAGGGCAGGAGAAGTAAGGTGTCCCCAGTCTCATATGTACCACTCCTGTAAATGGGTACATGTGGGACTGCCTCATCTACAGGGAACTGGTTAGACCTGAAAAGCAATTCTGGATCCACTTAGGAGTCTACAGGTAGCCAAGCCTGAGTTATTAAATGGAGAGTGAAAGACTTGGGTGAGAGGCATCACATCAGAAGTGACAGTTGCCAGGGAAGGCCAGGAGATGGGCACAGGCTGGCTTTTCTAGGAACCCAGGCATCTGGGACAGGGCATGTTACTAGTTGATCAGATGACCTGGAAATAAAAGACCTGTCCTCAGTCTCCACAACACAAGAGGGACACTTCTGTTGGGGACTTTTCCTGGTGAGGGCTGGTTACTTCCTGTGCCCGAGAGAAGGCCTCCCTCAGCTAGCTGCACTCCCTGCCCTGGCCCTTCTAATCCATGCTAAGTCATAACCTCTACTGATGACACCTGCCCAAGACTGTCCCGCAGGACTGCTTAAAGCATCAGGTGTGCCTGCCGGAAGCTGCATGGTCAGGCTGGACGGGAATAAGTGAGCAGCCTGCTCCGGACCAGCCCCTTAACCATGTGGCCTGAGAGGAAGCAATAGCTTTCATCCCCCTAAACTCAATGGCAAGAATCACCAGAAATGTCTCAATCAAGAAGAGCCCGGGGTGGTACACGAGAGTACTATCACGCTGGCTGAGGTAGAAAGAAGGCAACTGAACACGGTGTCTGGGTGAGGCAGAGGCCAAACGCTGTCACTTAGGGTCAAGCCCCCTCCCCCACCAAAGAGAAGCCAGCCTCTACCTCCCTTTGCCCCCAAAGTCTCAAGCCACCTCAGGCTACTGTGACAGCCACAGGGAACCCAGGTGGCACACAGCCATGCCTCTGGGATATTTATCAGTTCACGAGGCCGGAGCTGCAGTAGGAACCCCTGATGCTTTCAGAACCCAAGTGGGTGTCATCAGCCCTGTCTGAGGACCCAGGCTACCCTCTACCTCTATCACCAGGACATCTGACCTCTTGCTGTCCAAAACCATGCCTTCCTCCTATCCTGTAGCCTGTGCTAAGCAGATTTTGACAGCTAAAGGAAGCTGACTGCTTTCCACAAATAGGAAGGTCTGGGCGACAGGTGGCGGGCAGGAGGGAATGGGAAAGGAAGAGGGCAAACGTTTTGGCTTTTATAAAGTCAAGGAAATTTATTTCCTGAGGTCATGACACAGGAAGTCAGCTCCTAGCCGCTGTGGAGCTCTGGTGTGAAGGTCAGAGCGCTGACTACATGCTGGGTGGACCAGAAGCTGGAGTCTGTGGTCACGAAATGCTCCAATACCTTGCTAAGTTAGTGTTTCACACAGTGGCGTCTGTCCCAGAGCACAGCATCAGGAGCAGACCCTGAGCCTGCTGGGTGCTGACCAGGCCTGGAGAAGCAGCCACACAAGGCCAGCCCACCAGGCTTTGCGTGGAGACCTCGGGGAAGGGGAGAGCATCAACAATTTATGAGGGTCCAGCTGCTGGGTCAGATTGAGACAAACCATTGTGTGGTTGGGTTTGGGCAGCAGGCTGGAAAGGTTTCTTTTTGATCATTATCGTTTGGGGCCCCAAGGGAGGGTCTTGGGAGCCACCTGAGCCCCAAAACTGGGAAATTCTTCAGAGCTGCTCATATCAGGAGCCTGTGGGGAGGGAAGACACAACTTTAGTACCGGTGGCAACACCACCCACACCACTCCCCTAGCAGTCTGGCCCGTAGGGCTCAGGCAGCCCCGAGTGCCTTCTCACCTTCTCACCGCTGTTGGAGGTCCAGGGAGCATCCCGCACCACAAAACCTTTGGATGGCGCCTTGGACTCTTCGTGTGCTGGGGGCTTCATGTAAACCTGCAGCGCCTCACTGTCCACCACATCAGCCAGCTGCATGGACAGCACAGGGGCAGGGTGCTGGTCAGTCTACAGCCAGCCCGCCCGCCCGCCCTCTGACAGCTATACCATGGGGCTGCCCACACACCCACTTGCCCCTGCATCTGGAAGCATGTGAGTGAGTGACCTGGTTGTCACTGGAGGATTATGGCCAGGCCTCCAGCTAGGTGGTGAGGGACAGGGTGTCTAAGAGCTCAGCTTGAGGGCCCCCAACGACGCGCCCACTCAGGACTCACATATTCCTCCTCTAGGTTGAGGATGTGGTCGATGGCTTCTTCCACATTCTCTGGGAGTCCGGTCACAGTGACACAATTGGGGTCTGGAGCGCCAGTCTGTGGGAAGCGAATGTCCACCTGGAAGAAGCAGGGTCAAACCAGTGTCAAATGCAGCATCGAAGGGAGGACTGGAGACTAAGGCCCACTACTACACTCCTTTCAGTTAGGGAAAGGCTGCCCTCTGAATCCAGGCACATCTTAAAGTTTGGTTTTAGGGTTCTTCACTGCCTGGTTTCCTGAACAAAGGGTCTGAGTGTGTGCGTGATTGTCCTATCTTGCAGAAGAAGACCATAGCAGAGAGCCTGATTGCCTCTGTCCTACAGCTTGTCTTAACACCTTAGAACAAGGAAGAGCTTCAGTTGGCTCTGGACTCACCTTGAACTCATCCATGATTTTCCGGATGGCTTTGCCTCGGGCACCAATGATGCGGGCATGCACACGGTGGTCCAGTGGAACATCCTCAGAAACCATCTGTTCAAGCTCACCCACAATTTTCAAGATAGCATCACGGGCTGCTTCAGTATTCTTCTCATACCCTGTGATGGTGATTTGGTCCTGAGGCTTAAAATGGAGAATTCAGTCAAAGAGTGGGACTCTTCCGGGACACCCCAGCATAACAGTGTGCTGACCTAGTAGGCTGGTGTGGATGTGCAGCTGTGTGATGCATCAGATCTCACCTTAGGGGAGGTGGCTGATGTAAAACCACAGGATAGAGGGTTAAGGGTGGTCCTACAGTTAAGAGTGCTTGCTACATTTGCAGAGGACCAGAGTTCCTAGCACCCATGTTAGGCAGTGATTATTTCCAGGAGGTCTGAGGCCTTCTTCTGTGGATACCTGCACTGGTGAGCTCACACACAAGTATGCATAATCTAAAGTCAGAAGTTAAAATCCTGGGCTGGAGAAAAGGCACTGCTTTCATAGATGACCTGGGTTTGGTCCTCACAAAGCTGCTCAATTGTCCTTATGACTTGTTCTGGCCTCCGTGGGTAGTACACACGTATGGTGCACATACATACACACAATCAAAACAGTAAACAAAACAACCACACACAGAGTTAACATCCAGTAAGCCCTCATTTCTTCCCAAAACCCATGAAAGACAGAAAGGAGGGGTGTGTGATGTATATAGTAAAAAGGCACTTGCTGCCAAATCCAATGAATTCAATCTTTGGGACCTACATGGTGGAAAGACAAACTGACCTCTGTTAAGTTGTCCTCTGACCTCTCCACACATGCTGTGGCATGTGTGCCCCTATACATACATTAACAAAGAGATGTGTCTGCTCTACCCCACACTTGGCTCATAGGTTAGCTAAGTAGTCAAAGTGGTAAAGCAACTACTACAAAAATTAGTAATTACAGGGAAACTGGAGGGAGATAAGGCATGGTGAGGACCACAAACTATATTTTGACATAATTGTATACATATGTTTTTTTTTAATTTCATGTCCCCCCCCCCCCAACCCAAATGTCCAACCCTCCAAATTGAGGGTCGGAGAGAGAACTCAGCTGTTAAGACACTGGTTGCTTTTACAGAGGGCCTGGGTTCAGTTCCTAGCACTGCCATGGTAGCTGTACTCCATGCTAACAATCTGTACTCCAGCTTCCAGGGCATCTGACACTCTCCTGGTCTCGGCTAGCGTCAGGTGCATAGCCACACAGGCAGACAAAATACCCACACATATTTTTAAAAAGTCAACTGAATTTGAGTGACTGATGTGGAAGTAAATGGAAAGGCAGGGCTGGAGAGCACTGCTGCTATTTCAAAGAACCTGGGTTCAATTCCCAGCACCCACATGGGCAGGAAAAACACCAACCCACATACACACACACACTAAAAGGAAGGAGACCTCAGCCGAAGGGTGCTCACCCTAGAGCTATTCCTACTGCACTTCTGGGTACAGTGATCATGGCCACAGGCCTTCAAAGATTTTAAAGCAGAGCTGGCCCATGCCTAGAAGGCAAAGGTATCAGCTGGAGAGCACGAGAACCACTCATGGAGGGTCACTTGAGAGGGAAATTCTAAGGAAGGAAGGAAGGCAAGCCATAAACAGACTTGGAGGTGAGGTGGAATGAGACTATCTGCCAACCAGGGTGGCAACAAGTTACCCTTCGTCCGGTTTTATGTATATATAGTAGGAGGCTGTGCAGAGCTCACCAGGGCCATCGAAATTGGAATGAACAGGGGATGCAGAGATTCAAGACCTGGCTGGCTTTGGTCCACCTGCTTCCAGCAGCTCAGTGAAGCCTGGCCACATAGTCTGGGGCACTGGTAGACCCAGCTGGAGGTTCAGGCTTGGCTGTCATGAGTGCCAAATCAGGCACAGTGAGTTTAAAACTGCCCTATACCACAAACAGAGGAAGCACACAGCTGGCAAGTGCGAAGCCCTGGTCCATAACTTGAGCTGAAATCAGATGCTCAGGAGGCAGAGGTAGATAGACCTGTGATTTCAAGGCTAGTGTGTTTGCATCTAAGTTGTTCTATTTTCCAATAGAGGTAAAAAATTGCTACGTCAGAGAAGCCAAGAAGCAACCACCTTCCTTTCAGCTGGAGAACCAGCAAGAGAACATCTATCTGTCCCAAACCAAAAAGGCCCATGAGCCTCTAAGTTCCTCCCTACCCCCTTCCTGTGCCCCCTCTCCACCCATCTTTCTGGGTCCTCTGTACTCTCTATGGCTAATTCTTGACAACTAGTCACTGGCTCTGCTCCCTGATCCAAGGTTAATTATATTAACAGTGTGATCAAATATCTTGTAACACTAGCCTATTCTACATACTGAGTTTCAGGACAGCCAAGGCTACAGAGACCGCTCTCAAAAATAACAAAACAAAATTCATGTTGGTCAAGGCAAGGGCCCACAACATCTCAGATAATCATCTTACCTGGTTCCCATCATCTTTATCTGGAAACTGGATGTTCACATCATGCTCCAATCGGATCTGGGTGATCACTGCCCCCTTTCTCCCGATAATTTTGGGATGGTATTTGGGGTCTACAGTGACGCTCAGCTTAAAACTCCTTAAAGCCTACAATGAAGTGAGAATGTGGCAGAGGATGGGGGGAGGGGGAGAGGGGAGAGAGGAAAAGAGAGGGAGGGAGAGAATGAGTATGAACACTTGTTTGTAAAGCTAAGCCACTTGTACCAGGTCCTATTTCTCTGTAGTCCTGGCTGTCCTGGAACTCACAGGGATCCACCTGCCTCTGAAATGACACCACCACCCAGCTCAAGCCTGATCTTCATAAGTCAGAAACTAATGCCTGCTAACAGGAGGCCTTTAACTCTGGTGGTCCACATCTGCTATAGAGAGGTCTTGCTCATGCCTTACCTAGGAGGTAACTTGCTCTGAACAGGCTGATGCCTGTCCAGATGGGTAAGACGGTCAGTCCCTTCTCAGTTCTATTCCTACTTTCTGAATTTATGAACCATCGATCAGATGATTCAGTTTGAAAAAAATAAAATCTAGTTAAAAGAACTAGGGCTGGCATGCATAAAGAAGAGGCCAAAAGGCAGTAAAAGCCTAACTATCTGTCCACAGGATAGATATAGTTCAGGACCTCCATAGCCTAAGGCTAGAGCTGCATCAGACCAGTCATAATGTATGCAAGCCTCTGAGCTGTGCTATTACTGGGCTGTGCTGCACATATGCACACATGCATGCATGAGCACACATTCACACACCCAGCCCTCTCACATTCTGTGACCTAGAGTCACATTCTGACCTAGAGTCAGTTTCTAGTCCTCCTAACTCCTAAGCAGTCTCTCAGAATTCTCTATAGAGCTCTCTACCAAAGGTACTATCTTCTGCCCCTTTTGTAGGAGCTGGCTGATAGATCAAAGTATTTCTCTTCATTTTGGGTGTAAAAGAAACTCAAAGCTAGGCCTTCAGCTTTCCCACAGCAGAACCACCAGATTCTGACAACACAGCCATGACACCTGGCTTCACCTCCTGCCCTAGTGTCTGGAATTTGCTCAGCCCCAACTCCTCTAAGGCAAGCAGCCTTGTTCTTGCTTACCCGATCTTCCTGCTCAGCCTGTAGCTCCTTTACTCGATCCAGTAGCCCTGTCTTAGCCCTGTCCAAATTTGCTGCAAGGCCGGTGATGGCGATGATGTCTGACTGCAGTTCGGGAGCTGGTACATGTATATTCACCTGTCACAACAGAGTCAAATTGATGTCTAGGGAACCAAGATGCAAAGGGAGTGATGCTCACCTGCCTTGGGGGATTTGAGGGAGACTGGGAAGGTCAGTGGTTGACTGCCCAAACAAAGGAGGCAGAGCCAATATGGGCTGACGAAGGACACTTAGCACTCAAGAGAATCACAGGCTTTTCTCAGATGAAGGCCCCACGTAGTATAGCCGACAGTGAACGTGGTCTACCTCAAACTCATCCATCATCTTTCGGATCCCACTTCCTTTCTGCCCAATGATGTAGCGGTGAAGATCAAAGGGTACCTCTACCTCAATGGTGACTGGAACCAGTGCCTACAAGGACAATGCAGAGATCAGGCTAAGAGTTGAAGGCAGAATGGCCTCATAAACTCAAGGCCAACAGTCCTGCAGACAACAATGTACCCTTTTAGAAACCTGTCACGCAGTGTGACCACGCGATCTCAGTGCGTAAAGAACAAGGCAGGACCGGGAGCGCTGACAGGATTTACTCTTGCACCTCACACTCTACTTTTGCACTGTAGCAGGCCAAGGCCCAGTGGGAAGAAGACACAGCACACAGAGGCCCAACTCTTGGCATGTCTCTGTGTTTGTGCCAACTTTGCCAAAGCCTGTGTGGGTTGCAAGGACAGATGGATCAGTTATCTGCACTCAAGTCCCAACATGTGCTGTCTGTCACCACTCCCCTCAGTCAACAGATACTTCCATGCAGACATTCTGTAAACGGTGGTGCCACAATGCTTACAACAGGGTTTGGCACATAACTCATGGTTATGGTAAACCTGAGGTAGACTTTATCTACTTCAGTTGGGGAAGGAATGGAAGAGAGGCTGGAGTTCATTCACCATATGCTAATGAGATCCTTTTACAGACTCCACGGCTATGGCCTGAAAGGCTAGGTCCTAACACTGCTGTCAGGGTATAAACTGTAGAATCCTGGTGAAAACAAATGGCCTCCCCTGGCTGTGTTACCAGCCAAGAAAGGCACAGAGCAAATGCCAGTCCCCACAGTTTGCTGCCCCCTGGGCAGGGTCTGAGCCGTCGACGCACCTCCAGGGCTTCCTTGGCAGCCTCACATTTCTCTTTCCGGCCAGAGATGATTATGATGTCACATCTCCTGGGAGAGCCAGGGTCAGTTTCTTTGGCCTCTCTGCCCTCTCCAGCCTCATCTCCATTCTCCTGGATGGAAGGCTCTACACTGTGAACTAGGAATAAAGGGGAAAGCCTAGTCAACAACTGCAGAGGTATAAATCACATACACTAGTGAGTAACAGGTGTGCAGAAGTCCCAACGCCTGGGGAGGCTGTGCTGCAAGCGATCACCACAGCAGACAGGTGTGGAGACGCTCAGTCCAAGTGACCTAGCTCTGGACAAGGAATGAAAGAGTTTCAGAGACTTGGGGAAGATAAGGGTAGAGGACAAGATAGGCCCATGAGAGTTCCTCATGCCAGAAAGTAAGGTAAAGCCCCCAAATAGAGGGGCATGTCACTAGGATACAAGTAAAATGGAGATGGGTTCTTGTAAATGCCCAGATAATATTTACCCAGGCATCAATGTGAGCTAATAGAATAAACAAATAAGGGAGAACCATCAACTGAATTAAACTAGGCAAGGGTAACTCTGAAAGCACCTTTAACTCTAGCAATACTGACTATGAATTACACAATGAAACTATGTGATACAAGCTGTGATCTTGAATATGCTAGAATTTAGTCAAAAATTCTCAGGAAACATCCACTGATAAGGTAAATGTATTAGTGCATACTTAATCAGAAAATGTATCTATAATTGGTGGTGGAAGTGGCTAAGAAAACATACTGCAACCCTTCATGCTATTCCATGAAGGTTTTCCTAAGTGTTTCAACACTAAAATATTATTGAGTACATCACTTGTGTAAAATCCATAGAGCAGTATGTCTAAGATTCCTAATTGTCTGTATCTTCAGGAAAATGAAATAATTGTGTGACACGCATCATGCACACTAAGCCAATGACAGTAGTGTATACAGCAGGCTGCAGGGTCTTTCTGGATTATATAGAACAATAAAGTCTCAACAGGAAAGCTCACACCCTGTGTTTCACATATGCCAAGCCGGTAGAGAAAGCTTCATACATGTCACTTCCTTGGCAAGTGACCACATTAATTCTTCTTGCCTTCACCAAAATCTATTACCAACCACTTAAGTAGACCAAGGTAGCAAGCATGGTCAAGCTTAAGGGAGGTGTGTGTGCATGCTTGTGTCCAGGAGGATGGACCTGAAATCCATGGCTAGCATCCAAGCACCATTCAGGTCACCACAACGTGATCCCCACAGAGGTAAGCTTAATTAGACCCACCTGGGTTCTCTTCTCTGTCTGGGAACTTAATCTGAACATTGTAGTCCCTAGTGATCTGCTGGATTCTTGAGCCTTTGGGGCCCATGACAGATCGATGGAACTTCTGGGGGATAGCACATTCCACTGTCACTTGAGCTTCCTGAAGGTGGACACAAGAAAGCACAAAGGTCAAGCTCTGCATCTGTACAGCATTCTCTCCCTACCCTCTTCCTCACTAGTTCCCACCACTTTCATGAAGCAAGCCTAGAGATCACAGCATGACTGATGGAGGGGCAGGGTTCCAGTGAAGATACCCACAACCTGACTTGGCGCTTTCATGAGCCTGCTCTATGGACCCACTCTAACACGCAATGGTGAGCAGAGCCCCTTGGGCACTCACCAGGTCCTCAATGATTTCCTGAATGCGCTTCTTAGCTGCCTCCACACAGTCCTTGGCACCCTTGAGTGTGACTTTGTCACTCTGTGTGCCAGAGCGTGGGAAGCTGACCATTACCCCACCATATTCTTCAGCAATCTCTCGCAAGACCTGCCCTCTTCGGATAACAAAATGGCGGTGGTGCTTGGGGTCCACTAGCATGTAGTCTTCAACCACGTTGTCCTGCGGTACAAACAGAAGGAATTGAAGAAGATCTCCTATACCATGTCATGAGCAGTGTTTACAGCTAAGGCCTGCGACCTACCAGGTTCTGGATCAGCGCTTCCAGCTCTTTCTGGGCCTCACGGACAGCATCCTCCTTGCCTATGATTGTGATCAGGTCCTGGTCCTTGTCCTCAGCTGCTGGGAATATGACGCGGGCTCCAGTACTGTCTCGCACCTTTCGGATTTTACCTCCTCCTTTGCCAATTAGGAATTTGTGGTATTCTGGCTTGGCTCGGATGTCCACGGTAAAACTCTTGGTTTGCTGCAGAAATAAACTTGATGTATATTTGCCCCTCATACTCTGCCTGGACCTCAGTGTGTCAGAGTTCTGACAAGTAAGGTGGGCTCTCTTTATGCATCTGCAGTGTCCTGTGTCTTTTCAATGTCCCCACACACAAAGGAGTTATACACTAAACCTCAACAAACAGCAACACCCAGCCGTTTTTCTCTATAGCTATCAGAAAGATGTAGAAAAACTCTGGTCCTGTTATTTATCAGCAATGACTCCAAGCCATTTGTTACACACCAGAGGCTTGCTACTTAGTGTGGCAAACTGGGCCATGGTTTTTCTACTTTTTCATCTACTTCTAGAACAAACACATGCCAAGTATTCCAAAGGCCAGCCCTGAGCCTTCCCAGCACTACAGAGTCGCCAATACACAACAGCAACTCACTAGCTCAAGCTTGGAGAACCACCAGCCAAAGGCCACAGCTTAGACAGAGCCCTCACTCATGGCAACCCAAAGCCCTTGCTTTACACCAAGAAAGCAGCAGGGTACAACAAGAGCTGGACACGGATCTCCTTACAGGTGTCTGGCAGACGCATCAGGGAAATCAGAGGGCTCTACAGTGGCAGCCTGACTGCCTGTGAATGTCACCAGGCCCACAGCATGACGAATACAGAGGAAGAAGACTGAAGAAATTTCTTAAAGCACTGACCGGTTTCACCAAACACTACCACAAAACTATTACTCCTTAGACAAAGACGTTCATAAACAACAGCATTATTTAAAAACTAATGTGGCAAACACTTACAATCCCAGCATAAGAGGCTGAGGCAGAAGGATCTTAAATTTGACACTGGGCCTGTTACACACACGAAAAAAGTAATTCAACTAGGCAAATGCAGAAACGGGAACATCTTCACTTATTGGTGAGCAGCTACTAAGACCCATGGCAAACTACTTCCAAGGGTTAGCCAGGCAAGGCCAGGTTAGGGGAACACATGTGCCCACTCACAGATGAGATCTACCTGCCAACCACAGGAAATTGGAAAAAAAAAAAAAAATCTAAATTTACAACATACATGAGTCCATGTAGAAACATAAAAGGATCAGAATAGCCCAAACAATTTTTAATAAAAAAAAATTTTAGGTCTGGAGAGATGGCTCAACAGTTAAGAACATTGGTTGCTCTTCCAGAGTTCCTGAGTTCAAGTCCCAGCACCCACATGTAGTAAGATCTGGCTCCCTCTTCTGGCCTTCAGACAGAACACTGCATACAAAATAAATTAAAAAAATTTTGAGCTTGTAGGCTCAACATTAACACTGTTTCTCTTAATCACCCTCCAATTTATATTAAGGCAGGTTTTCTGTTAGACCTCTGGAGCTTGGAGATTTTCTGACTCTGCTGACCAAGAATTAAGACTATGATGGGTTACTACACCCCTTCGCTTTATAAGGGTTTGGAGGATGCAAACTCCAGTCCTCACAGCTTTGTGATAAACCCAGGAAATGGCCTGTGAGGCCAGCCATGCCAGTTTGTTTTATTAGTTTTTTTGTGACAGGTCTCACTATGTACTACTTATTGGTCTGGAACTCAGAGATGTGCCTGTCTCTGCCTTCAGACTGCTGGGATTAAAGGCATGCACTACCATGCCAGCCCACGGGGGACTGACGGAAGGACCAATGGAAGAGTCTTTGGGGAAAGGTGGTGGCTAATAAATTTGGATGGCAGTGGAGGTCAGAGGATGGTCTGTCAAATCCCAGAACTACACATAAAGAATCATATTTTAATCCACCCTGAAACCTTAGCTGTTCCCCTCAAACCTCCACCTTAGTGACTCTCAAATGTGTGGACAATTGCATTCAGAAGTGTCTATTATGATTTTCCATCCTGAGAAAGGGAGCATCAGCAGTGACTCACCTTCTCCTCAGCCAGGTGCAGGAGCTGCTTCTTAGCCTTTTCTACATCTGAGGACGGACCCCTGATCACAACTGTGTCACTTCCAGAACCCTCCACAGGAAAGTGAATGTGTACTCCACCACATTCCTCCATGATGGAGCGGATCAGACGGCCCTTAGTGCCAATGAGAGAGTTATGAAGTTTGGCAGGGATCGAGACCTCCACCTCAGCTATGTTGGCCTGAAATCAAATAGGACATTAAGAGGAAGTTAACTGTTGTGTGACAAAAGGTCAGAAGGAAAGAATGTGCTACAGCCTGAAAATGCAGGCTGGGTGTAGGTCAGCAGGAAGACATACACAGCATAATAGGAAAGCCTACTTTAGACCATGCAATGTAAGACCTGCTGCTTTAGTCAACTCTGAAGGTAGCTGGCAAGTGAATTAATTAATGTCTATACACATTTTCATACTAAAAAGATTCTAATTTCAGTCATGATGAAATACAGACTGAATTTTACCCTTTAAACAAGTGGTTTCCCAGACAATGGTAATGTGAAACAGGCAGAGTGAGGCATTAGCTACCAGCCAGGGATAAGGCAGTGTGAATGAATACACAGCAGAGTCTAAGGGGGGAGGGGAGGCAGCATAGATAAAAAACCCGAGGAACACACACACACACACACACACGCGACACACACGCGCCACACACACACACACACGTCCCTGGGCGGCGGGGGAGCCCAGGCCTGGAAGGGATGATGCCTGTATCCCGGTCATAGCCATCTTCACTAGATGGCATGCTGCTGAATGTCTGGGATGCTATTAGAGTACTCCAGGAAGTCTAACCTCAGCAGTAGAAGGTACCTGTACCTAAACTAGATACAACCAGTTATGTTAAAGTTAAAACCTCTCTTTTTACTTAGAAAAGAGGAGATGATGGACAGGCAGGATTTAGCCAGGCAGGAAATCCAAACAGGGGCAGAGAAAGGCAGTGGGGGAACGGTAGTGGGTGGAGTCAGAGAGATGCCAAGGAGCTGCAACAGGAAGCAAGAAAGAGGCCCAGACATCGCGGGTAAGCCAAGACTACGTGGAGATACATACACAGATTAATAGAGATGGGTTAATAAGAGAGAGCTAGCCAAATAAGAATCCTGAGCCATTGACAAAGCATTTTATAATCGATATAAGCCGCTGTGTGTTTATTTGGGACTAAATGGCTGAGGGATGGGGAGTGGGTGGGTGTGGGAGAATTCCATCATCCACTACATATGCTAGACTGGCTGGTTTGAGATTCTGGGGATTCCCTTCTGGATGTATGTATACACATTGAGATTCTGAAATCATGTCTTCAAGTTTGCTCAGCAAGTACTTTATCCACTGAGCAATCTCATGCCTTTGATCCCAGCACTGGAGGCAGAAGCAGTTAGATCTCTTTGAGTTCAAGGCCACTCTGGTCTTCAAAGTGAGCTCCAGGACAGATAGCCAGGGCTACACAGAGAATCCCTGTCTCATAAAGTTGCTAACCCTGGGTCACACATGAGGGCAGACAGTGGCATCCCTGCTGTAGTACCCAGTATGTAAGAAGTAGAGAGATGTTGACCACTTGATTGACATTCCCTAGGCGTAAAGCCTAGGGAGTTCTACACATGCTCAGAAGATTCTGGAAATAGAGTTCCCCCATTACCAGGTCTTTCTGGATAGACAGAATCCGGCTACGGGCAGCTTCACAGTTGGCTCTCTTGCCAGTGATGACAATGGTCTCAGAGTTGCTATTCTCGGCAGGAAGATCAATCTTAGTGTTGCTTTCTTCACGAATCTAAAAGGAGAGGTACATAAGATATATCATTTTTCTACAGCTGAGCACAGAGCTGGGGAGGAAGGTCAGTCCTTCCTTGTAATCCAAAGGGTTGGGCAAGATGAGCTGATCACCTTTTTAATGTTTGCGCCTCCTTTCCCAATGATATTCTTGTGAAACTGTTTGAAGATTGGCACAGAAATTGAATAGCTATTTTCCACCTTAAAGACAAGAGAATGGAACAGTAACTTCTACTGCCAGAGGGTAAAGTCTCCCTTTTATCCCCCAAAGCTACATAAACTCAAATATATACCACTGGCAAACACAGACCCGGCCTAGTTCTCCCCACCCACTTGATTATCATAATGAATTACATAAATTATTCACCATCTAATTAAGTTCCCCTTTATAGCTTCAACAACAACGTCAAGGCTTGTAGGCCCTGGTACCCTAGAAGCCCAGCACCTAGTAGCTTCATGGCAGTAGTTCAGTGACAGCTCTCAGGGAAGACAGAAACTACAATGGAACCTCTCTCATGTGACCATGGTGATCTGTGGTTTTTCCATCAATTCCCTTTTCACATTTCCTAAACCTTTCAGTTTAGCATAAAAAAAAAAAAAAAATTATCTTTCTTCCTCCTTTTGGAGTCAGGTTCTTACTATGTGGCCTGGACAGCCTTGACCCAAGATCCTTCTATCTAAGCCTCTGTGTGTGAGGGTTACAGGTAAGTGCAATTATGTTGCCAGTAAATTAGTCCCTTTTTACCTATGTATTTGAAGGTCCCCCCAAGAAAAATAAAGAGTGGTATGGGAAACTGGCATCTTCACTTGATAATTACTGACAGGGTAAAGTAAGTACCAAGGTACTGAGAGAGGTGCTATGGCCACTTTGTTTCAAGCCCCCAAGGCAGGTACTCAAGAGGGCGCAGAAAGCCACCTACCAGGTCCGCAACCATCTTCTGCATGTACTTAGTGCATTTCTCCACCTCATTCTTGGGGCCTCTGAGTTGCACGATATCACTTTTTTGTGCTGGGTCTGGAAAGTTGATGATAACCTAAAACAAAACACCAGGAGTCAGTGTACTATCATTCTAATACTAACTAAACACTAGGCAGCAAGATGGATCAGTGGGTGAGAGTTGCCACCAAACCTGATGACCTGAGTTCAGAGCTCACAAAAAAGAGAATGAATGACTGCAAGTTATCCCGACACCAATTCACATATCTGCAGTGGTATACATGCCTATGAGCATGTCTGTTTACTTTTCTGTTTTTTTTTTTTTTCCTTCGAGGCAGGGTTTCTCCGAGGCTTTGGAGGCTATCCTGAAACAAGCTCTGTAGATCAGGCCTGCCTCTGCCACCAACGCCCAGCAAGCATGTTTTTTAAAGTGAAATACTTAATAATTTCTCAAGTGAAAATCCTAGAAGCTAGAGAATGCTTTTTGGGGTTGGTAGCACAGCTCAGAGGTAGAGCACTTACTGGCACACACAAGGCCCTGGGGGTTTGGTTCCCAGTAACAAGAAGAAACAACAACAAAAAACAAAAAGAAAGGAAAGCTTTACCTCTGGGAATTTGTCACGAATTTCACGAATCCGTTCACCTTTCTGCCCAATGATTGTACGATGAAATCTTTGCTCAATGATTAGATCCTTGGTACGCTCATTTTCCTAAAAGATAATTAAAGTAGTTGATGCCATTCACCACAGGTAAGGCTACTAATGGATATGTGTTGTCTGTCCCTCCACCCACAGCAGGTACCAGGTGAAGTGTCTGCCACGGCCTCCAGAAACAATATGCCACTAGGAGTGCCCACTCCAGATAGCTACTTAACCTTTCAACTTATGTTAGTTACACTGGTGGTGAGCTGTCTTCTGGAACATAGTTCAGTTAAAGAATGGGCTGTAGGGCCTGTTAGCCGCAAGTGCAGTAGCACTGACCACTAAACAGCCAGAACTACAAACTCAATATCCTACACAGCAGGGAAACACTCCTTGACTACAATGGGCTTAGACCACATTCCCTACGTGGATAATTAGTAAAGGATGGCTCATCCCCGACCAGTGAACCCACACCCGTTTCAATGTCCTCCACTGTCCCCACTGAAATGTCAGCAGAAGGAACAGCAGGCAGAGACAGAATCCACGAAGAAAGAACTATCAGCCCATAAATAAACAACTGTAGTGGAGCAGACTGCTATCTGCTGATGGTTCAGTGGAGGCAGAACACACTGCAGGGCACGGTACATGAGACAGGAGGCAAAGATGGCAACAGCAGACCCTGGCCTGACTGTTGAGGGACAGTCAGAGAAGAGCCAAACGCTGGACCTCACCCTGGGTTACCGCGAAGAAAGACTGAACCACTCCTCACAAAACATGCCTCCAAATAGGGTAAGAACAGGGACTGGGACCAACACACAGTACGGTCTAATTCTCAAATCTGATTCCGCCAACCTTTGGACTCTCAAAGGCATCACTGCAGCATGCTCCTCGTCACCGGGTGTCTCAGAACCACAGGGAGGGAGACTGCAGTGACTTTCAGGTCTAGAAAGGACTCTGACACTACAGGCCCCAGGCACATGAGGGTTAAGAGAGACAAGACTTGCTGGTGATTTGGGGAAGACAGAAGAAACATGGCTCCTGGACCACACATCCCAACAGTGTGTTTCCTTAGAGGCAGCCAATAGGCGTGGTCTTGGGGTTTGGCTTACCATTCGAGAGGCTAGCTCCAGCAGCTCCCGCTTGGCCTGCTGTACGCCTTGTGGGTCTCCCTCAATCCGGATCAGGTTACTCTTCTCACTGTCAGGGGGGATGCGCACAGACACCTTGTACTGGTCTTTGATTCTGTTGACTTTGGACAGAAAAAAGAAATACATCTCAACACAAAAGCAGTGGCAGCTCATACTCAAGGCTGGAAGACAATGCCCTGGGAACTTTGCAAACTGATGGAAAACACAACCAGGTTCTTTTAGACACGGAAAATTTTGGTTAATAGAAATGACTGATTACTGTATTGGAGCTTGACCCTCACTCTGAGTAGACAACTTGGGCACACAAGTCTAGGAAGGTAACTATAAGAGTCCCACAAACAAAGCCAAGCGGTGGAGGTGCACACCTTCAATCCCAGCACTTAGGAAGCTGAGGCAGGATGATTTCTGTGAGTGAGACTAGCACAGTCTTCAGAGTTTTATTTCCAGGACAGCCAAGGATACACAGAGAAATAAATAAACAAAAAGAGGCCCAGGAACCCTGGTGGGCTAAGTGCAGCAGCAGGCTGGATGAAAAGATACAGCAGAGAGAGTCCATTCTCAAAGTGACAACTTATCTTGGCCAAAGTGATCTCTTTAGGAAGCTGCATAACCAATCTCTATTGACAGCAACACCTTGCTAGGCCTATTTACTCAGCACTCAGGGACTAAAGCAAGAAAATCATGAAGGCCCTCCTCCTCCGTGCTTCAGGGAGTTAGGGCCCTGTCACCACCCAACAGCCTTACTCACTGTTGGCTCCACTCTTTCCAATGAGGTGTCTGTGGAATTTATGGTCGATGTTGATCTCTACATAGTCCATCCGGTTAATCTACAAGGGAAGAAAGAACAAAGTTCACAGATGAATGCTTATGGCTAGGAGACATGCCTGGTCATTCAGAGATTCAGAAGACACTAGCATTTACTTCCCCCACCCCCTAGCCCAAGTTTCTCTATGTAGCCCTGTCTGTCTTGGAATTTTCTGTACACCAGGCTGGCCTCCAACTCCAAGTGCTGTGATTCATTAGAAAGGTATGCACCACTACGCACCCAGCATGACTTGCCCTATCTCAACAGTCAAGAATTGCTAGAAGATTGTCCCTTTGTCACCGTCAAAGGCCCCAAACCTCTGGGACCTCAGTCATCTTCTGTTTCAGAACATATTACACACACAAGACTACTACTCTGTCACCATGACCACCTATTGAAGACCTGCATGACAAGACTTCTACCTGTTCCTACCCTACGAGAACCTTCCCTGAAGCCAGCAGAGGCACTTACCAGGTCTTTGACCATTCCTTCAATTTGTTCTTGGGCTACGCTCACATCCTCTGTGGGTCCCTCAAGGGTGATCTTGTCTTCACCTTCTGTGAATTCAATGTGAACCTACCAGCCCAAAATGAGAAGGAAAGAATGGCTAAGGCCAAATAGCACAGCTGCTATGTACTGTATAGGTACTGAGGGTATCATCTACCAACAATACAAAGAGCAGAAAGGAAGGGTTGAAGGATGGCACTAAATATTATGGTTCAAAGTCTTATGTGCCTTCTTTTGGCTGAGAATAGGAGCTGGGAAGCCCTTCACATTGTACTTGCCCTCAATCTGTATAGACCTCACCATTGCTCATGTTCTTGGGCATTGTTGTCCCTTTTGGAAGGCAGATTTAATTGTGATTGTACAAAAAGATGGCAAACACAGTGTCTGCCTTCTTTCTTCATTTTAGTGTATAAATCCACGCGAGTATGTCTGTAGAGACCTGAAGTAGATGTCAAGATCATCCTTGGTGATTCTCCCACCTTACTCAAGAGGCAGGGCCTCTCAATTAAACCCATGGCTTGCTCTGAGGATCCTGTTTCTCCCTTCTGAGACTAGAAGTCAGGTAGGCTGCCAAATTCTAGTCTTCATACTTCTCAGCAATTGTTAGCAGCTATACTATTTACACAGCCCAAGGACAAATTTTTAAAAATAAAGTGATAGAGTAAAACCCACTTTCACATGAGCAGGCCAGTAACTTGTGCTGTTTGCAACATAAAAAGGGTAAGGTAGTTGGAAAGGGAGAGTAGTCTGTCTACATCTAAGTAAATCATTAACAGTTCTAAGGCTAGAAAAATTGAAATGATAAGCAGGCCAGACACAGGAATAAAAGTGAGCGCTCTTTGCAAGAAGGTTGATGACACACACTCAAGTTCCTGCTCTTCACATCATCATTAAATCTTTTACACAGTAATTACTAAATTCACAGTTAAGACAGTTTTAAAACAATCTATGAAAGCCACCTAAAGACATTTACTATGGTCTCCCATGGTTATTAATGGAAACTAACTATATCAACAGGATAACTGAAGCTTGATATCACTCCATAGTCTGCAAAGCATACACAGGACAGGACAAATAGCATAAACACAACCATGTCAGGCAATTTCAAAAAAGCCGGTTAAAAATGGTTTCCTACCTTTGGCATTTGCTGAGTGATTTTGGCCAGGTTCTGCCCTTTCTTACCAATGATGAAGCGGTGAAGCCAGGAAGGGGCAGAGACTGAGGAGACTGTAAAACTGTTGGCCTAGGACAAAAACAGGGCAAAGCTGTGGGTCTGTAGAGCTCAAGTTATGTGAAAGCAAAGGCAGACCAAGGAGGTGATGTGGTGCAGCCCTTTAACCCAGCACCGAAGCAGGCAGATTTTTAAAGGAGGGTCAGGACAGCCTGGTCTAACAGTCAGACCCACTGCTCATGGAAGGTACAGGGATGGGGTGGGACACACCGCTCAGGAAGTCACCTGCTGTGTGAGCTTGGGGACCTGATTTTTGTTCCGAGCTGGATGGGGTAGTGCATGTTTGTGATCACACTACTATAATTGGGAAGGAAAGACTGTGGGGCTTGTGTCAAGAGACTATCTCACCTCTTGAGTCATGAACACACAAAGTATTCAGTGGTGAGTGCTCCCCCTGCCCCGCACCCCCATCTGGGCAAATTTCACCCATGCCTGGGTCTCCAGGATGTATCAACAAAGAGTCAGTCCATAATAAACCTCAGAAATGATCAAAGCACATTATACTCTTAAGGGAGCTACCTTGGCATAGACTTCAGTCAATGCCTGTCCCAACTTTTCAGGCTCGCCACGAAGTATCACAGTTTCAGATATGCTGTCTGAGGGAGGAATCTCAACAGAGACTCCAGTTCTGTCCAGGATCTCTTGCAATGAATTGCCTTTTGGCCCGATAACATACTTGTGCTGAGATTTCTTCACTTCCACCGCAATGGTTGTAGTCTTTTTCTTCTAATAAAAGGGAGACATAGGCAATGTGGACAGACTTATTACCACCAACAAAGTCAGCACCAGCCTCCCCAGAAATTCTACCTCTCCAGCACCTAGCCTCCCCTGGTTACTTTCAGGCTGTTTGTCAATCATGAAGTTAATTTACTGCTTTCACATTTCTCCCTGCTCCCATAGTGCTGGGATCTGACCTAGGGCTTTGTGCCCATTCCACAAACCCTCTTCCTTCCACAGAGCTGTGCTCTCACCCGGCCTTCTCCAAATAAGGGACAGGTCTCATACTTCAAAGCAGAATAAACTAAGAAGTATACACCAATCCTAAGGCAGCAACCAGTGTGGGCACAGACCGGAGAAAAGGATAAACACAAAACCAAGACACCACCCTACAGCGTACCCAGTAGGGCAGGAGGGAAATATGGCCAATGAGCACTATAACAGATACTCAGCTTTGTCCCCAAGGGGTGCAGGGTGCAGATTCCCACACTAGATCCTATTAACTGTTCCCGTTCCTCAGCTCTGCCACCACCATACTGCACCTTTTCCTCATAAATCTTCTTAATACGAGCCACGGCCTGGGCCAGCTGCTCCTTCTCTCCGGTGAAGACGATTTCTGTCCGGTTAACACTGGGTGGAGGGATGTTGATCCGAGTCCCTGTCTCCTGCATGATCTCACCCACAAGTCTATTGTACGGCCCAGCAATGAAGGGGTGGAAGGCCTTCTCCACTTCTAACCTCTCTACAGCACGTTTGTCCTGGACAGGGCAGAACGGACTCATAAGAACTCACTAGGAACAAGGCTGGCCAGATGATAGAGTGCAGGGTCCAGGCCACTCCGAGGTCTCACCTGCTCAGCAGAGATGAGAAGGACCTCATGGCGAGCCTTCTCGATGCCTTCTTTGGTGCCAGTGATCTTGATCTGATTACTGGGGTCATCTGGGCGTGGGATCTGGATTTTAGTTGCAGTTTTTAGTTCTAAGTCTTGCAGTTTCTCTCCATTTTTGCCAATGACAAAGCGATGGTGCTCTTTAGGAATGGTAACAGTTGCTGAGGCCTGTAACAGGAGAGACCAAAAATAACAAAACACTCACTTAGGCCTCTGATAAAGAACCAGAAAACCCTGGTGTCTGCAACCCTGCCTTTCATCCCTACCATTGAAAATGAGAGAGAAATGTATGCTACAAGCTAATAATACCCCATACGAGTTGCAAAGGCAGCTTAAATCATAAGCATACCAATTTTTCTAATTACAACAAGATTACTGGCAGAGCAGTGTTGGCACACACTTGGGAGGCAGAGGCGGATGGATCGTCTATAGAATGAGTTCCAACACAATCAGAAACCATGTCTCCAAAACCCCAAAAATTACTGGAGTTGAGCATAAAACTTCCAGGGTCTTAGTGATGGAAGGTAAGACAGGACTGCTGTCCAATCATTCTAGATAACTAGTGAGCTCTAAGAATATTAAGATACCCAGTCTCAGAAAGAGATGAAGAAAGACACCGGATGTTGACCTCTGGTCCCCACACGTGCACATACCAGCACATAACACACACCCCTCTTATACCTACACCTACCCAGCCACCCTCACATCCTAAATTGCATGGGGAAAACCAGAAAACCAGCAATAGTACAGCACTAGATAGAAGTAGGAAAGTATTGGCAGGCAAAAAGAGATTGACTAATGGACCACAACTTGGAAACCAGCAGCAGACCTAAGTTACTGTGGACCCTTAGGACATGATGAGAATAGCCTCTGGTCACAGTGGGAGGCTGCCTTCTGGAAACAATGCTGATGACCAACAGCCACGTGGGAAGTGGTGAACCCTGGACTACTATTTCACAGAACTGGAATACAATCCAAATAACCAGAATATGGAAAAGATGCAGGAAGAAAAAAGGGATAATCGTTTTTGTAACTTAGAGGTGAAAAATGCTTTCTTACAATGACTCATTCAACATAACATAAAAACATAAGTGTAACTATATAAACAGACTGAACAGTCACAGAGTAAAAACTGAAGAATAAATGGGAAAGAAATCAGAGAAGAGAAAAGACAAGCAGACTTTTGGAACTCACTTGACCAGCCTACCAAGCTGGAGTTCCAGGTTTAGCAAGAGACCCTGAGAAAGGGTCTTGAGAAAAGAAGGAGGAGGAGGAGGAGTTTCTGGCTTCCACAGGCACAAGCACACATCCATATCAACACCTACACACTACACATGCATTTGCCATACAAAAGCCTTGAAGTTTACTCAGCTATGCCTCTGACTTGCAAAACCCTCAATATCAGGTCAGCTTGGCTCTTGTGGGAGAAAGAACACTAAACTTCCAAGGGAGGTAATTTACTTGTTGCAGGTGAATGTCCCCTCCCTCCTTTTTGGTTACACAGTAACACAAATAAGAGCCTACAAACTACCAAGTGCTTAAACAATAGCACACACACTGAGTGTGTTACACTGATGTGTATGACACTGAGGAAAATCAGTATCTGCTGACACACAAGACACCACAGGAAATGGTATTTAAAAAGGAACACAGAGATCAGGGCTTTGTAAACATAAGCAACAATTAACATATGTACCAGGCATAAAGGGATAGTGGATAGTCACACACAAGGAAATTTAGAGGACAGGTGCATATTATACAAGCTGGGAAGGAGGGCTTCTATTCAGCTTTGACATTATAGTCATGTGAATGCTGAAATAATTTTGAAAAACTGAAAATGCAGTGGGCCTGGCATTTCTCCACTGCACAAAGACCCAGGGAAGCATATAACTGAGACTAGCCTGAGAAATCTGAGATAGCTTTCAATAGAAAGCTGCCTGCAAGAAAACCTGAGGGGCTCCTCTGGTCAAAGACAGATTATTTATCAATGTCCCCAACTCACAATGACACAAAAAATCCTTAGCATGGTAGCACATGGCAGCTGAGGCAGGATCATAAGTTAGAAGGCCAGCCTGGACTGCACTAAGGGTTATATGACAGCCCAATTCTCTTGACACCAGTGAGGATGTGGTCAGAGAACCAATATGGTCTGGATCAGGAGCAGCAACTTCTTTATAGCTAAAAAATTCTTATACTCCAGGTACAGAAGTAAAATATTTACCGATTATGTAGGACCAAATGGCAGAAGTATGTTTATAGCCATTGAAGAAAGTGAAGAAACACTTTACCTACCTATCCCCAGACCAAGTGACTTACTCTTAAAAATTACATTTTTATTTACCTTGTGTGTAACTATGTGTGTGTTGCTGGAGGACAACATGGGGGAATAGGTTCTTCCCTTCTACCACGTGTGTTCAGGGATTGAATTTAGGTTGCCAGTAGTATTTCCCCCCCCCCACAAAACCACCTCCTCAGCACTATCATACATTTTGAAATCAACTGTTGATAAAGGTAGGATGCAGAAAACCATCATTTTCAACTTTAAATAAATTTAGATCACCAGTGAATCCTATGAGCAAAGGACAAATAAGCAGAAGATAGCCTGATGGTATAGAAATGACTACTTTGTTTCGGAATGGATTTTCATTTATTGATACAAATTTAAGGTCAATTTTGCGATATGCATTTTTCTCCACGTGTTTAAGTATTATCTTTATATAGCTCACTTAAAAATGTAATGTATAATTTAGTACAGATTACAGATAGTTACCTATAATAGTCAAAACGTTAGGTTTTCTAGATATACAGAGATATATTTCAATTGGATAGGCATTCTTCAAACCTTTCAAAGACCTACAGAATATCATTGAAAATGGTTTAGGGTTTTTTCTTAACTGAGGCACAACTGCTCCTGGTAACATCAACTTTATCAGAAGGGAAAATACGGCAAGACTAGCCATTTGGGCAAGATACTGTTTGACTTTATGCTGTATAAACTGGACATGCAGGACCCACAGAGAAGTGATTACTGAAAAAGATGCACAGTGCTGGTGCTACAGGGGTTCCTGCTTCATGGAAGAGTCTGCCAGACAGTCTGCAGGACACAGAGAAAAACCACAGACAAACTGCCAATACAGGTGGACAGTTTGAAACTTCCTGCTTAGCTGAGGAGTCTGCCAGACACACTATGGCCTATGGGCCGAAGATGAAAGATTACAGAAGAACTTCAGGTGACTGACCAGGCAATGAGTTGTCTCTGTCATTTCGAGAGTTTCTGGTCTTTGATGGAGTTGAAGATAGTTATGGTTATAGTTTCCCTTAGTTAGGATTAAAGATAAATTACATAGAAGACTAAATATTATTAACTATAGTTCTTTTTTTTTGAGCTTAAATGAGTTTATTTACAAAAGGGCGGGAGAAGGGAAGAGACAGAGGCACCGGGAACAGAAGAGGAGAAAGGGGGAGAGAAAGGGAGGGGAGAAGAGGAGGATGGCAGGAGAGAAAACAGAGAAAGCAAGAGAGGAATCTTTAACTATAGTTCTTATTTGATAATTGTTTTGTTATATATTTTACTATGTTAAAGTTAAAGCCCTTCGTATTTAGACAGAACAGAGATGATGGGAGATGTCATTCTGGAAATGTTTTCTTACTGTTTAATGACTAAAGCACTGTTGGCAAATAGGAAAGCAAGACAGGAGGGACTAACAGACAAGGAGGATTCTGGGAGATGCAGTAGAGAGGAGTTGAAATGTAGAATGCAAGAGGATAAGAGGTCTGGGCCCTCTCTCAGTAAGTTTAGAACACGTGGAAACAGATTGATAGAAATGAGTTAAGACTCAAAACAAACTTGACATCCAAGACATCCAAGACAGAAGTCTAAACAAGAAGGATCAAATATGAATACCTTAACATCTCTTATAAAGTAAGATGATAGTATAATTAGACAGAATAAACTACTAAGAGGTGAAATGATACTCCAGTCATATAACTAGCGAGTTTCGGAGTTGCAATGCTACACAACCACGAGCCAGCTTTCACCTTTGTGACATACACGGAATTGTGTAATTCCATGAAGCTGCCTGGGGCTTAGACCCATCCTGAAGGCTGTGTGGCCCAGCCAGTGCAGAGCAGATTCCTCCCCCCTCTAGCCTGTCTAGAGGCTCACCTAAGCAAGTGGGAGTAAGTAACACCATCTCTGAACAAACCCCCACTGTATGGGAGTTGTCACATGGCACTTTATAAGATTCTTCGCCTTTTTCTTATGAGAAGTGCCTTGCAAATTTGCTTTTTATTCTAATGGTTCTCAAATGAACTGCAAGTATTGGTAATAGACTGCTAGGAATAGAATCAAAAACAAAACAAAACAAAACAACAACAAAAAAACAAAAACAAAAACGAAGTGTGAGGCCCAGAAACTGATGATCACTACCTACTTAGCAAGTTCACTGGCTTCCAAGTGTCTGGGAAAAGTCTTTTTTTCAGCACATGTAGCTCAATGGCCGATCTGACAGGTATCCCAGTGCTACCATTTTTAGTAGTTATTACTAAAATCACTAAGGTTCTAAACGCTGCTGTCCTCTGGCCCGCACTAGGATCAGCCAAGCAACAGTCTTAGGGACACCCACCTGTGTTTGCAGTCTAGCAACAATGTCTTTCCGGGCTTTCATGACCGCATCCAGCTTCCCTGAGACCATGATGGAGAGGCCTTGGTCTTTGGCCAGAGAGAGCTCCAGGTGAGCACCAGTCCTCTGCATGATTTCAAGGCAGATTTTTGCTTGTTCACCTTCTCCAAATTGATTCATGTCCTTGTATTTTCTCTCTTCCAGGGGTACATGAAACACCTGTTCAGAGAAGACCCCCAAAGACAAAGTTAAACCACATGCAGCATGTATTTACTAACCACTCGCTCACTAAGCAGTGCCCTAGGCAAGGCAGTGAGGAGAAACCAGGAAGGAGACAGGAGGCTGGCACATGGTGCTGGCAACCATGAAGAGCACCAGAAAACAATATGCTTGTGAAGGGCTGAAAGGGAGGCACTTGCCTAGGACAGAAAACCCATCAAGGACACAACAGAGAAGCTTTCTGAGGAGAGAAAGCAGCAGCCATGATAGCAAACAGCAGAGGCTGCAGACAGAACAGGCCAGGAGGCAGGGCACAGGCACCATGAAGAGTTTAAGAGGCAGGGCACAGGCACCATGAAGAGTTTAAGAGGCAGGGCACAGGCACCATGAAGAGTTTAAGAGGCAGGGCACAGGCACCATGAAGAGTTTAAGAGGCAGGGCACAGGCACCATGAGAGTTTAAGAGGCAGGGCACAGGCACCATGAGAGTTTAAGCATAACAAAATCTACTCAAAGAGCCAGGTGGTTTGTGGAGCCGAGGAGGAGCAGGAGTGGAAGCAAGAAGATCAATTAATTACCCGACACAGGTTTGAACCATTCAAAAGATGCATTTGCTACATGTAGCAGCCAGGCCACAAAGAAAATATCAAGATGCAGCTGCTTATGCAAACAAGGATAAGGACAAGGAGGTATGGTTACATGGGTGATGACTTCCTATCACAACCAGGCATCAGTTCTAACACTCTTAAAAGCTCAGGGAGAAGGGCTAATGACGTCAGGGAAAACCAGAAATTAGGATCTTACTTCAAAGCTCTGGCTGGCTTCTGACTCGAGATCTGCCTGCCTCAGCTTCTGAGTGCTGGGTTAAAGATGTGTGTCACTAAGCCCAGCAACAGACTAGCTTTGATTGCCATATGGATAGGACAGGCAGTCATGGCAACTAGGAGCTACACCAAATAGAAAGAAACATGGCTCCATGAATCTGACAAAAATATGGCCCATCTCATACTGTGTGCCAGCCCGGAGTGCCAGGGAGGCTGCATGGGATGATCATGGCAAAAGGTGTGCTCCACAAAGGAGGAAAGGAAGTAGTTTCCTCTTTTAGACCTCACCACTTCATATACCCCCAAATGATCTCATCACTGCACATTAAAAACCTTTTATCAGATCTTACTGCTTCCTACAAGGAAAAGATTAAGCAAAAAGAAATGGTGTTTCTACCTGAGTGATGACAGAGGCCTTGATGGGCCGGATCTTGTTACTCCAGGCTCCAGCAGGTTCTTGGGCACTTTCCAAGCAAGCTGCTTTCTCAGGAAGTGGAGGGAAGGCATCCTTGTAGGTTGGCGGGTCGCTTTCCTCTTCTGAATTTAAAGTGGCAACTAGACCAGACAACACAGATTAGGAGGAAAACACAATTCAACATGATAGGAACAAAAACAGCTGAAAGGTTTTTGCAGGAACCCCCCACCAAAACAACGGTGAGTGATGCTATCAAACTCTCCTCATTCACAGCTATGGGAAAGGACCTCAGGTAGTCAGGCATCAGGGGGCTAGGGACTCCCAATTCCAGAAATGGAAACTTTTTGCCCTCTTTAGTATAAGCCCCATTTTAGTACTGAGACACATAAAAACCCTTAAAGGCAAGCTTGTGTGAGAGAGGTTTTTTTTTTTTTTTTTAAAGGTCCTCATACTTATTAGAAAGTAAAAAAGCAAATCGTGACTATTAAGAACTACCTTTGTGGTAGGCTCCATATTTTCCTTTGTAATGGACAATGGTGAAATTAACTATCACGTGAACTCTCTGATGTCTTCTCAAGCCAAGACAGGAGGAACCTGGGGCCTTTGAGTATTAGTCATGTCCATAGTCCATGGTACCCAGTTTGTTCATGCTTTTGTCCAGTCCAACAGCAAGTATATGACCGTTTTTGGATAATCCCAAATCCCCACGTCTGAGGTAGTATCTACACAATGGAGCATGCAGACTTGGAGAGGACAAGAGACCTTTGCAATTAGATAGGCCTCTAGTCTACATTCACTGCTTTCCACCATGGGAAAACTTAATATGTTCTAGCAACTTAAAACAGTTTATCTTCCATTTGAAAATTTTGGAAAATCTAAACCAGAAATTAAAAACATTATCTATATGTATTTATTTGTATGTGTACATATGTATGCATGTTGAGTTGCATATGGAGACAACTTGCAGAAGTCACTTCTTTCCTTCAACTGTGTAGGCGCTGGGATCAAATCTAGGTCATAAGGCTTGGCAAGTAGGCACCATTACCTACTGAGCTGTCCTGTCAGCCCCAATGACTTTGGTTTAAAAAAAAAAAAAAAAAAAAAAAAAAAAGCATTATAAAAAATGCCTTGAATATACTAAAAGTTAAAGAAAAAGCATAAAATAGGTTGTGATCCTAGTCTTTAAAGGCTGAGCCATCTCTCCTGCCCAGCTTTAGATATTTTTATATTGAGATGTTGCAATGACAGTATTTTACATACATTCGGTTAAATAAATATCAAGTGCATAATTGGGCATGCCTACAATCCCAGAGGCAGAAGGTTTATGATTTTGAGATCAGCCTGGTTTAAATAGCAAAACTTTTTGTCTAAAAAATAGGGGGGGGGGGAGAGAAAAGAATCACCTATTCCCTTTTATTTAACCTAGGTTTGGAAAACTTCCAAACTGCATTTTATTCCAATGGCCTTCAAGAGCACAGAAGTCAAATATTACTACCTTCATCCTCACAGGTTCAACAATGTCTTGGGATGCTTCACAGCCAATATCTTAGTATCCCATTACTGGAGTACCAATTTTGTAAAGGATCCTATTAATTACCAATTGTCACATTAATTGGATTTCTAGGAAACTGCCCACAATTGCACCTCACTGCATCTGGAGTCATTCCTCACACCTGTCCGATCCCACTCGCAACCAACTAATACAAATTAGCAGAAGCCCAGCAGGGGAACTTGTAAAGTGATCTGTCACCTTTGATTTGTTGTGGAACCAGCCCACTTCTATGTTCAGCAAAACTCTCTTGGGTCAAAACTGCAACAGAGCTCATGGTTGATCTCAAGTCCACACACAATCCTAGTAAGACACTAGATCAAGAAAGAGAAAGGTAATCAAGGAGGAGAAAATCCAAGCAGAGCTAATTCACAAGGTTTTTATCTTCTTACTCAAACTATATACAATATTTATTTTCCTCACAAGTTTGATAATAAATTATTCTTCAAGCTTTCAACTGATGGTGAACATGGGTAATGCAGGTAGAGGAGGGTCCTAGCTCACTAGATTAACTATTTTCTCAGGAACTCTTTTACAGTAGATAAGACTTGGACAAGAGACCCAGCATTTACTGGATGCCCACTGCTTAGACTCTGTGCCACCTTTCCACTGTAGGAGTCACAATGAGATGGCCTCTGTAAAAGCTTGTTAGCCCTCCCCAAATCACAGGTGGGACTAATGAAAGCTGTCACAGGCCTGACCCAGCTCTGACAGATCAACAATCACTCTCGTAATTGTTCAACATATGCCTCCTGGTGCTTATAAAAAGTATAAAGATGACAACTGCTGCAACTAGGACGCACTAGGTACTTATTCCGAGGCCATAAGAACCATTTCAACATCTTAGGGTAGGTGGGGGAAAGAAACCTTACAGTGCTTCATGGTGTCAGTTAAGCAAGCTCATACATTGTGCTGAATGGCTGACCATGCTGACTATCTCTGTCCAGTGTGGGAGGAGATTCACTCACAAGAGGAAACTGGCTCAAGGCACAGCATCCCTTATTTTAGGACAGTCATGTACACTGGCTCTGAAGTTCCCACTCCCTTAATTTGTAAAGTATTCAGACACAGGTGTTAGCTTCTCTGCTCTTCTGTAATTATGAGTGAGGAAGAACTCATTTTCTTTACACTATTATGCACCAGTCTTATGAGCATCACATCTTGGCAAAATGCAAGTACTGTAATAAATTATGCAGCAGGGTGTGGTGTCAAACACCTTTAATTCCAGCACTCAGGAGGCAGACGCAGGTGGATCTCTGAGGCCAGCAGTCTGGTCTACAGTGTGAGTTCTAGGACAGCTAGGGCTACACAGAAAAACTATCAAAAACAAAACAAAAAACCATCCAACCAAACAAAAACCCCAAAACTTCATTACAATAAAGTAAGAGCTCTTCCAACTTTAGAAAGCTCAGTATTCTAAAGCTTAAATCCTGAAAAAAGCATACATCTTTGTGTTCCAGCCATAGGAAGTCTTCAGGAAGAGCACTCAAAACTTACCAGCAAAATGGTCAGTAGCCAGAAAGTCCGTCCCGAGGTTGCCTCTGTCAGCCTGCCAGCTTTTACTAGTATTGGATAGAAAGAAACAACAGAAAGGTTACTTCTCCATGCTTTATAACTTAGATCTGTTCACCTCTCAGTCACATGTGGCTTCCAGTAATCCCAACAGTTAGGCAGAGCTCAGGTCTTAGGCTACTGACCTTGAAGGAGACATTTTTGTAAAACTTCAATGTCTATAACTCTCAGAGGACAACCCTTCGAGGGATCTTACAAGTGATCCGTACACTACTGGGTCTTTGTGGCTTCTGCCAGGCTGACTCTTCTATGAAGCTAACAGTGGCATATAGCAGAATGCAGATTGTGTTTGAGCTTTCAGAGTGCCCAAGGGCTCTTTGACTGCGGCAGGTGGGTCTCTGAGTTTGAGGCCAGACTGGGTTTCAAAGTGAGACCTTTCTCAAAAACAAAACCAAAAAGAAAAGAATCCTTGTAACTCTGCAGCTCCTTTTTTCTTGCTGTTGTCCTTCATTCCTTCTAATCCATGGAGATTTAAAAACCAGGTCATAAAACTACAATATTCAAAGGCCACCAGAGCAGGGCAAAAACTATTCTCTAAACACACATTTTTTTTTTTTTGGTCTTGAGACAAAGATCTCTATGTAGACCACGTTGGCCTTGAACTCAAGAACTGCTCCAGCAGTTGAGGCTCAGGTGTGCTCTGCTATCACTTAAACCACACCCACTCTGCTTTACCAGGGTCACCCATGTGAGCAACTATGTCTTAGTTTCTGGGTCAGCTACTGCTAACCAGTGCCCCTGCTTTCCAGGACAAGGTAAGTCTTAAGTATAGAACAACAGCTACTATATATTGCCTAGGCATCCCTCTGCAGGAGTATTTACAGCCAATCAAGTGGCTACCAAAAGCACCTCCATGTCTAAGCCCTGTCACTGCCAAGGAAGAAACTGGAGAGAGTTTTCAGAGTTCCTGACAAGAGTTTTCAGAGTTCCTGACAAGTGCAAACACCCTCAACCTTTCCTGCCCACCTGCATCCACTACTTCCTGCCTCACCTCTGACAATACTCAGAGGCTGAACCTGGATGCTCATATTGCACAGCAGTAAGCACAGCTGAACACACTCTCCATCCCGCACCTGCATTGGCTAAACTTTCAGGAGAATAGGAGCCCAAGATTTGAGATCTCAGACTTTTGCTGGATTGAGTTGTACAAGTCAGGACGGAAAGAGATGGAGCATTACTCTAACCTGATTTTCAAGTACACCACCAGAGAGAAGAAGAAGAATGATCCTGGGAGCCCAGTTCCCTGCCTCCCTGTAAAGGTTCATCAAGATAGCATGAAATCTGCGCCCTTTCCTCTTTTGGTTGCTACATGTCCCAAGTCTCCTCCAGTGGGTGAAGCCCCTCAGCGCCAAGGCCATCTCAACCACCTTTGCCACTGAAAGCTGGAGTCAGTCAGCACCCAATGCAAACCTATCCACAACTTACAATTTGTTTCTTAGAGTATAAATGAACATGGCAGAAAAGTCAGTTCAACACACAGACCTAGAACTAAAGGAAGAGAGATAAGAGAGGTAGAGGAAGCCAAGGGAGGCCTTCTCTTCCCCAAGAACCAGCAACAGAGACTTGAAACCTGGTTAATGCAGAAAACAGAAAAGGCTGGTAAGTAAAGAATTCTACCTTTTTATTCTGAACAAGGAAGTATTTCGATTGATTCCCCTGTGCAAAGTTGTGCCAACTACTTATGTAAGGGGCAATAGTATGTGAAGAAAATCCAGAAAGAATAGCACATCAATCAGCCTCAACTAGAGGGACCCAAGTTCTTTAGACACTAGAGCAGTCGCATGGAGGGCAGCGAAAACCTCCAGCTGAGATTCAGGTTTCTCTTCCAGAGTTGAAACTGTTTACTTTCATGTCATCAGAAGTCTTGTGAAGGTACTCCCCCCCCCCCCCGCCCCGCTCACTCCAATATTCAAGAGTACAAACTCCAAAATTAAAACCAAACCTAGCTCTGCTGAGATCACAAGCTCTAAGTCTGTGACCACCAAGGCCGGCCTAGTGCTTTACCCAGCTCTGGAAGTCAGAGACCCAGCCTGGGAGGAACTTTCGCAGATGCCACCTCAGCATGGCCCTCCCACTGGCCAAGAGCGCCCGCGGGCGGGGACAGGCTTAAAGAGACAGTATCCTGCTCGGCCTCCTAGCCTTTCATCCAAATTCGGTATTTTTCCGTAATGTATTTTTCACCCATGGACCCTGGGGCGCATCCAAGTAGTACTTGGGCCCGGAGTCCTCCAGTGACCACGTAGCCGAACGCCGCAGGTGGAGGTGCAGCGAGGCACCGGGCGGGGGACACCGGGCCCCGGGCGAAGATCCCAGCCTGCCGCGCGAACTAGAGCACCACTGACCCGGGTCCCGTCCACAGCCCGTAGGGCCGGTGCGGCCGAGCTGGGGGGAGGGGCCGGCTCGGTTGCCCACGTCACCAACCTGGCCAGGTCGTTCCCCTCCCCCACCGCGGCGGCCCGCCCGGTGAACTCCTAGTCCCGGCTGCCCGGGCCCGCAAACAGACCCGCGGCGCGTGGCGGACTTGGGAAAGTTTCTGCGCTCCGGCGCGGCCATGCGCAGAGTGACACGTAGCGGCCCCCGCCCGTCGCGGTAGCGGGAGAGCAGGCGCCAGTGCGGCCGCGGAGCTGGGGAACCGACCCCGGCCGTGGCCAGCAGCAAGCCCCCCGCTGCCCCGCCACTGGCACTCCCGCCCACCGGCTCGCCCGATCCTCACTCGTGAGTGTGGCCGCCCGAGAGTCTGTCCGTCTGTCGCTGCCGCCGCGCGGGAGAAGCCGGGACGCTCCGAGGCGCGGCGCCCGGGCTGCCGCTGCTATATAGGGCGGCGGCTCCAATCCCGCCGAGACACGTCAGACCGGCCGCCCGCCCCGCCCGCTGCAGGGTCCCCAGTGCGCCGGGAGCCGACCAACTCCACAAGACTTCTGTGGCCCGAGAGGGGGCGAGGAGTTGCGAAGTTAGCTACCGACTGAGAGCAGGCAGACCCCAGACAAGGGTGAAGAAGTCGAGGCCACAGTGTCACCAAAAGAGAAAAGCTCCGAGGACCTCGCACGGTAGACGGCCGGCAGGGAAAACCATTTATTTTACCACCCTCCCAGAGTATTCCCTGGTGGAGCACATCTCATTCCCTAAGGGTCTGATGCTCATCCCCCACCTCTACTTACAAACTTCATTCCTCAATGACCAACAAAACAAACTCCAAAACCGTGAAGCCCTCTTCGCACGTTTACTCAGAGTCCCATCTGTACAGACTAGTCTGCAGTGTTCCTCCCTCGCCCATACTGAATCCCACAGTGCAGAACCTCTGCCCTCAGGGTTAGTTCTGCCGCTTTGTGTATAGTGACAACTACTTTAAGAATTAGTAGACATACATCATTTTGAACCTCTTCTGAGATGACATGGCCACACTTCTGACCTTAAGATGGGTGTTACCTAGGAAGCCTAAAGCCTGCCCCCTCCTCTCACTTGACGTTTCACTAGAGGTTCTTTGGTTTCAGCTTCCCTCTCTGGTGCTTGGATTACAGACAGGTATAAGCCACCAGGTCTGGATAATATGTGCCTCCCCAGGTGTATTTTTAGTGTGGCACTGATATGTGGAAAGGGCAGAAGAGGCCACTGGGAAGAGCTGCTCTAATTGAACCGCAGACCTACGCACAAGGAATTAAATGTGATGCAAAGAATAAGGAGTTCAGGAGGGACATGGGGGCTGTTGAATAGGGAAGTATATGCAAGTTGGGTGTCAGAGTTCAGAAGTCTCAGAGCCAGCAATATAACTGCTAACTGGCATGGACATCACAGCATGACAGACAACACTGAAGGCACCTCCAAACTGCCAGCAGTCATTGAGCGATACAGCCTCCTAAAGCCTCTGTAGGCACCAAGTTGTCTTCCCTGTGTTATTACTGTGGTCTGTAGGGTGTCTATCCCTGGAGATGAATCAACCAGCAACCAGAACAAGTGTTTTTGTTGTTCTTTTGTTACTGAGATCTGGGCTGTGGACAAGGAGATGATGAGGGGAGGGATAAAAGGGTAAAAGAGTTAAGAACCCACAAGTCACCAAGTTTGCTGTCAAGGGGCCTACAGTGGAGTTAGGGAGTCAACATAAGTACAAGCTGACGTAGAACAGTCTGTACAAGGAGACCTCAGTGAGCTGGTTAAATTTGTGGTGATCTCCAGTAATCCCAGTATCACAGTAGGCTACAGAGTAAGAAGCTATCAAAAATAACACAAACATGGACTTAATGAAGACACTATTAAATCAAGGGAGGGGCTGTAAAGTTGGCTTGTACTATCAGCACTTGAGAAAGAGACCAACCTAGCCTATCTACATGAGATTTTATGGAAACAAAAAGATACAAAAAAGATACAAAAAACATCCAAGATGTTCCTGGAATGCTGATAACTATGGCTAGTTAGCTTTGGTATGCTGCAATACAGAAAGTGTGAACACTGGTCTGGGATATTTTGGTTTTCATTCCTCAAGGAACATGGAATAAGCTTTCTGATTGTTAGAATATAGACGCACTCTCCAATTCCCCAAATCATTCCCTAAAAGGCCTGCCCTAAATAAAAAGTAGATCTAAGCAGACCAGGAACATATAGCAACATGTAGATAGATGCTTTTTGACTGAACTGGGTGGGTTGGGAGATGAGCATCTCTGGGGATTTCTCAGAGACATGAGACTACAACTCCCTACTACCCTTGGCCCAGCAAGTCCTAATCCAAGCTTAAAAAAAAAAAAAAAAAAAGAAAGTAGGCATATTCTAAAAATTAAAAAAAATAAATAAAAGATATTTACCGATGAATTGCAACATAGAAGCTATAAGTCCAAAGTTCAAAGAGTAAGATGCAGGAGAGTTGAAAAGATGGCTCAGTAGCTAAGACCACCTACTAAGACTGTAACAAACAGCATCCCCACAAACACCTGACACACACACACACACACACACACACACACACACACACACACACACACACACACACACACACACCCTCTTTAAGAGGGGGAGAGGCACAGATAGGACTTATTGTTCAGAGTACTTGCTCTTGCAGAGGACCCCATTTTGATCCCTAGTACTAACATGTAACCTCATAACTCCAGTTCTAGGTTATCCGATGCTCTTTTTTGCTTCTGAGCTGGTGATGTAGCTCAGTGGTAGATTACTTGCCAACATGTGCAAGCTTCTAGGTTTGATTCCTGGCCCAGCAAAATAATCTAAAAAATAAACTGTGGAATAGAGGATAACACAGTCTAACATATTCTAACACATTCTAAGAGGAGTCATAAAACAAGAGAACACAAAAACCAGAAAAGAAACTGGTTTTAAAAGGTGGATATTTCAGGACTGAAGGGTGCACACCCCCTCTGTTGATTCCAGTTTTCAAAACTTCCTGGACTGTGTTGTCCTGCTCCTCCCAGGTGCAGTGCATAGGAATGAAATGCTTCAGATCACTCATTATTGCTTGCTGCTGTTATTCAATTAAATGCACACACCATCCTTTATATGTTTCTACAGAAATGTGCCGCTTGTTTAAGTGTGTACAAGAGGCACATGTGTAAAGTGTATACTTCTTACCCCTCACCAGTATATATGTCTGATGCTATGAAGAAAGTTGGCTATTGCATGAGACTTTAGTCTGCCTTATTTATTGTCTGTATTCTTCCAGGTCCCACTGCCTCTGGAGGGGAGACATGGCCCCCACCTAAAATACTATAGAATAAAATGACCTACACCAGACATGCTACACTAGTTATGGACAAAGGGTAGTAATATTAGCAGTTTGATAAGTTAGAACAAAGAAATATTTCACCCCACTTGACAGCTAAAAATTTGTAAATATGTATGGCTCAGATTATACTTTCACTAGTGTAAACCCCTTCTATTACTATGCTTAAATAAGCTTTCAAACCAGGCTTAGTGGCTCATGCATTTGATCCCAGCACTTGGGGTCAGAAGCAGGTGGATCTTTGTGAGCTAAAAAGACAGCCTACAGAGTGACTTTCCAGGACAACCAGAGCTACACAACAATACTCTGTCTGGAAAACAAAACAAACACAACAAAGGTTTGATCTTGTAGCAATATTCTAATAATGAGTCTATCAAAACTGACTTTTCTTTCAGCAGCCCAAGTTAAGTTCAGAAAGGGAAACAGATAGCTCTTTAGTTTCTTTCACATAGCCTTTATTTATTTATTTATTTTCAAATAGTAAATGTTTAACATTTTTTCTTTAAAAAAAAAAAAAGAGTATATCAGGTGTGTGCTGGGATGCAGGTATGCCACAGATTGCATGCATGGTGGTCAGAGGGCAACTTCCCACCATCAAGATTTCAGAGATAAAGCTTCCATCATTAGAACTGGCGCAAGCACCTTCACCCACACTGAGACATCTTGCCATCTTTTCTGCCAAATTAAATGTATGTACGTACGTACGTACATACATACTTAACTACCTACCTGGTGGCTGTGGTGCTTTCATTCCAGCACTCAGGAAGCAGAGGCAGGCAGGTCACTGAGGCCAGCCTGGTTTAGAGTGACAGTGAGCTCAAGGACAGTCAGGGCCCTTCTTAACACATTTTATTGAGGTTGTGTGTGTGTGTAGCATGTATATGCTACACAGTACATGTGGAAGTCAGGACAACTTAAAGGATTTGGTTCTCAACTTACACCTTATTGAGGCAGGGTCTTGCTTTGCCAAACTTTTTATCCACTGAGGTATTTCATTAAATCACAATATCTTGTTTTCCTCCCCTAATTCTATCAGTTTCTCTTCAGGAAGTGACAGAAAGGGTAAACTTTCCTCCAATGACTGTTATTCTAGCTTATAGTGCATGTATTCCTTGGATGTGCTGAACTAAATGTGCTGCCCTAATTCCTGAGTTTAGAATCTTGCTCAGATATGATTCAGATCACTCTGGCTAAATTGTTACTACGTTAATTTTTGTAGATTTGGTGGGTGGGGTTTCTATCAGTTGTGATGACATAAAAGAACTTGGCCTAGAGTATATCTCTTGCTGTCTAGGACACTAGCACTAAATGAGCACAATCCATTAAGTGAATACATTTAGTACTAAAATATATGCATACAGCTAATTAAATGAAGCAGACCAAACGTCCACCCTCAGTCCAAGTCAGATGATGTCAGGTCCTGCTAACATAACAGCCTTCTGGTTGCCCTGAGCTATGGTTCCCCCAGGGAAGTTGTAGTTTAGAAGAGACTCCACTGGGCTTACTTTACTCTCATACCTGGCTATAATGTAAGCACATGTAAAAATAGTACAAATAATGAAGTTTACTGTGATGACATTCTTAGGAAAGGCAAGTAGTTTTAAAAATCATGTCAACTAGGAAAAACTATCTCTAAAATCTCAAAGAACATGATATTCTACTTGCTTTTAAGTTTAAAAAAGGACAGAAAATTCTGGAAGTCTGATGATTTACTTAAAAAAGTAAGTGGAGGCTGGGTGGTGGTGGCCATAGTTCCAGGACAGCCTCCACAGCCAGAGAAACCCTGTCTATCAACAGACCTACTACTGTGAGTGGGAGGCCCAAGGTCTCAGGGCTCTACCCCAGAGCCTTGACTAGTCAGTAAGAATTTTAAACTTAAACTCAGTGCCATGGAACTGAAAAACAGAGGTTTGGAAAGGAAAAATGGTTGAACTGGCTACTGCTCCACAAGTAAGTTCAATTCCTAACACCACACTACACACAACCAAACAAAAACCCCTACAGAGCCCGTGGAAAAACAGAGCTGCTCTGAGATCCTTTAGAGCAGCACACAGGCTGACTTCTGTCAAACACAGCACCATACCCAGGAGTAACCCTGCAGGATACACATCATCACCCCTTACCTCCACAAAAACAAAAAGCAGGCCTTAAAAGTGAACATGCTTTCCTGAATCTTCACCATTATTATCTTGCATGGCTCCTTAGTCCCACCCCATTCTTTATTTTGTCAAGATAGGGTCTAACTATGTAGCCCTGGCCATACTGGAACTCACTCTGTAGACCAGGCTGTCCTTGAAGTCACAGACTCAAGGCAAGTGCCACTACCCCTGGGAAAGAGATCCCTGCCCCTGCCTCTCCAGTGCTGGGATTAAAGGCATGCACCATCAAGCCTTGGAAGAGAGGCTTCATTCAAACAGCTCTGGTCTACTATCTGGAGCACATAGCAATCCAGCCTCAACAGGTAATACTTTGGGGAGGACAAGAAATTAAATGGTCATAAAGGAGAGCTGTCCCTCTCACTAGAAATCCCACCAAGCAAGAAACAAAATACTTTGACAACTGACCAGGACCAGCAATTTATAATCTAAGGATTTTATTTGGATGGTACTTAACTTTTCTTACAAAATTCTAGAAGCTAGATAGATTAAAGCTTTGTTATGGATACAAAGAAATGGATGCAAATTCTTAAGAATGAAAGAGTAAGTATCTGCTGTTCAAGAACATTTTCCAGGCACAGAAAATTCTAGGCCAGCCTGGGATTTGTGAAATTGTTTAAAAAACAAAATTGTAAGATTAAGACAAATTCTATCCAAATAGCAATAAATTCAGTACTATCTTTCTAAGATCTCAACTCTTAGGAATTAAATCTCACTTGTTGATTTAAAGACTTCCTGAAGGCACGGTGGTTGTGCACACTCGGGAGGTAGAAGCAGGTGGCTCTCTGTGAGTTCAAGGCCAGACTGGTCTACAGAGCAAATTCCAGGACAGCCAGGGCTGTTACACAGTAAAACTGTTTCAAAAAGCAAGCAAGCAAGCAAGCAAGCAAGCAAGCAAAGATTTCCTGGAAACAGTTCCTACCTGTGCAAAGAACTAATTACACACATTAAAATGCATTCATACAAGTAGTATCTATCATGTCCATAGAAGAGCAAAATCATTTTCTGCTATCCTAACAAAACATTAACTGATTCACATTTGGGGAACAAGACCTTGGATGTTTCATCTGTCAAGTGAGAATGCTATTTGCAAACACCAAAGAACAGTTTGTGTGTGCAGACAAGTGTGTGTACTCTTGGTATGAAGGGCAGAGGACAACCTTCAGTCAGGCTTAGCTAACAAGTGAGGCTCAGGATTGTTGTGTTTCTGCCTCTCCAGGGGATTACAGGGGTGCAACACCATCTTTGGTTTTGGGGGCAGAAAGGAGTATTCTGGGCTGGCCTGGAACTCACTTAACATCTGCCTGCCTCTGCTTCTTGAGAGCTGGGATTAAATGCCACCATGCCTGACCAAATCTAGTTTTTCAATGTAGGATCAACTCAGATCTTCATGCTTGTGAGGGAAAAACTATCAACTGAATAATCCTCCTCAGCCCACAAACTATACTTTCTACTAGAAAACCAGAACCACACAAAAAGGGAAGGTAGACAGACAATCCAAACTGTAGGGAGCCAAGCAGAACAGCAGATGAGCAACAAGGGACGAGAAGTGTCCTCTACTGCAACTACAGGCAGGTCTTAGCAACCATGGAGGACAAGAGTTGTGCTAGCAAACTTCAGAGTCTGATGAAGAGGATATCTAGATAGCAAGTGAATGAATAATAATGCACAAAGGCAAAAGCAGAGACAATGAGAAATAGCTTAAAAGTTTGGAAACAAACACCACTTCCAGAAGGAATATAGATGAATAAATCTGAGTCCACAAAGAGGCAACACACACAAGGAAGGCTGTGGTGCATGGTACCACTTCTAAGACAGTCAAAGAAAAATGGTTTCTAGGCAGTTTCTGTATATATGCTGTTATCATAGTGTGGGACCCACAACAGTCCAGTCTCAAAAGGCATGGTGCAGTTGAGATCATATCAGGATCCCAAGGGCAAGCCAGTTCAGATGCCTGAATACTAACACTGGTCATCCTGCTGTAGCAGGAAGCAAGGAGACTTGGGGCCTTGGAAATAGTTTGGTTCCAAGCACCTACATCTGGTGGCTCACAACTACCTGTAACTCCAGTTCCAGGAGACATAATGCCCTCATGGCACCCACCTGCCTTTACAGGCACATACCCTATACACACACACACACACACACACACTTTAATAATAATAATACTTATATTATTATTATTATTATATATTTTATATAATATATATATATATATATAATAATAATATATCCTATCTTAAAAAAAGTTGGTCTGGGGATATAGTCCAGTTGAGAGAATGGTCACCTCATAGGTACCGGGGTTCTTTGTTGTAATTTTTATTTTTAGATTTATTTTGTCTGCACATACATTTATGTGCACCATATGCACGCCTGGTGCTGGCAGGGGTGAGAATAGGGTGTCAGATCCCCTGGAACTGGAGTTACAGACCATATGGGTGCTGGGAATTAAATCAGGATCCCTTACAAGAGCAAGTGCTCTTAGCTACTAAGCATTCTCTCTAGCACAAGCTCAGGTTTGATGCCTGGCATCTGGTAAAAAAACTAGGTGTAGTAACAACTCCTGTAATCTCAACACTTGGACACAAAAGCTGAAAGGTCAGAAGTTTAAGGTCATCACACATTCTGGAGGCCAGCCTAGGTAATAGGAAATGCCATCATAAACAGAAGACCGAAGGTGTTGGGGATATAGGGTGGTATATAGAGGGTTCTGTAAGTGGTGGAGAGCTGGCCTAGAGTGTTTTCTATCTCTCCTATGCATCTAAAGGCATTCTATAGGAAGAAGGGCCTACAACCTACATAGTGGCTTCTACATCTAGAAGGATCCATCACAATAAACATTCAGCAATTTCTATGAAGATCCTTCTTTATAAAAAGACTTTTCATTTTGAATTGTGTGTACTTGTGTGTGTGCATCTGTGTGCATGTCTGTGCGTGTGCTTCAACAGAGGTCAAAGGTGCCTGTTCCTCCTGACTGAACCATCTCTCCAACCCCATGAAATATTCTTGATGACCTCCAAGAAGGGGAAGAATACCTGAAATTAAGAAATTGTTTAGACTCAGCTTCTAATTTACAGGAAATTGCAAGGATTGCAAAATCATGTTGAAGAGCACAAAATTCAGTGAACAAAACACAGAATGCTGACAGCCACAGTACAGATGGCCTATACCTTCATAAATGAACCTATAAAAAGTTTTTCTCCAGATTTTCTAAGAACCAGCTTAAGCCAAATAGGAGGGGAGAGCCAAGTATAAAAATCCTTGTTTGTGATATCTGGTAAATTGAATATGATACATATTACATGTTAATAATTTTGACAATGGTAAGGTGGTTATGATTTAAGCTTCTCATCTATTACAGGTAATACACTACAGTATTAAGAAATGATATACTGTCTAAGATTTGATTTAAAATATCAAAAGCAAAAACTAATGCATAGATGGAAGGAGATAAAACTGCAACATGCTGAGTAGTGTTAAAAGTCAGGTGGTAGTATCTGAAATACCTTTTTGTATATTTCAAGATTTTCCTAAGAAAAATATTTAAAGGAAAAGGAACCCTGTCTTGAAAAAACAAAAACAAAAACAAAAAAGAAAAAGGGAGCAAAGAGCACTATTTACCAAAGTCTTCAGGATATGATTAAAATCATAGTCAGCGGGTAAAGCAAACCTGTATTATAGGGAAGGATGAAAATAAATGAATTAAGTACTCAAAGCAAGTCAGAGAAAACCAACACAGAGGAATTAATAAAACAACAACAACAACAAAATTAGCCAAAGAGAAAATAAAAAGCAGCACAAAACCCTGTTTACCCAAATCAGGCCAAGGTGGGGTCCTCTATGCCTATAATTCTGGTACCTTCAGAGTCAGAAGTTGTAGACCAGTCAGGACTATATTCTGAGAACCTGTATCAAAAAGCCAAAACAGCTCCTACCCACCAGCTGCCCACACCCAAGTGTCAGTTTCGCCTACAAAGAGCAGTAAATCTAGTTCAACAAAGATACACATACATACCCAGAGAAAGAAAAGAGCGAGAAAATATTACCTGTGCCTGCTTCTGGACAAGAACAGTGTTACAAACAGCAGTAATTATATCACCTGGCATCTCCTAAGGAAATAAGAGCTTCCTTCCCTCATGGGGGCCTCACTTATTATTTTGGTATCTCACTGGCAGTAATTGGGTTCTGAGCCCATTAAGAGACCAATAACTGTAGTAAAGGGGCCACAGCAAACCAGGCAGTATCTACCTACACAGCTGAGCCATTCTATCCAAAACACATGGTTTCTACCTGGTGGAAAGGAGGATTCCCCAGAGGAAAACGGCATACATGGTTATGCCTCCCCTACACCCACACAAGGAGATGTTGCAAAGAAATTATCAATTCTAACCATATAGAAAACATGTAAAATTTTAAGTACCACACAAAGTTTAAAGAAAAACATTCTATCTCAGTAGATCAATTCTACAGACACAGAAATGATTTAATACCAGTAAATTTGTATTTGTAGCTTAAAGGAGGGCAAGCACACAGAGACTGACAGGATCATAATGAAGGAAGAAAGGAAGAAAGAAAAGAAAATCACAGACTGAGGACATTTTACATTGATTCCTTGCTTCCTACAGTTTTAACCTTAGGAAATGTCTACATGTACAATATTTCCCAGAAGCAACATATATTATATTTAGTGAAAAGTTACAATTATACTAAATGAGCAACAAAATTACAAGATGTTATCAAAGACTAGCAAACATGAAATCTAAGGAGATACAACTAAACAAGAAGACAAATAGCACTATCCGGCAAATGACATGTCTAGAAAAACCTCTTTTGTACTGAAGTCCGAGGAGCATTGAAGGGAGGAGTTTAGATTGCCAGCAAAACTGAAGTTTTAAGCATATTCAATGCTGGCAGGAAAACCTGGGCAAGAGATGATAGTCTTAGCCCAGGCGATTTTTATCACAAAAGATCCTTGCTCTCTTTCAAGCTCATTATGTGTGTCTTTGAGAGTTAGAGCAGTAAGAGAAAGGAGCAAGCTGGATAGAAAGGGGTGGAAATGGGGTGATGTGGTACCCACAAAGAACCTGGAAGAAGCAAAGTGCAGTCTTTTCTCTAAAGCCCAGAGAGGGGTGCAGTCCTGCTAGATTTTATAACAGTCACAACACACACCTCTAAAAACCTTAAAAAAAAAAAAAAAAAGATGTAATCATATTCAAGCCTATTCCTCATTTTTGTCAAAGTTCCTGAAAGCAGAGCAGTTTAATATATTAATGCGCGCGCGCGCGCGCGCACACACGCACACACACACACACACACACACACACACACACACACACACACACACACAAAATAGCTGAGCCAGGTATGTACAGAAAAACACAGTAGCAACTTTAAGGTCCATATGAAGAACCACCCCACCCATGAACAGACAGAAATCAGTCAATGCTCCAAGAGAAGCTTAGCACCAGACCCAAATACAGACTGTCCTGAAAGACAGACAGCAAGATGAAAAAACTAAAAAAACTGCTTGTAGACTGGTCAAGTACATAGCATACACAGGAGCCAAGGAATAAGGCAGGGGAGCGAATGTCAATCAGCAATCAGCAATGGCTAAAAGACACACATGTTCCCTTGCATGAACAAACCAGGATGTGGAGCTTAGTGAATGGAGGCAAGCAAAGCTACACACTGAAATTACAACATTTCATAGACTTGTAAATGAACGCCAAGTCAAGTTCTCATATGCTAAAACTAACCTCCAACAGAGTCCAGTTCAATAGCAAAATTTACCATAGTAGGTCATTAGTGGGATTTGATGGAGAAAGAAACTATCATCACGCAGACATACTTCATATAATGCTTTTGCTGTAAATTATAGCACAGCCTGAGAAGGCCTTCATTTGGAAGAACATACATTCCCTTTCTCCCATTCAGGGTTCCTTCCCCCTTAAATAAGGAGACCCTCCCTAATCAGAGCTAACTGAAGACAAGAACAGCCACAGCAGCATCCACACACTGAAAACACAGCATCCTTCATGTTTCACGGGGTCAAAGTTGATTGGCTATACCAGGCTTCTGTTGATTTTCTTTGTTAACAAATCTTTCCCCCTTGCACTTACCAATCTCAAAGGGATAAGATGACAACCATTTCTGGAATCTGTGTAAATTAAGGAGGTTCTTGACTGCCTGCTCTGGCTCTTTCTACTATGTCTCCCTAATTGTCAGGGTAAGCTTAGCAAGGCTGAGAGTCCTGTGTGAGGCCACCTTACAATCCCACAGGGCTCACTGTGCAGGCAACAGAGGTAATAGGGAACTTTAGTCCTCTGGGGCAGGCATGTCAGCTCCCAGTAGAAGCAAATGTATCAAAATAGAAGCCTTGTTTCAAAGGAAAAGAAAGGTATTCTTCAAATTGATGTCTCACATAAGATTTAAGTCAAGGCTGCAATACCACATAGTGAATTACTTTTTTAAAAAAATGTTAATATTTAAATATTTTGTGTGTAGGCCTTTGCAAATATGTATATGCACCACGTGCATGCTCGATGCCCACAAAGTCCAAAAAAGGGTGTTATTTGCCTAGAAGTAGTGTAGATGTGAAGAATTAAACCCAGGTCCCCTGGAAGAGCAACCAGTGCTTAATCACTGAGTCCTGAAATACTTACAAAGGGTAAAACTAACAGCTAAGCATGCCTTTATATAAAACAGAAATACACAGGGACAAGGCAGCACATTTAACTTCATTCACAGTAGCCAGTAGAATCCCTGTGAAAAACTCAGGCTTCAGTGCAAAAATCTACAAGCAGCCAGGTCTGATGAGGCACACCTGTAATCTCAGCTACTCTGGAGGCTAAGGCAAGAGGATTCTGTCTGGGCGGATTAGTGATTTTTTTGGATGGGGCTGGGTGTGTAATTTGTTTGAGTCAGGGTCTCACCATGGACCTCTGGTTCACTCTTGATCAGACTGGCCTCAATCTGGATCCTGCCTCTGCCTCAGAGAAGAATCTGGCTGAATTATGCACACACATAAACAGACACACAAAAATCAAAGAAAGAAAAGTGAAAAAATAAATAAATAAAATTGGTGTGATGGCTATTCTTGGTTGTCATCTTGACATCTGGAATTAACTAAATTTCGAAAATGGAGGATACACCTGTGAGGGAGTTTTAGCTTCATTTAAAACGTGAAGATCCACTTCCAATGTGGATCTTTGAGGTGGGAAGACAGGCCTTTAATCTAGATCATCTCAGCTGGGAAAACCCACCTCGCTCTGGACCACACCTTCTACTGGAAGCCTGTATAAGACAAGGAAGCAGGAAGCCTTTGCTCTTTGCCCTTGCTCTTGCCTCACTAACAAGTCTATTCCTTCACTGACATTAGAGCCTACTTCTTTGGGATTCATGTAGGCCAGGCAAGACACACTCAGTCTCATCACAGATTGACAAATACTGGATTCTTGGAACTTTCCATTTGTGAATGGAAAGCTATTGTTGGATTACCTGGACCACAGCCTGTGAGTCATTCTAATAAAATCAGAGAGAGAGAGAGAGAGGGAGAGAGGGGAGAGAGAGAGAGAGAGAGAGAGAGAGAGAACAATACAGCTGGGGATATAGTTGAGTACTAAAGTGCTTGCCTTGCAGGTTTGAAGTCTCTGGTTCACAGTATCACAAGACAATCATGAGATAACCTACACTTACAAAATGATTCTAAGTTTCTACTCATATACACTCTATCAAGTAAGGTAGGAATTTAGAACCACATATTTTACACAGGAGGAAAGGGATTCCTGAGAGATCCCTGCAAGCCAGTTAACTATATCTTAATTTCAAAAACAGCCAAACAAACTAAACCTGTTTCAAACATTTTCTACTAGCTCTCCACTTTTTCTTATCCTCCTTTCTTCTACTTATAGGTGGGTCAGAGCCCTCTCTCCAGCTACCATTTCCCCAAGGTCTCTGCATGGCAACCAATGACTGCAGTAGCTGCCTCCCTCCAGGCTTCAAACCTCCACTGGCTGGGCTGCTCTGCAGGTGGTGATGCCAAGGAACCCACAGAGGGCCCCTTTCCCTCCCCAGGAGCCCAAACATGTGTCCTTATCTGCCTACTCCAGGTAAGAGGCTCTGTGCTTGCAGAACATCCCCAAGTCAATCCCAGTGTGGGGATCAAGCACTGGGAAGGCTTGACACACAACTGTTAGTGCACCCAGAGAGTCTCTTTGAGAGCAGCCTCTGTAGAACAAATGACAATACAAATGAACTGTACTTTATCATCTCTACAAAGAAACCAGAATCAGCACTGGGTCTAGCCAGTCCAATCAGCTGTGAAAGAAATCCTGACTGCTCTGTCCAGTATAACTTCAGAGGGCCAGAGACTCCTCCAATGGCTCAGTACTATGTTGTGGGATATCTGTGTACTGTGTAAAGATATATTGCTGTAATTGGTTTGCTAAAGAGCTGAATGGCCAACAGCTATGCAGGAAGAAATTAGGAAGAAGTGGGATTTCTGGGGGAAAGAGAGGACTCCAGTAGGAAGAGAGGTAGAGGGAGGGAGGCCAAAGGACAGATCAGAGGTACAGAGCAGAGGTAACTGAACCAAGAGGCAAAACACAGATTTAAAAATATGGGTTAATTAAATTATAAGATCTAGTAGAGACAAGCCTAAGCTACAGGCCAAGCTTTCATAATACATCTTTAAGTTATTTGCTGGCTGGTGGTCCAAAGATAGTCTGACAAGAAAGTTGTAACACAGGCTGACTCAAAAACCACTGCTCCTTGGCTCAAGACAACCCAAGCACCCTCTGCCTCCTCACCCCTGCAAAAGAATGCCAGAAGGGCAAAGAAATTAGTGCCAATAAAGATGGCCAGGACTACAAAAAGTAAGGCATGAGAGAAGAGGCGGCACTTGTCTTGATGTAAAGAGAACACCACATGTTATCAAGTAATACAGTTCCTAACAACCAAAAGAACAGTGTGAAAGGACAAAGGCCCTGAACACTTGAGGTCAGACACAGGACACACCGAGATTCAAGAAAACCTAGACCTCAAGAGTCTATTAATCCCAGCAGATGTAAACCTCCAGAAAAAGCTGGGCACTGACATAACCCAATGGCCTTCAGACTATATTTCTATATATAGCAAACATTTTCCCAGAGCTAGAAACTGAGGATCTTGATCTGGGAAGCCCATTATAATTCATCAAAAAAATAAAAAATCAATTAAGACAAACAAGTGTGCCAAATGCCAACCAACAATATCTTGTTTGTCCTCTCAAACATGTGCTGGCACCCTTGATAACTGACTACCCGGCTAAGACATAGGGATCCAAAACAAAAAGATGCTCATCAATGGCTTGCCCTTAGAGTGGGGGTGGAGGCCTTCATTAAATGGCAGGGTATTGCTAGTCACTGGAGCTACATCACTGACAGAATGACAGAAACACTGATATGACAGGTAGTCTAGACTAGAAAGCTCATCTCTTGAAGGCAGCCACAAGTGGTCTTAGTTCTAGTGTTCAGCAGCAGCAGATTAGTGTAAAGATGGGCTGAGTACATGGATGGTTTTAGGACTGAGACTTGATTTGTTCATTCCCTACCAGAAAACTATTGAGGGAATATTTATTTGGTGAAAAATTAATGTTTGCTGATTACGGAACACAGGACTATTTCAGTGGTATTTTGGAACTTCTACCTTTATGCAAAGACCTGACTGGCCTCAGTCCTGGACTATAAAGAATGGTGTGGATATTACCTCTTTAGCCTTGAGCTTTAGAGAGGCTGTATAGGTAACTGTGATTGAATATTTAAATGTTAACTTCTATAAGTGAGGATGAAGCCAGGTGCTGGTGGCATATGCCTTTAATCCCAGTGCTCGGGAGGCAGAGGCAGGTGGGTTTCTGTGAGTTCAAGGCCAGCCTGGTCTACAGAGAGAGATTCCAGAACAATAAATAAACCCTCTCAAAGATACATTTCTTCACTTTAAATTAGAAAAGGCAAAGTCTGGGGAGATGGTCCAGTCATTCAATCACTCACCACAACAAGCCAGACACAACACCCATGTATACTGGAGAGACTGGTAGATCCCAAGAGCTTCTTGGCCAGCCATTTTAGCAAATCTGTGAGATGCAGGTTCAGAGAGTCTGCCTCGAAAAAAACAGAAGCTGGAGGACCTCTGAGTTCAAAGCCAACTTGGTTTACATAGACAGCTCCAGGTCAGCCAAGGATACAGTGAGACACTGTCTCAAAAAGAACCAACCAAACAAAAAGCCAAACAAAGCAAAACCCCACCAAACCCAAAAGCTGAGTACTGTGGCCCTCACTTGCAATCTCAGCACTCAGCAGTGCTTTGCTGAATCAGCAGGGAATCACCGAGTTTTTAAGGCCAGTTTGAGTTACATCGTGAGTTCAAGGCCAGCATGGTAAATACAGTGAAACCCTTTCTCAAAACTAACAACAAGTAACAGGTTCTCCAAGGAAAACGCCTCAAACTTTCATCCAGTCCCAGCTAAAGAAGTGAGTCCCAGCATCTGAACCTACGACAGTGAACACTCAGTCTACCTTGAGGAACTTCTGAGACTAACACATGGGAACAAAGGCAGGCTAGTCTCAGAGTACTGTTAAAAACTTGTGCATCAGCACAAGTCTCTATTTATTCCAGAGTCTTCTGCCCACAGCAGCGACTGGGATGGACTATGAGGGGCTACATTAATACTGGTTTGGTTAACATTGGTAGAATTACTTTACTGCTACTAATGTATAGCTGCTATGGGAATGGTCTAACAAGGAATGCAATTTTATCACTAAGCAATACAATTCAACAGAACTATGTAAAAATTAAGTCTTTGTTTTGTTTTCTAAGACAAGGTCTCACAATGTTAATTCTGGCTGTCCTAAATTAAGTGGACCAGGCTAGCCTCAAACTCAGGAGATCTGCCTCCCTTTGCTTCCCTTGCACTGGGATTAAAGGCATGTACCACTGTAACATGAATTAATAAATGACCCAGAGACTGATATATGGGTTCAAGCTTCAAGCTTGAGAAAAGCAAAGCAACCAGCCACTAACTCTTACCTCTAACTCAGGCTGAAAGGGCTTATCCACACAGGAGCTCTTCAGATCTCAGACTGCTGCCTCTCATTGTGGCTGGCGAACATGGAATGCCTCTCTGAAACCTTGCTTCTGTCTTTTATACATTTCTAATGTTGGGATTAAAGGTGTGAGCTGTAATTCTCTTTTAGACTGACTCACTCTTGTGTAGATCTGGGTGGCCTTGAACTCATAGAGGTCAGTCTATCTGAGTCCTAGGATTAAAGGTGTGTAACACCACTGTCTATCTTCTGGCTGCTGGGATTAAAGGTGTGTGCTTTAATAAAGCATAAATATATCACTACACACCACCATACCTAGTTCCAAGTTTATTCTTTAAAAACATTTCCAAATTCATTGTTTATGTGCTACAGACATTTTCTGTACATACATTAATACACTGCTTAAGTAAAAAAAAGATCTCAATATATACCTACCACTTATAACTATTTCCATACACATATAGGTCATGGCTCCATATAAATATGGTCATGGTTATCTTTCTAAGATTTATATACAACTCTAACTCCTTTGTTAACAACTGCATGTTAAATGGAGTAAACATAACAAATCCACTTATGGAACTCCTGTGTAACTTGTACTTTTTTTCTGGAGACAGTCTCACTCTGTAGGTCTGGCTAGAACTAGAACTCAGATCCACCTGCCTTTGCCTCCCAAATGCTAGGACTAAAGGTGTGCATCACCACACCTAGCTATCTTGTATTTTGTTTCATCATCTTGCTAATACTTACCAAAAATGCTGAAAAGAAAATTAATTGGTTGGCTGTGGTGGCTCTTATCTTTAATTTTAGCGTTTAGGAGACAGAGGCAAGAGGATCAAGAAATTGAGGCTGGCCTGAGCTACTCTGTGAGTTTCTTCCAAGGGGAAGTACTAAAGGAGTAAAAAAGAAGGGAGGAAGGAAGGTCTCTGTTCAGTTGGGCCAGAACCTCCTTAGGTCAAATTCCTGAAAATAGGATATGTTTTTCAAGCAATACATCTATTTGTACTGCCAGAATAGAACTGCCCTTCTAATGAGCTCAAGTGTCCAGTTACAATCTGTGAACTATCCTGTCACCTGTCACGTGACAACAACTAAGATAATCAGGTCTATTTTCTCAGTCTGATGTAGGGAAATACAATTTTAAGGTAATTCGTTTACTGTTAGCTTGAAATTTCACTTAGCTTATCTGCCATCTGAATTTTCATTTTTATAAAAGATTTTTGTTATTTTTAATTATGGCTAGGTATCTGTGTGTAGGTATGTGCACATGAGTCAAGTGCCCACAGAGGCCAGAGGAGTTGGATTCTCCAGCAGCTGGAATTATAAGCAGCTATAACTGCCTGACATGGCTGCTGGGAATTGAACTCTAGAAGTGCATGCTACACTTAAGCACTAAGCTGTCTCTCCAGCTTCACCTGAATATCTTGACTATGAAGCCTGCACTATTCATAACCTTTCTCCAGCTTTCCATCAGAGTGATGCAACACACATTTCTTAAGTCACAATTCCTATAGTTAGTTGGCCAACAGAACTGAAGTGAAGAAAGGAATGATAATCTGAAGCGAAATTCAAGCTGTAAGCTTAAAATAGCATTGCTGAAGGCTACCAAAGCAAAACTTGAGAAAATATCACTGAAAAAGACACCTTTAAACTAGACACAAAGTAGCCTAGGCTTGTCATCTATTTGAGAATCCTAACTTGCTAGAGCTCTATTGCATTTAGAAATACAAGCTTATCCTTTCTGGAGAAGGACAACTCTCCAAAAAGGTAATTTTCATTGCAAAGGAATCACAAGTGTATGCTAAGTTTTGGAGGGTACGAAGCCCTCTGGGTAGGTGGTAGAATGTGAGATAGTGCCAGGGTAGGCAGAGCAAGAAATAACCGCACCGGGCAGTGGTGGGGCACACCTCTGATCCCAGTACTTGGGAAGCAGAGGCAGGTGGATCTCTGGGCATTCAAGAGATCAGCCTCCTCTATAAGAGTTCCAAGACAGGCTCCAAAGCTACACAGGAAACCCTGTCTCCAAAAACCAAAAGAAAAGAGAGAGAGAAAAAAAAAAAAAAAAAAAAAAAAGGCAAGGCAAAGATAGAGGCCATGCATGCTTTGCTCCCCAAGTGCTCTTAACCTCAAGTCTCCCTCAGAAGGAGGGGACAGAGTATTGACTTCCAGGCTGATGGGCAAACTTATCACCACCATCAGTGGTTACTCTGCTGTAAGTCTCCAAAGGCACTTAATACCAAGGGCCTCAAAGTCTGCTCTCCTCTTTCCTTCACCTGCTCGGCTGTGCTCTGCTTTGTCTTTAGGACCCGGGACCCCATATTTCTCCAGTACACCAAAACCCCCACCATGCTTTTGCACTTCCTAGTCATTATTCTGAGGATGGTCCCAGGTGGCTGTTCACAGCTTGTCCACTCGGCTCAGGCTTGAAACAGGTGTCACTCCGTCAGCAAGGCTTCCCCCACCTGGTTCAGTAGTTTACATTCAGTGGCCACTGTCTTCTCCTGTTCTATCGTCCTCTCTTAGCTGTAACTGATACACCTGTCTCCCCAAACTAAGACGTGACCTCCATGAAGGCACAAGAGAACTGACCTGTTTTCACCCCTTATGGCATTCCACCTCCAAGAGCACTTGCTTGTAGCAGGAATACATTTTCTCGTACTACTAAATTGGTAAGTAAGGATTTTTTTTTTTTTTTTTTTTTTATTTATGCAAAACAGAAAGCCTGAGTAGAAAAAAGAACCTTAAAATACAAGGGGCTAGAAATGCACCAGCAATCCAGAAGACAACACAACCTGTCTGGAAGTGGCAGGAACTTGGGTTGGAAACAGAATTAAGGACTTGGACAGGACCTTTTGAGTCACATGGAACTTGGTAGAGTTGGGCAACTGTCTCTTTTCCTGACCTCCCCAAGGCTATCACTGTTTTCTCTGGTAAGGGAAGTACAGTCTTTGAACTAGGGTCACCAGGGTTAGGATCCTCTAAGGGGACAATCCTGCCAATTGCCTCTATAATGAATGTTGCCCTAAGCAAGCAGGACCACAGGCTCAGACACACCAGTGGGCACCAAACAAAGCTGGACAGCCCAGAAAAGGCTCTGGAAAAGGTAAAACAAAAAACAAGGCAGCCTGAAACAGTGACTTTGGGGTAAAGAAAACATCTATAGGATAGCTATAGATACAGCACCCAGAAACAAAAACAGGAAGTTCTAAAATAGAAATAAAAAGAATAAAGGCTCAGCAAAAGGGTCAGGAGGTAAATTTTATAACATCTTCCAGAAAGAACATGAAAGCTGAAGGTACAAAGTGTAAACAAGGATTGTAAAGTGTTGGAAACTCTGTAAATAATATATCGTATATTCCAAAATTCTTGAGAGTAAATTTCAAATACTTCTATCACAAAACAATTAAGAACTGGATATGCAGAATTCTAATTACCCACATTCCATTACTGTACACTGTATTAGTCAACCGTAATCTCACTTTGTACACCCATACATACAATTCTGGTCTGCCAAATTTATAAATTTAATTAGAGGTGGTAGAAAATCTAGGAAAGTTACAATGGCAATTGGGAGGGACCAGGAGAACGGCTGAGAGAACAGGGAAGTTCATGGAAGAACTCAAAATGATAAGCCAAGAAAAATGCCCGCAGAGAAAAACATGAATTTCAGAGTGAGGAGGCCCAATGTGTAGGCAAGATATGGGATGAAAACTGCCCCTAAAGGAGTTCTTTCTGTTTGAATCTCAAAGGAAATCTTTTTACCATGAAAAACATCTCAGGATCATCTGAGACTTTGGGTGCAAACGGGAATAAAAAGAGCTAAGCGATGCCCCAAACCTCATTTAGGAAATATGACAGAAAAAGGACATCTCAAAGAACTTGACCTGCTAGGCGGTGGTGGCACACACCTTTAATCCCAGCACTGGGAGGAAGAGGCAGGTGGATCTCTGTGAGTTTGAAACCAGCCTAGTCTACAAGAGCTAGTTCTAGGACAGCCTCCAAAGGCAAAGAAACCCTGTCTGAAAAAACAAACAAACAAACAAAACCCAAAAATTTAAGGCTAAATCTATAGCTTTATCCTACACCTGTATACACTCATACATTTAACAATCCACATGCATACATACATATGTATTTGTGCACATTTATATGTTCAGACATATTTGTGGTAGGTAATCAGATCAGTTTTCTTGGTCTATGTGTGTATATTTGTTTATATTCTAGACAGAGCATCTTGAGTACTGAGATTTCAGGGGTGAGCAACCAACTCTTATTTCTATGTGATTCTCTACTGACTACTTCTACATGTAAGAAATCTAAAGCAGGATGTAGTGGCGTATGCCTTTATTCTCAGAACTCAGAAAGCAGAGGCAGGCCAGGCTGGTCTACAAAGAGAGTTCCAGAACAATCAGCTGTAAATAGACCCTGTCTCAATAAAAACAAACAAACAAATCTAGGTGGGTGGCAGTACATCTCATGTTGTCTAGGCTTCCTGGAACTCAACATGTAGCTGAGAATAACAAAGCTTGAACTCTTGATTTTCCTGCCTCTACTGCCCAAGTGCTGGGATTACAGCTTTTTATCCTGTGTTCACACACACACATGCATACAAATGCACCCTGGGTGGATTGAGTATGTGAAGACTGCCTATGTCAGCAAAAGCAGCCATGGACCAATGACACCCAAAGACAGAACTTCAGAAGGGCAATAATCAGTTTGCTATTCCACTTAGGAGTCTCAAAACCCAGCAGAAACTAATCAAAAACATTTGTTAAATTTACCACAGGAAAGCTCTCATCAATGTGAGACACAGAAAGGACATCCAACTGCAGTGTATCATGAGTCAGACAAGATGCTACTAAAGAGCATGAGAGCCATGGAAAATATAAAAGGAACAGAGGAAACAAGCCAACAGAGGTTAGACCTTACCAATGCCAGGGACCTCCACTGTCTGTAAGCGCCTGGGACAAGAACTTAAATGAGTGTGTGTGTGGCTACAACTCATCAAGTCTTGCATCTGTTCACTGGAGTCCTGCTGTAGCACAGAGCAGGACCTGAATCTCTTCTCTCAAGAGCTACAATCACAGACATGCACCTCCTACCATTCCTGGTTTGTAGCTGTTTCTTTTCAAAGATTTTCTTTTTTTTTTTTTAATTTTAATGAGAATTGCTTAATTGTTATGTATTGACTCCATGTTTTTGCTGGGTACCCTAAGAGACAGATGAGGATGTTGTAGTCCTTGAAATTGGGAATTTCAGACAGATGTGAACAGCCATCTGGGTGCTTGAAACGGAACCCAGGTGCTCTGCAAAAGCAGTTAAGTGCTCTCAACCACTGAGCTAGCTCTCCAGCCCCTATAGCTGTATTTTAGATCTTAAAAAATTATAACATATAATGTTGGCTGCAGTGAGAAGAGCGAGCTCACATTTGCCCCCGAGGACAGTTTTTACATTTTTATTATTTCCTGCTTTTAAAAACTATTCATAAAAGAATGAGCTTAAGGATTTAGTTGATTACAAAGTTTTAAAACACACCTAATATTTACCCTCACAACTTAAATGAGCGCCCACCTCGGTCTTTGATGCCTTCATGATGAACACTACTTATTAAAACACAGTCTTTGATGACACCAAAGAGTAGTCACTTCTTCGTTAGTCTAAGATAATACAACTTTTCAATCCAAAGTGAGATGTTAAAAAAATCCTGTGTTCTTGTTGAGTGCTCAGCCCTACACGGGGCTCTCTCTATATCAACACCCGTTTCCAGCTCAGGGAGCACTGCAGCAGGGGGTGGAAAACAATGTAAGAGCTAGGAGATGGGGAAGAGCACTAAGACATACTGCCTGCCACACAGGCTGCAGCCATCACCACAAACTCAGAGATTAGTTCAGTCAATTCCACACGGACAGGACAGGACAGGAAACATGAAAGACCTGTCAGATACGTAGTTACGGGCAACAGATGCCAATGAGGGGTGGTGGGTTCTCCATGTTCCTGCTTAAAAGCACTAAATTGAACTCAGTGGGCTATTTAAAAGGGGGAGGGTGTTGTCCATGGAGAGTGGAAGTTTAGGGTGGAAATAACTAAGATATATAATCTGGATGTCTGAAATTGTCCAAGAATCAAAACAACAACAACAACAACAAAAGGCATGTTCTCTGCTTAAGGTTCTACAGTAAATAATTTTCAGCTGGGAGACACTAATGAATCTATCTTACAAAATATCACAGGTCATCCTGTCCAAGTCAGACTGAGATAGGCCATGAAGACTTCTTCATAAAGTCTCAGCTAAGCCCTCTTTTTTTTTTTTTTAAATGCCAAAGAAGTGGGGTTATTAGGCTGACAATAGAAAATTAAGACAATACTAAAAGAAATGTACTTGAAAGTCTATATAGCCACCAAGACGGACAAAGATAAGGCTCTGCCTGTGTGTGCCCTGGCCATTCTGAGCTAGCTGCTTCTTTAGTGTTCTCAAGATGAAGCAAGTCTCCAGGAAGTGCAGGATTCACAAGTAATGATGCTAGCAACACAGTCTGGCAACCACTGGAAATTATTTAGCTGCTTTTCAAATGCTATCCCTGAGACTGGAGAAGGTATGCCCCATTTTCTTTAAGTTTAAAACTGTCATGATAGGGTAATGGTTGTTGTGAATGCAGACGTGTATTGATTCACTCTGTTAAACCAAAGATCTTTTCAGCTACTTTACAGCACTGCTGTCAAGTATGCCAGTGTCCAACATAATTAACAAGTTTAGCGCATGGGTACTTTAAGTGTTCAAAACATAAGCCTAAACGACAGGTTTCGCTCAATCTTTCCATATTCACATATGGATTGTGGCTACTACTAGCATCAAACAAAATTCTATGGCTGACTTAACTGGGCTTCTGAAAGTACCTGCTAAGAAAGCCACTTTTTTCTCTTTTTGAAACAGGGTTTCTCTGTATAGCCCTGGCTGTCCTGGAACTGCCTTTTGTTAGACCAGGCTGGCCTCGAAGCCTGCCTCTACATCCTTAGTGCTGAGATACAGGCAGGCACACCAACAAATATGTGAAGTCATTGGTTGGGCTTAAGGTGTGACTATATAGCAAAGCCCAAAACTGAAGGGCAAATTGTAAGTGCAGATTACAATCCTTCAATTTCCCCTCATACTTTTTTGTTGCCTATAAACACTATTAAAAAAAAAAAAAGCACAAGTCGGTTTCCCCTTTGGTTTATAGTTATACCGTATACAATCACCATGTCTAGACTGACCCTCCGGCCTTCTAACTCAGACAGGATATATACAGCAAGTAGCCTCGAGCATCCGGCTACTTTTCCAAAGTAGATACGCACAAAACACCCCCTCACAACAGGCATGTGTCAAAGCAGCTTGGGGTACCGACAGCTTGGGGTACCCACACTGTGCGCATCACTCACTAGGGTCGCGCGATTACTGTCTCCTCTCAGGCGGGGTACCCGAGGGTGTGTTCCTATAGCAAGGCCTTGGTGCAAGGCCTAGGCGGGAGTTTACCACCGCTGTCCAGCCCGTGGACCTCTTGGGACAGAGGAAAAGGACAACCCGGCCAGGCCGCAGCCCAGCTCTGCACCTTGCCAGCTTCAAGCCGGTCACAGCGCTCGGGCTCGCGGGGCATGCCGCGGATCTCACCGCGCGCCCCTAGGTGCCAAGAGGCAGGGGCCGCGCCGGCTCCTCCCTCCCCCGCGGGGCATGGGCTCACGACCGCACAGGAAGGCCACGTCCCCGGGGACAGGCACCACTCTATGGTCTGCGTGGGGGGGGCCGCACACCCACGTGACGAGCGCCCAGCCAATCGCGGGACAGCGACCCGCCACCGAGACGACTGCGGAGGCGGCTAGAGATGCCCGCCGGCAAGTCAAAGGCGCCTGTCCAGCCGGGCGCAGGGATCCTAGCTCGGTGCTGCCGCCATCTTCCCGGAGGAAGGGGCAGAGGCGAAGGGCCCCCTCCCCTTCACCGCTCCGCACTCACGCTGCCACCTGCCCGCCCCCGGTCGTCTCTCACTCTCAGGGGACAGACAGCCGATTCCTTCCTAAGAAACACCCTCCCCCCAGCCCTCGCTCCCCACAAAGCGAAGATTCTCATTACCTGTTCCTCTCTTATTAGCGCGAGGAAACCAAGCTCATAAGGTAGGAACTGTGGCGAAACAGGAACAAGACGCCATCTTGGTAAAGGAGAAGAGGCTACGCTTGACCTCCCCCCGCCCCCAGCCTCTATATGGCCAACCGCCGTGGGAGGGGCACGGCGCCTGCGCAGAGGCGGCCGCCGGCCGCGTCCACGCTTGCGCTCTGCGGGCAGCCGCGGGGGAGGGGGCTGCTCGGGGCCCAGGAAGGAGTTGGCATGGGGCGGGACGGCGCGATGACGCCATCTGTTCGCGCGCGCGCGGCGGGGCGGGGCGGGGCGGGGCAGGGCGGGGCAGGTCGGTGCTGCGGTCGGCCGAGCGGTGTCGGGCGTGTCAGCGGGTGAGCGTGTGGCGGTGCGCAGCCCACTGTCGCGGGGGCTCGGGTCGAGCTGGCCGTGCTGGGGGATCGGGAGGGTCCAGCCCGCGCCCCGGCCCACTCGGGCTGCGGCGACGGCGACGGGGGCGGGAGGGGCGCGCGTGGGGGAGGGGCGGCCGCGCCCTGAGCCCGTGGCTCCGGGGATGGGCGGGCGGGCGTCGTCCCTTCGAGGACAGCCGGACGGGCGTCCCCCTTCTGGGTAACCCTCCTGGCTGGGTCCGGGGCGTTGTTGAGGCGGGCCTGGCTGGTCCTGGTGAATCCCAAGTGCTGGCCTTTGGAGGAGGAGTTGGGTGAGGTGGCTTTGGATTCCTACCGACGAAGCCCTTGTGTTCGTGTGGCCATCTTCTCACGTAACGGTGCCGTTTGGTCGTGGGGATGTGAAGGACTCCGTCAGTCACCACGAGATGATAACGAGGGCCCCCAAATTGGAGGCAGTGGGTAGTGGTGTGGGAAGAGTTGGCCTTGTCTGCTGTGGCCGGCCTTCCCCAGGGTTGTGCGACGCCAGACAAAGGGCTGTAACAGTGTAAGTGACAGATAATAGGGGACGTGGAGCGGAGGCCTCTGACGGTGGGAAGCGGTGAAGTCTAACTCTGAAGCCGGCCCTAGGCCCAGACCACGCCTGACCCTTTTGTATCTTCCGGCCTCATTTGTTAGTGCCTGCCGGCCTTGTCCTGTCCTTCCTTACACGAATGCCAGACTCTTAACTCTTAGAACTTCTCGTTCAAACCACTGTGGTCTCGATCGCTGGCCTTAGCCCAATTTACTCCTCGTGTCTGGAACACAGCTAACTCCCACTCTGTCTTGTCTTCTGCTTATCTGTTCAGTTCCTGCTCGCAGCCTGTTATTGGGGACTCTGGCTGCATGAGATTTCCTTTAGATTAGATATTCCATTGGCGTTTAGTATTGGGGTACCTACTACATAGCAAGGGAATTCTTGGGTTCTCAGCAGCTAAAAAATATTTTAGAGTCTCAGATACATTTCTAAATTAGCATTGCTAGCATAAGCAAAAGTGGGGTTTTGTAGAAATCTTGAAAACGTGTTTCTTCACCTTGCCCCTGATTTGATCCTTCTTCTCAGTGGCTTTATTCAGGGATTCTTTGCAGTGCCCAGAATTCAGGCTGTCAGTGTGTGCTGGTCTAATTTCAGTGGCGATTTTCTTCTTTGTCATTTTTTCAGTTTTTACACCTTGACTCTCCCTCCCTTTACCGCTCTGTAAAGAACAGAGCTTTTAAATGAGATCAGATTCTCATTCTGGTTTAGTGGGGTAGCCTAGAGAAAGGGGGTGGAGCTGCCCTCTGTTATCATTCATGAGTGTAATTCAGCTCCCTTTGATTGTAGCATGCTGCCCCAAGCTCTGTTAAGAGTGTTGTGTTGCATAATGTACTTGTGCAGGCCTCACATCTAAGAAATCTAAGTGGCAAGACATCCCGGCACTTTGGGTAAAAGCTCTTCAAGAGCCTACATTGAGAAGTCTCAGTAGGGGGTGGGAGGTGTCAGGGGTACATGAGTGATGCTTCCTATTTATGAGTATTCCATTACTATAAATGCCACGTGCAAAATAAGTTTCTAGTGTCAAAAATACAGCTTTGTTAATCTATTCATCTTTAGGATCTTATTTGGGATAATAGTATTATTCTGGAATAAATAAGCTATGAATCATGGATAAAGAACTTATAAATAACTTATGACATCTGAAATATGCACAGAGTGAAAAATAAAAATTTAATTTGACTATAAATCTTAGATGTGGGATATCTAGTTGATGTACACTTTGTACTTAGTAGTTTGTAAATGGGTCAAAGTTTTCTCACTAAAAACCAAGAGCTTCAGAAACTCAGTATTCCCACTCTCATTTTGGCATCACTGGGGATATATAGTTCAGTTGGTACAGGGTTTGACCTGAATGCAAGAGTCCTAGGCCCCTATTACGTTCCCACATGAAACCAAATTTTTTTTTTTTTTTTTTTTTTTTTTTTTTGTTACTAAATTGTTAGAAAACCATTGTGGATCCAAGTTATGTTTGGATGTAGGGTAAAGAATGCATAGCCTGACATGATCCATATTGAAGAGTCATTGTTTGTATTCTCCACTTCTGTACTTGTGTTCTTCGTTGGGGTACTTCTTGAAAGAAAGGAAACTGATAATAGGAATTACCCTTCTTTGGTCTGAACTGACCCATGTCCTAAAATGGCTGGAAAATTGGGTCAGTAAAGCCAAGGAGATACAGCAGTGTAGAAAAGGAGCTCATGATGTTTCCTTTATGGTTTGAAATAAAATAAAATACATATAATAATAGTGAAGGCAAATATCCACTCTTCTGCTACCCTCAGCTATTTATCCTTCCTTGTAAACAAAGGTTATTTTACCCAGTGCTTAACATACTATAGGGTTTCCAGTTTAGAATTGAATTAATTATACCAGTTTGGGGAAGCAAAATGACTTGATAAGTTTACCCCCGCCCCAATCTGTTTGTAGCCAAGTATAGTATTGCACTCCTGCAATCTCAGCACCGGGAGGCTGAAGTATCGCCAGCCAGTTTAAGGTGATCTTTGATTACAAAGTCTGTCTTAAAAAAGACAAAGAACTTAAAATGCCTTCCTGTGCATTTGAATATTTTGTTGGTTTCTTTGTTGCCTAGACTATACTATGGGGGTTTTTCTGTGAAGCTTTGGAGCCTGTCTTGGTACTGGCGCTGTAGACCAGGCTGGCCTAGGACTTAACAGAGATCCGCCTGCCTCTGTCTCCCAAGTGCTGGAATTAAAGCCCCCCCCCCCAACTTGGTCTCAAATTTCTAATCCTCCTGCCTCAACCTCTAGTGCCGTGCTACCATACGCTGTTCAATTTTCATTATTTTAGTCTCGTTAAGTATTTTACCCTATTTCCATTCCTAAATATTTACTGCAGGATAGAAACTTCCAGTGCTGGCTTGCAGCTCATTGGCAGAACACTTGCTCAGTGTACATGAAACCAGGTGTTAACTCCTAAGTCTCTGTCTCTCCCTCTCTGTCTCTCTCTCTGTCTCTCGCTTGCTCGCTCTCACACAGACGCAAACACACAATTCAGAAACAAACTTTCAGGTTTTGAGATATGATCTCCTATCTTTTGAGTCCTGAGTTTACAGTGGTGCACCACCACAGCTAGCTAGAAACTTCTCACTCACCACATACCTTTTTTAGCACCTGACCAAAAAATTACCCTATTCTACAGTTCTTTTTTGTTCCTGCCTGGCCTGGATACCCGAGATACATGAGATCGATGGCCTATTCCTTTTAGCCTGATTTACTGTTTGTTTTTTTTTTTTTTTAAGATTAGGTCTCTACCAGCATGGGACTAACTCAGACCCCCTGAATATGGGTCTCAGCTAGAATAGAAGGACTGGGCAGTCTAAGGGACCTCAGACAGTGGAACCAGGATGTATTCCTGGTGCACAAAAGGACCTTGGGGACACATCCCCCCATGGAAGGATACTTCCTTAACTTAGAGACAGGAGAGAAGTCCTAGTCCCTACTTCAAATGACTTGACAGATTTACATGACCCCACCTGGATGGCGTAGCTCTACATGTGGAATTGGGGTGGGGTGTTGGGAGGGGAGGATGGTCAGGGTGCATGGGAGGGAGAGGGAACTGGGATAGATGTAAAATAATAATAATAAAAAGTCTTTCAAAATACAAAAAAAGTTGATGTGCTGATTTAGGTAGTTTTCTGTTTGTAGAAAGTTGAGTTTTATTATTTTTTTTAAGCATACAGCAGCCAACAATCTTTAAAAAAAGAGAGAGATTAGGTATCTATTATGCAGTTCTGAATGCCTTGGAATTCACTATGTAGACCAGGCTAGCCTTGAACTCAGAGAGCTCCATCTGCCTCTGCCTCAAGTGCTGGGATCAAAGATGTGAGTCCCTAAGCTCAGCTACTGTTACTTCGTTTTGTGTTTTTGTAATTCAAGTATTGTGGTTTTTTTTGCACATATTAATCCTGTCAGCAAAGTAGTTTTGTTTCATGATTTTTCTTGCTGTACTAATCCTAATAGTATTAAATAATTGTAAAATTGCAATATCTAGATCCTATTTGCATTTTTATTCTACTGAAAAAAATGAAGCAGTTGGGTATTTGGTTATATTAAACAGCTATGATTCATTTTTCTCCAGAAATAATAGCTTGCTATTTTTAGGAGCCTTGTGCATACTGCACTATGAATGAAGTGTGTATCTAAGATTCGCTTCACTGTAATACAGGGTCGTTAGAAATAAACTAATATTGACCTTGAATTACTAATTATTGAAATTGAATAAAGGGCGGTAGCTGAGGGTTTTATTATGAGGGTTTAAGTTTTTCCTTTGTGTTGTAATTAAGAGAGTAATGGGCATTTTAAATGTTATTGGTTATAATTCAAATAGATTTATTATATCTTTTTAAAAACACTGTATTTTATGTGTATGAATGTTTTGTCTGTATTTACATCTGTGTATCACATGCCTGATGCCCAAAGAGGTTAGAGGACATCAGATCCCCTGGAACTCGAATTACAGACAGATGTGAGCTGCTGTTTCATTGCTGGGAATCAAACCTGGGTCTTCTGGAAGAGCAGCAAATGCTCTTAACCTGGAAATTATCCCTTCAGCACCTAGTTTAAGAAATCGTATTGTTTAAGGAATAGCATTTGCTGTTGTTTTTGGAAACAACTCTGAATTTTATTTAAGCAGTTTCCTTGGTGTTTTTTCATGCAGATTGATGAATTTAATTATATACCTCATCAGTATCTGTAAATGGTTTTTAAAATTTTAATAATTTTATTTAAACTAAAAAGCAGTCATATTTTACATTCCAGTCCCAGTTCCCTCTTTCCTGTCCTCCCATTTCCCCACATCCCCCATGATCGCACTCCCTATCCACTCCCCAGGGAGACCTAGGCCCTCCCCCAAATGGTTTTCTTTTCATTTGTTACAATGTCTTATATTGATACATGACTAGACTCTAATTGCTGGCAAATATTTAAAAATTTTGTATTTATATGCAGGAATGGGGTGATTTGATGTTTGTTGGTCTGCTTTTCTTTACTATAGGGCCCTTCTTCCTTTCTCTTCTGGATTTGTTATTGAAATTATACTGACTTAACAAATAAATTGGTTCACTTTCCTTTTTTCTGTAGTGGCTTGGAATAGTCAAATGACTTTATTATTATCTCTTCAGAGTTATATGCTATTTTGCTCTAATTCCATCTAGTGTTAGCCCTTTAAGTAGTTTAGGGTGTGTGTGTGTGTGTGTGTGTGTGTGTGTGTGTGTGTGTGTGTGTGTGTGTGTGTTGCTGTCTTTATTGCTATTTTTTTTTTTTTTAACATCTATATATTGGGCAGGAGTGAGGGTATATGCTGCTTGTGTGTGCTGAAATTAGTGAACCACTTGCTGGAACCTGTTCTGTCCCCTTTTACCATGTGGACGCCCAAGATACCCTGTGAGCTATCTATGCTAGCTCTGTTGATGGAGTTCAGTGGACTATTTAGTGGCACTGGTTTTTGGTAAGTTATAGTACCGAGGATAGTATTCATTTCTCCCATTTTCAATTTATGGCCTTTTTTATAGTCTGTATCTGTGATTATGCATTCTTTTATGTCTGCTCTCAGTTCTTTAGTTGGGATTGCCTGAAGAATTTGTTTCTTTTGGGCATGATGGTGCATGTCTTTAATCCTAGCACCTAGGAGGCAGAGGATGATGGATCTCTTGGCAGCCCGATTTACATAGAGTTCTAGGACAGCCAGAGTTACTTAGTGAGACCCTGCCTGAAAAACAAACAAGAGCCAGTTTCAAAGATTCAACTTTTGAATTTACTAGTCTTTGTATTTTTGGCATAATTTCTTATTATCTCTTCATTTCTTTAGATTTTTTTTTTGTCATTTATGAATATTTTTAGGGACAAAGTTTCTTTATTTTCAGTGTTACTATTTGTCCTATAGACATCTGAGGTCACCCCATCCGTCCCCAGTCACCTTTGGTTCCTCAAGACAACCTGTGGTTTTTGCTTTTGGGCTTTCCTAGATCCAGTACTTGTTCAGGGTTGTTCAGCTCCTAAAGAGTTTGTTTTGTTTCCTTTCACACGTAGTTTAAACAGATCATGCACTGAGAGTGTTGATTATAAAAAGCTTTCAGGCTGGGCATGGTGGTACTCACCTTTAATCCCATCACTCTGGAGGCAGAGGCAGTCAGATCTTTAGTGAGTTTGAGGCCAGCAAGTTCCAGGACAGTCAAGGCTACATAGCAAGACACTGTCTCTAAAACAAAACCCTAAAAAGTAAATTAAAGCTTTCACATTTTGTTAATACCTTTAGAATATAAGATGTGATTTTATTAATTCCCTATTCCATAAAGCTTCTGTATGTCAATTAATCAAGATTGGTTGTATTACTGCCTTTCTGTCCTTGGAATACTGTTTACTTAGGCTGTACAATTCTAAGAAAATCGTATTAATGCTCCTTTGAACTTCTATGGCTTGTTTGCAGCTAAGTATTTGGACTGGACCTGTATTGTGTCTTCCTTATACTTTTTAAATGATTATTGGTGATTTTGTTGCTGTCTTATTCTTTTGCCTTGAGTCCCACTTCCTTGGTATTAGTAGTGTCTAGGTCTGCAGGGATTTGAGTTCTCAGCTGCTGCCCCAGTGCCAGCCATGCCTGCCTGCTGCTTGCTTCCTCATCACGGTGCTGACAGGTTCTTACTCTGTTCTTACTCTGCTGGGATTAATGAGGAAACTGAAGTGGCAAACCATTTGTGGCAAGGGATGGTGTGTCATTAATGGCTGTGCCAAAATAATTTTGTATTAGAATCATTGATGTAGATGACCCCAAATAGACACTTTGCTTTCAGGTTATATCCCCAAGTTAGTACTCAGGTACAAGTACCTATTTATCAGCTGAAGCTCCTTGGCTGAAAAAGGCAAAATGTGCACAATTTTTAGACAGCCCGTGTCTACCCTGTTTAGTACAGTGAGAGTTTCCCCTTTATGTCCTGTGATCAAGGCAGGTGTGTGTCTAGCCCCCCCCCCCCCCAGGGTTCCTCTGAGTAAAAAAAAGCCCTATCTGTCCTGGAACTCAATCTGTAGACCAGGCTGGCCTGGAGTGCTGGGATTAAAGGTGTGTGCCACCATCACCCAGCATCAAGGCAGGGTTCTTTTCCTCCCAGAATATTTAATTTTAAAAATGGCAGAATAGCTGGGTGTTGGTGGCACACCTTTAATCCCAGCACTTGGAAGGCAGAGGCAGGTAGATCTCTGAATTCAAGGCCAGCCTGGTCTACAGAGCAAGTTCCAGGACAGGCTCCAAAACAATACAGAGAAACCCTGTCTCCAAAACAAAACAAGGCAGAATATTAATGAAAGAATGCTTTACCTGTGGGTGAGGGAGAAAAAAAAAAAAAGATATTCTGATATAGAAATTTCAGAGAACAAAACCAGACTCATATATAAAGATATAAAGGGGAAAAAAATCTTGGATACAAAGGTGACCTCATTTTAGGATATCAGCTAGAAAATCCAATTAAAGAATTGGATTTCAACATCAGTGAAAATGAGCCGTAAATAGAAGAAATACCCCCAGTTGATGATGGTGTTCCTATTACATAAGAAGTACTTTTAAGGCACACTTAGCCTCAGTACATTGTCCTAAGCCAGTAAAAATGTTTCTTGTCAGTTTCTGTGAGACTAAGAAAATAGTGTTCACTTACAGTATCTATGCCTATAGCATATACTGTAAGGATAAACAGAGGGTCTTGCAGGATTGTTAAGGATGATGGAGATTTTGAATGAGAGGAATGTTGTACTATTAGTATACCACTGGTATGGAAGAATTCAGCTAGGACCAGATCATTTCAAACACTTCAACAGCTGGTAGAAAATGTACTAGTGGAGAACTTCACAAGTTCACTCTAGTCATCTAGGAGTTTAGGAAGGAGAAAGGGTTAAAAAGGCCAGAATATATGGAAGGGCAAAGACAGGAGATGTAGGTAAGTTGTATACTATTCACTTTCAGATGTGATGCCATGCCAATAATTGCTCTGTTGATCACAGACTTGTCTGGGTTTTGCTCCAAGGGAGGGAAGAGAATTTGGGAAGGCAGTTTTGGGAGGGTACAAGAGCATGAAAATCAAGCATCTGAAGTAGGACAGATGTTTTTCTCTCATTTTTAACCTTGAAAGATCCACATCCTCACTTAGTATTTTAAATTAGAATCCAGTGAACAGCTTTAAGTACAATGTGTTCTGAGACAAAAATCTTGTCTAAGTTATCAAGAGTTGCAGGATGGCCTACACATGTATATTTGGAACACAACTGTTTTCATGAATCCTAAATATAGTCAATGTATTAACTGTTAAAGACTTTGATGTCATCTATTAAAATCAAAATAAATTTACAAGTTAGACATTTCTGATCCATAGAAATCTAAAAACAGCAAGAATTTGATCCTGGGTGGGTGGGTGAGCTAATTTTCCTGCCACAATAAATTTGAATTTCTTTTTTGATTCCCCCGCTCACACATACCCAGACAGATTTCTCTGTAGTTCAGGCTGGCCTTGAACTCACAGAGATCCACCTGCCTCTGCCTCCCAAGTGCTGGGATTAAAGGCTTGTGTCCTAACTGCCTGGCCTCTTTTGATGTTTTGTCTAACATTTGTTTTGACGCTTTACAGAAGACAACACATTTTTAAATATCTCTGATCTCATTTTCCTTCACTTAAAATTGTTAATTTAATTTTACAAGATTAATTGCCACATTTTGGGGGAATAAAATTCTTGATTTTCACTGCAGGTCATTTGCTGGTAGGAGGCAAAATCCCAAAATCTTCAGTTCTAACTCTTGAATTACACTATGAATGTAAAACAGATAGCATTTTTTTCTCTGTATAAAAAAAAAGAGAAGAAAATCATTTGTAGGGGATATTCAGGTCTCCGGGTGTCTGCTGTGGCATTCTTTATATTAGTTTAAAATGTCCTCCATGTGTCTATATATAAAAGCAAGTAGCATCTACTTTTTAATGGGAACAGCAATGGCTGCTTGAAGGAGATGTTCTGTGGCCCATGGTGCAGACTGTAGGAAGATTATTTCAGACTAGTTGCAGAAGAACAGATGAAGCATACTGGTTGCAGAGCAGGTGCTGCAACCGTACGTATCCTGCTGATTTGACTAGGTTGCGGTTTGTTACTTTTATTGTTAATATTTCCTTAAGACTTAAACAAGACAAATACTGGCCTGGTGTTGTGGCTCACACTTTTAATTCCAGAACTCAGAGACAGAGGCAGTTGGATCCCTGTAAGTAAGAGGCCAGTCTTGTCTACATAGTTCCAGGCCAGCAAGAGAAAGATAATAGGAAAAGAAAACAAAACAAGCAATCAAACCAAGACAGATACCCAGGGCTAGCCTTTAACTCCCTGCTTTCTTGCCTCAGTCTTCCCTGTGTTGAGGTTACAGTTATAGACCAATACTGATTGTTTTATATTTTTCTATTGATTTGGAAATCCTCTCTCTTTGCCCCCATGAGTGTTTACTTGTCCATGTTTGTCCTGACTGACCTCTGTTGCAGTCAGGGCATGGCTTCTGACAAACCATGTTCCCTCTGACCCATTCATTCTCCTTTAGAAAGTCTCTACTTTTACTTTTCAATTTGGCTGAGATTAACATTTTTAGCATTAACATTAATAGCACTTTTCAAGGATATCCTTTCTATCTAAGGGACCTTAATTCACTCTTCTACTCATAGTTCCAGAAAGCTGATTAATGTATAAACTGGTGTTTGTTTCTGACAGGAAGGAAACATTTTTTTCTTTGCCTCTACTGGTTCTCCCCCACCCCAACACTTTGAAAATCTTGTAATAACGTGGGTTTCCTGAATTTTTCAACTGGAAGTCTTATTGAAGTCACTGGAAAAGGAGAATCAGGACTGTCACCTAGGTTTCCCATGAAACATAGTAACACTGAATTAAAAGCCCATGAATTCTTTTTGTGTGCCCACCTTAATTAACCTGCCAAATACAGTGAAGTGTAGGAACCTCATATTGTCTTATGTGCTTGGAAACATTTCTGTGTGAGAAACTTGGGGTCTGCAGGGTTTAGAAAGCATCAAAGAAGCTTTCTGCTAATTTCTGAGTTTCAGAGTCAACACTCCTGTTTCCCAAAGCTGCAAGGTTATGAAATTTGTATGAAAATTTAGCCCTCTGGGGCTGGAGAGTTGGGCTTAGTGGCTAACAGCACTTACTTCTCTTTCAGAGGACCTGGGTTTGGTTCCTAGCATCTGCACAGTGGCTCACAACCATCCAAAGTTCCAATTCCAGGGGATCTGACACCTTCTGACCTCAGGCCACCAGTTACACACATAAATATTAAAGAATTCATTCCTCATTACTTGTCAGTGTGATTCATATTACACCTTGAGGCCCAGTGCCAAAGTGTATACTCATGTCACTCCAGGGATCTTTCAGTAAGAGATGACACCCATTTCAGGGTATAGCACTCCAGGCACGGGAATGAATCCTTTCCTTTTTGAATGGCTCCAGTTAAATTGGAAGTAAGAAGTAGGTTGTCTTTTTCTCCCATCTCATCCTTAATGTCTAAGATGTAGTCAGGTCTGAAAAAATACATATATTTGGGGATGTAGAACCATGTCTACAGTTGCTTATATCAACTTATCTAGTTTTGTTTTTATACTGAGTAATGTTACTCATTTCTAGGGCAGTGTTTTTATTGAGAAACAAGCTAATGTCACATGTTTTTATCTTCATGGATCAGTTTACGCTGTTAAATATGTATATACAAATTCAGACATCTGTCTTTTTTTTTTAACAGATAGGAAAATCAAGAAAGATGTCTAAGGTAAGTAAGGTCTTCATGTATCTATGGTATAAAAAGAAATTGTTTTATATTTTCAGATAGTTGAAAAATAGGGTTTCTATAGATAAATTTCCAATTTTGTCTTATTATTCTAAAGTTTTGAGTTATCTTCTTTTTTAAATTTTTAAAATTGTCAATACAAATCCTCTTAACCGTGTTAGTTTTTTTTCCCCCAAAACCAATCAAATAGTATTTCAAAATTCCAGTAATTCAATTAAGTAAATTAATGGGGCTCTTAGACATGCTACATTTAGATTAGCCCTTATAAGTTGACCTGATATAAATTAGTTTTAAAGGACCCGTGTTTTGTTTGTAGGTTTGTTTATCCTCCCCCCCCCCTTTCTCTTTTGTATGTATCAGGCTGGGGGAGGAGGGAGAAAGAAAAGGAGACAGAGATTTCTCACTACTGGCCTGAGCTTCAACCATCCATCTGTCTTCATTTGTCTGGGGCTGGGATCACAAAGGCTTATCATCATGCCCAGTCTTTTGTGTTCTTTTTATTTACGTTCTAGTGATTGAATTCAGGTTTTCAGACTTGCAAGACAAGTACTTCCAATCTCCTAGATTGCGGTTTTGTTCTTGATTTATCACATCTTCAGCCATCTTTAGTCTGAAGAGGCATTTCATCAAGAATTCTTTTAACTGTCTTTTCACCATCATGCGCAGTGGGACATGCCTATAATCTCAGCACTTGCAAGGCTGAAGCAGGAAGATTGCAAGCTTCAGACCAGCCAGGAATATGTAGGGATCCTGTCTCAAATCAGTGAATAAATATTTCAGTGTAGTCAGCTGTGGGCTTATTTTTTTGTTTCATGGTTTTTGAAGCTGAATTTTTAACATTGCACTCCTAGCTTCTCTGCCTTTCTCTAGACAAAGTTCTGAGTCATAAGAGGAAGAAAGGAAAGGAAAGGAAAGGATGTCTTTTTTCCCAGATGTTTTTACAAACCTATCGTTCCTGATAACTGGTTGTAGTCTATTCTTTAACTAAATGTTGAATGAAAAGAGCCAGTTTTCTGAATTCTCTTTATATCAGGCCTTAATTTAATGTATTGCACTGAGATATGTTAATATTATATTTTACATAGTTAAATTGCTAAGCAGAATATTTAATAAAATATTATTAATCATCTTACAGCTATGGAATTTGATTTGATTATGGTTATTTTAATGATTTATTTTTATGTGTTTTGCCTGCATATGTATGTATGTATTATGTATCTATGTATGTATGTGTTGAATTCCCTGAAGTTACAGTGTAAATGCTGAGAATTGACACAGTTCTTCTGGAAGAGCAGCCAGTGCTCCTAACCACTAGGCCATCTCTCTAGCCCTGGATAGTGTTTCCTTTAATCCTCTTAAGAGAACACTGTTTTCTGATAATAGTATAGGTTTTGAAAATGATTAATTTGTGAAGTTTGTATTTTAGTTTGTGAGAACTGCTGATTTACCTATCACAAGTCTGATAATGTCATAAAAGCAACCAGTAAGGTATTTATTAGCTCTTCTTCTTTTTTTTTTTAAACCTTAACTTTAGCAACAACCAACTCAGTTTATAAATCCAGAAACTCCTGGCTATGTTGGATTTGCAAATCTTCCCAATCAAGTTCATCGAAAATCAGTGAAAAAGGGGTTCGAGTTCACACTGATGGTAGTTGGTAAGAAATGATCTCACTAATATCCCCCTTTCCCAACCTATGAAGTGCACTGACTCATAATGTCAGTGAGAAAATTTCTTTTTTGACAAAATTACCTCTGGAACTTAAAAGCATGTTTGTTTATTTGACCAGGATTTCATACATATAATCAGGAAATTTTGCTCAAGAGGAAAATACAATTTTATGTCATTTCCTTATTTGTATATAATGAAAGTTTCTTTGTATAATTAACTTTGTTAATAGTGATTTTTGGCTCCTAGTAGTCACAACCCTTATCAGTCCTTCCCCATACTAAATAAGTTTCTGTTTGTTGTATTATTTATGTGTGTGCATGTATTTAACATTCACAGGGACATACTTGGGTAGAGGCGGTTCTTTCATTTTTATGTAGGTAAGGATAGAGTTCATGTCATCAGGCTGGAGCAGCAAGCACCTTTACTTTCTGAATTATCTTGCTGCCCTGTCCCACGTTCCCCCTGCAGTTTAAACAGGGCGGATGTTGAAGAAAAAGGACTTCCAAAACCAGGTCATAAAGATATTTTGGCTCCTATCTTGCCATCACTTGATCATTCACTCTAGAGGAAGCTAGCCGTCATGACGGCATAAAGAAGACTATAAGGCAAGCAACTGAGGCTGCCCGTAGCCTTATAGGTGACCCACGTCAGAAGCATCCGCCAATCCCAGTGAGGCTTCCAACACATTTACTGTCTCTAACAACATTGGCTACTGTCTTATGAGACACCAAACCAAAAGGATCTTAGAGATACTGTCAAAGGCCAGCACTTGTGAGGTAGAGGCAGGAGGATCTCAATGAGTTTGAGGCCAGCCTGGTCGACATGGTGAGCTTTGTTTGGGACAGCCAGGACTACATAGAGAGACCCTGTCTCACAAAGCAAAAACAACAAAAAAAGACACTGTCAAGTTTTGTGGAACTTAAATTTGAGGTATTGTTACAGGTGAATTTGAAGAATTATTACATACTAGAGATGATGAATGTAATCATTCAGTTGTGTTTAATTTTCACTTAAATAGTAACTCATAAAATTACAGAGGAAGGCTATGAAATTGAATGGTTGCCTAAATGTATTTCTGTTGTATCAGATACAGCTGCTGTCAAAAGGTGTTATGGATCCCAACATATATTGTGTTTTAGCATCCCAGTAGAAGCTTAATGAACTGTGGTGAGGAGCTTTATTGTTACTGGGGTTTTTGTTTTAAACAGGGTTTCATTATGTGTCCCTGACTGGCCTAGAGCTAGCTATATAGACAGGCTGGCCGAGATAACTCAGATCACAGCATCCTATGTATTGGAGTTCAAGGCTTGAGACACCACATCTAGCGTTAATGATGAATTGTGGATTCTGTTAGCATTATCACATTTCAGTTAATTTTTGGCAGTTGCAAAAATTTCAAAACTAATGAAATAAGTGTTTGAAAAGCTTTATGATGGTCATGACTATGTAAGACATGATTATTTCTTAGAATTAATTAGTACACAGATCTAAAATGAGGACATTTGCTATTCTTACTGAAGAAGAGTAGGTACCAAAAGGGGCTCATTAGTATTAGACTTTTATAGGCCATATAGTTTGCTCATAATATTCAACTCTGAACTTACAGTGAAAAAGCAGCCATAGACAGACAGATAGCACATAAACAAATAGGTATAATCATGTCTCAGTAGAGCTTCTTAAATTGACGTCTGAAGTTTGTCTGTTGGAGAATGGTATTTTACAGTGTATTGCTTTTGTTCATGTTGTATTTGCTTAACTCTGTGAAGCTGTGTTACTGTGCCTGTCTAAAATACCTGATGGTCTAATGAGCTGAATGGCCAATAGCAGGGCAGGAGAGAGGAATAGGTGGGGCTGGCAGGAGAGAGGATGGATCTGGAAGAAAAAAAGATCTGGGTACAAGAGAAAAAGGAGGAGAGCTTCAGGGACCCAGCTACACAGCCAGACATAGAGGAAGAAGGGAAGAAAAAAAGTTACTGGAATAGAGAAAGATAGAAGCCCCACGGTCAAAGATAAATGGGGTAATTTAAGAACAGCTGGCAAGAAACAAGCCAAGTTAAGGTAGGGCGTTCATAATGAAGAATAAGCCTCCTCCACATGTGCTTTATTTGGGAGCTGGGTGGTGACCCCCCCCCCCAAAAAAAAAGTCAAAAGGAGCAAAAGCATAGTAAGAGTAAAAAAAAAAAAAAAAAAACTAGCAGAAACCACTTACCAGCCCCTTAAATAGGCTATCCCTCCATCAGTGGTTAACTGGACGACTGAATAAAACAGGTATGCTTATGGGTTTGTTGTTACTGTTTAACAGTAGGCAGTTCAGCAATTTAGTCCTTTAGAGAAGGAAAGCAAATTATTTGGACCTCGCAAGTTACTACATAATTCTGCCTTTTTCAGAGAGGGGAGAATGAAATAAATCAACAGGTCACAGAGCTAGAACCTAAGGTAACCAGGCAGAATTCTCAAGAAGAATTCCAGAATTATACACTGGGAATTGGCTGAATGACACTAAATCTGTGTGTGTAGAGTATTACAGGTTACTGAAGCTGGGTAAAATGTTAACACCAGAGACAGTGAACTGGAGACTACACAGGGCTAGAAAGTTTGTGGATGTGGAAACATTTGAATTCCAGCTAGTCAAAGAGAACTCTTGTTGAACACTCAGAGTCTCCAGGGGGTAAAGTAGACTAGAATCTGCAGTTATCCCTAAAAGGTTATAAACAAGCCTCGGAGAATCAAAACTACTTGACTGCTTTCTAAGTCAGAAATACCATTTATTATAAAGACATCAATAAGTGTGGTGGTGCATGGCTATTAATCCAATGCTTGAGACCTGGCTGGGTAACAGGATAATCTTAAACTTCTGATTGCCCAGGTTTTACCACATAAGTACTAGCACAGTACCTAGTTGTCTAAGTCATTACATTAGGCAAGCTTTATTCCATTTTAAATCACAAGTACAGACTAGTGTTTATGTACAAGAGTTTAGCAAGACCAATGCAACCTATGTTTCTGTAGTATGATCTGTATATTCTGAAAAAAAATCATGATATACAGAACCGGGTGGTGCTGATTCATGAAGCTTATGCAGAAAATAAGAGCACATAACTCAAGATTTTCACCATTTCCACATCGAATGACCTTAGGAGGGGGCTGGAGAGAAGGCTCAGCAGTTCAGAGCACTTACTGCTCTTTCCGATGATCTGGGTTCAGTTCCAGAGCATCTAATGCCCTCTTCTGGCCTCAGGAACCACACATGGTGTACTTGTATGCAGGCAAAATACATCATACACACAAAATATATTTTTTTTTAATTCTACAGGAACATTATAGTGTTATGCTATCTTAGACCATTTTATTTTGTTAGAATACCATAGAGTGGGCAATTTATAAAGAAAATATTTTTGGGAACTATGAGTCCAGTGTGACAAAAAACCATATATACCTAAGGGGCCTTCTTGGCTGTGTTGTAATGTAATTGAGGGCATTGTGGTGAGGGAGCACATTTTTAATAACAGCCACTCTTGAGATAAAAGTAGTGATCCATTTTTGAGGATAAAGTCCTCATGACCTATCTACTAATACCATAATGATTAGCTGAATTTCAAGAGTTTTGGAAGGAATTTTTGTGTACATTGGTGTCCTGCCTTCATGTGTTTCTCCATGAGGTTAGAAAGGGAGTTACAGTTGTGAGTTGCCATGTAGGTGGGAGGACTTGAACCTGGATCCTCTGGAAGAGCTCTGTTAAGAGCCAATGCTCTTAACAACTGAGCCATCCTTCCAGCCTGAAAGGAGCCTTTAAATCAGAACTAATGGTTAAAATATAATAACTAAGCAGACAATTTGTCTCTGAAATCAGCCATGTAGAGGATTGCAGCTGTGAGTTGCTGAGAGGTGTGGAAGTAAATTGTCCAATGATGGATGGAGATTTTTAGTGCTAGCCTAGTGAGTGTGACCCATGACATTGATGATTTGAAGTAACTTGATAGATGTTTGATGTGTGTGCATTGAAGTTTTTTTATTGTTGTTGTTCCATTTTCTACCCAGTGAACATTGTATAAATGTAAGCAAACGTGAAATTTGTATTATACAGTTCCCTAATACTACAATTCCATTGCAACAGATTCTTAGTTTCAAGTGTGTTAGTATAGGAGAGCTGGCTAAATGAATAGTTTGTCACATTAATAAATACATGGTTTAACTTTTCAAAGTTGTTATCTACTATGGTATAAATTTTACCAGAAAATAATTAAAAATGAGTTTTAAATAGATAGAACCAAGGGCTAAAGAGACAAGTAGTTAAGAGTACATTCTGTGGCCAGGCGCTGATGGCACACACCTTTAATCCCAGCACTCAGAGGCAGAGGCAGGTGGAGCTCTCTGAGTACAAGGCCAGCCTGGTCTACAGCTTCAGTTTCAGGATAGCCAGAGCTGTTACTCAAAGAAACCCTGTCTCAAAAAAAGAAAAAAAAAAAAAAAAATCAATGCTTATTCTAAAGAACAATAAGGAAATTCTAACGTACATTCTGTACACCTGTGAAGCGATAATTTGTTTGTGATCATGCCACTAACAAATTTCTACAATCCCCTAGTCTTGGATGCAAATTAGTTTCCTGTTCTTTGACTTTGAGCAAGTTGCTCACCTTCCTTGAGCATCCACTTCCCTTTTTGTGAGGCAAATGTGGTGGTAAAGACTCTTGATTTAACAATCATATGGGGAAGGTCATGACATTGTTCTCATTTTCATTTAAGGTGAATCTGGTCTAGGAAAATCAACTCTCATAAACAGCTTATTCCTGACTGATCTCTACCCAGAAAGAATTATACCAGGAGCTGCAGGTAAATATTTCTATATCACTTTGAAGTGTAATTTTCCTGAGCATTGTTAGATATCTTAAGCCTTAGATGTGTGTTTTGTTTAGTCAGTTTGTGTTTTATAAATTGTCACTTAAGTAGGCAAACTGTGCTCTATCTGATCTAAGTTCCTAGAATCTTGGTTGTAGACTTTGTTTTATACTTATCTGTGCAACTAACCTTTATTTCAGTTTGGTATTAAATGTCCTAATTTTCTAACCATACTGTACACTGGATAAGAAACTCAACTAAAAGAATTTTATGTCTTCAACAAGTTGGTTGGTGGTGGCACACACCTTTAATCCCAGCACTCAGGAGGCGGCAGAGGCAAGTGGATCTTTGCAAGTTTGATGCCAGTCTGGTCCACAGGGGGAGTTCTAGGACAGCCATGGCTACACAGAGAAACCCTGTCTCTCTCAATCAATCAATCAATCAATCAATCAATCAATCAATCAATCAATCAATAGTTACATACAAGACGAGGTAGCTCAGTGGCAGAGCCCTTCCCAGCATATGTGAGGCCATACATTTAATCTTCATTATAATCTAAAATGTTATGTAAATAAAAAATTACCATAGGAATTTATGTCTAATCTATCTATTCTCTGATTATCCCAGCATAGGATACTCCAATTCCTAATGTAAGCTTGTTTGCTTTACAATACTGGGAATCAAGCCTTCATGCTAGGCTTAAAAATACTTATAAAATCAACTGCAGTAAAAATGTATAATCTTTTCATCAATACTCTTATATTGTTTTAAATGAATTCACAGATTATTTAACTGGTCGTTTGTGTGTGTGTGCGCTTGCACGTGCATGCACTCATACTCTGACATGTTCATATGTGCATGCATGTTGACATGTGAGCATACATGTCAGGAGACAACTCTCTACCACTCCTACCATATGGGTTCCAGGAATTGAACTGTCATTGGGCTTGGCAATAGGCACTTAACACTCCATGAGCCATCTTGCCAATCCCAATATTGGTAATTTTTAATTTTAAGATTTTTAATTTGTATGATGATTTGCCTGCATGTATGTATGTATGTATACCACACACTTGCCTGGTGCCCTTGGATGTTGAATCCTCTGGAACTGGAGTTCTAGATGGTTGTGAACCATCATGTGTGTACTAGAAACTGAACTGTAGTTTTCTGCAAGAACAAGTATTCTTAACTGCTAAGTCATCTCTCCAGCTTCTCAGTGTTGGTATTTTTAATGATCCCAAGAAAAAGATTCATTTTTAGCACCAACATTTCTCATGCTGACTCAGGATCATTTTAAGCAGTCCTTATGTTACTTTCTGAGAACCTTCCTCAGAGGCAAGTACTGACCTTCCAAGTTATTTTCATAAGAACATAAATAATGGGTAATTTCTCCTTTAGCATGCTGCCTTGATTTTATGGTACGTTTTCTATTAAGTTTGTTTCTTTTCTAGAGAAAATTGAAAGAACTGTCCAGATTGAGGCTTCAACTGTTGAGATTGAAGAGCGGGGTGTCAAGCTTCGGCTGACAGTAGTGGACACACCTGGCTATGGGGACGCCATCAACTGCAGGGATTGGTATGAATCCACAGAGGGTTGCAGAGCCCCCCAAAGTGCTATGCATTTTTTTCATTTACTTAATTTATAAACTTACAGTTGTATACAATGTTAATAACACTTGAAGTGCCAGATCTAATCATTTAAAGTATTAAATATTAGCTGTTTTGAAACAGGGTCTTACTATATATTACAGGCTGGCCTCAAACTCAAAATTCTCCTGCCTTGTCCTCCTAGGTATTTTGATAATAGATATGAGCCACTATGTCCAGCTTGAAGATTAGTTTTTTTCTAAGAACACTCCAATAAGACCTGAGATTTAAAAATTAACCATATGTAAACTGCTCTGTGATATGAATTGCAACCAGTATACAAGTTGCTATTTATATACGTATGGCCCTTCTATGTGGTTTGAGGTGAAATTTGAGTCATAGTTCCTGTGAATTGCCATTGTTTTTACAAATAAGGAAATTAAGAAAATTGAACAGCCTGTTGCCTTCGTTGTGCAGAAAATTCTACTTTTGTACCTGCTTCCTCCTTGTCCTAACCCTGCCAAAGTAAATTAGCAACTTAACATCACTGAGAAAAGGAAGGAAGGGGAAAGGTGCTCCTTTGCCATTGCCCTTCTTCTGCATTAAGAATGTCGCTCTTCTCACCATTTTGTGAACATGCTGTCCTGTTTGGCAACTTATGTAATCCTGCCTTGGACCACATGCTTTCTGATAGTGCCCTGCTTCTTGACCTCCTGTCAAGCAGTTGTATGGCATGAAAGAATTGGCAGCCTTCCAATTTTACAGGCTACCAGTCTGGTACTTTGCAACCTGTCTTACTAATACTTGCCTACTTAACACTTGTCACAGTTTAAACACACACACATTCTCTCTCTCTCTCTCTCTTACATATACTCTCTCTCTCTCTCTCTCTCTTTCTCTCTCTCTCTCTCTCTCTCTCTCTCACACACACACACACACACACACACACTTCATTTTGCCAATGATGAATGCAGTCAATCTTCTGTTATGGATTGTTTTATACACTATATTGGAAAGGGGAGAAAAAAATTATTTTTCCTTTGATGTTAGGGACTGCTTGTCTCTATACCCTATGATTACTGTTGAAACTTGTGTTTCAGTTTTAAGACAATTATCTCCTACATTGATGAGCAGTTTGAACGCTACCTACATGATGAGAGTGGACTGAACAGGCGACACATCATTGATAACAGGGTACACTGTTGCTTCTACTTCATCTCGCCGTTTGGACATGGGTGAGTCAGTTGTTTACCAAGGAAACCTGCTGCATGTTATAAGAAGTGAGATGATTTTGAGGAAAAAACTTAGTCGTATGCTTTCCCTAAATGTGTTACTTTTTAACATTGTTTTTAGGTTGAAACCCTTAGATGTTGCATTTATGAAAGCCATACATAATAAGGTGAATATTGTGCCTGTCATTGCGAAAGCTGACACACTCACTCTGAAGGAGCGTGAACGGCTAAAGAAAAGGGTAAGAGCTGGCCACCCATGCCTCCTCAGCGTGACTTTGAGCCGGCTTCCTAACAGGAGGAAGAAAAACTTGAGCTGAGTTCCAGAGGCAGGGCCACAGAATTCATGTCCCATTGTATGTTAGAGTTCAAAGTATACTCAGCATTTGTAGCCTTTTTTTTTTAAACATCTCATCCTCATAGAAGAATCAAATTTGTATAGTTTAAATTCTTCTTAGAGTGGGATGTGGCTTAGTAAAAGGAGCTCCCACAACCATAAGTGCATGATGTGACATGAAGGGCGCCCTCTCCAGGAAAGTCCATTGCCGGTGTTCACTTAAGTGTTCCTAAGTAGAATTGTTCCCTGGATTGGGGCTTTGAAAATGTCTTGCAGCTACCCACCACCTGATGCATCTCAGGTACAACACTGACCAGTCTCTGTGGTGCTGTTTGTTATAGGGATTAAAGGCACATGTCACCAAGCCTAGCTTAATTAGTTAATTTGGATATTTTAAGGCAGTCTCACTCTGTAGCTTTGAATTCAGAGGTTCACGAGCCTTTGCCAACAAGTGCTGGGAATACTCTCCAGAATTCTTTTTGCCTGCATGATACACTCCTCCTCCCATTCCATGATTATGTGTTGCCCAGGAACTTCAGGTGCTCATAGTGTGTCTTTGTTCGCGGGCTCTTGTCTCGGTAAATGATTGTGGGAGTATTTTCAGTTTAGCTGGTGTACTGGGGCTGTCCTTAGTATTTCTGCTGCTTTATATGTTGAAAGTGATGGTTTATGATTATTACTGTTATTCTTACAGAAAAGCTCCCAAAATTCAAACATAACCTTTTTACAATTCTTAAAATTACTTGAAAATAACTTATCAGTTGTTTGATCATCGATGTACAAATAATTACGTATTTCTCGGTTTGATTTTGTTTTGATTTTTTTTGATGTTAAGTTGATCTTACTTGTAGTTTTGGCTGATCTGGAACTTACTAAGTAGACTAAACTGGCCTTGAACTTACAGAGAACTGCCTGCCTCTTGAATACAATTCTTACTGAATTTCTAATATGAGTTAGCTAAATTTTGTATTTAATTAAAATTTATTCTAGTTTTGTTACTGTTTCAGATTTTGGATGAAATTGAAGAGCATAGCATTAAAATCTACCACTTACCAGATGCAGAATCAGATGAAGATGAAGATTTTAAGGAACAGACTAGACTCCTCAAGGTAAGAACTGAACATTCCTCCCTGTTTTCTTAGTGTACCTAAGAAGGCTTCACTGACAGAAGACTTGGAAAGTCATATCACAGTAATATATTTTGGTTTCAGTATAGTTAGGAAATTTTTACTTAAGATTTGAAAATGTCATTGTAGACTTGATTTGTTCCATTTGGAAAATAACTGACATTTCTAAGTGAAATGTGTATTCATTTAATACTCGATCAAACATAGTGAAAGCCAGGCCGGTGTGCTGGCACACTCATTTCATACCAGCACTGGGGAGGCTGGGAAGTGCAGAGGCAGAGCGATCACTGTGAGTGATGTAAGCAAGGGTGGCTTTGAATTCAGAGGTCAACCAGCCTGCATGACATAATTCCTCCCATTCCGTGATTCTGTATGAGATGCCTGCCTATGGCCCAGAAACTTTAGGTGCTCATAGTTTCTCTTTGTTTGGGGCTCTTGTTGGGTTTGTATAGCCAATTCCAGGCCATCCATAGCTATGTGTTGAGACCCTGTCTCAAAACTACAATAACAAAAAGCAACTACATACAGCAGCAGGGAGTCATTTCTGTATCTGTACTAGGTTTACAGTGAACATTGGTATTCTCTACTACCTTGTATTTCTTTCTAGGCCAGTATCCCATTCTCTGTGGTTGGCTCGAACCAGTTGATTGAAGCCAAAGGCAAGAAGGTCAGAGGTCGTCTCTACCCGTGGGGTGTTGTGGAGGTAGAAAACCCAGAACACAATGACTTCCTGAAGCTGAGAACAATGCTCATGTAAGATATTTGTTGTATTTGTTATGGCAGAGCTTAACATGAATAGGACATTCAGAAATTGGGAATACCTCTATCAGACTGATAAGACCATTAAGTTAGGGACTGAGGTTCTTTATTGGGGCTCTGTATCTCTGTTGAACTATCTCATAGTTCTTGTTCTTCTTACTCTCTCATCTTGAGCCATTGATTTTAAAGGAAAACCTTAACTGTGGCCTAAGAGGTCCTAGCTCCTGCTAGAAGATGGACAGCCTCTTGCAATTACCCTAGGCCTAGCTCTAACACATCGTGCTCCTCCTTGTTAGATGGTCCCAATTGGCCTTGAGGTTTCCATTTATTTATAATAACCAATAAACTTGTTTATTTCACATATAGTAATAAAGATGTTGGTTGGCTTCAAATTCAGTGTGTATGACTTGGAACTTTGGATTCTCCTTCTACCTCCCCAGTGCTGGTATTCTAGGCATGTGCCACCACACCCATTTTATACAGTGCTGGGAATTGAACCTAGGGCCTTATGCATGCTACACAAGCTCTTCACTAACAGCCCCAGGCTCATTACTGTTAAGAGGGTAAAGTATAGATGTTACTTCCTATTGCTGTGATAAAACACCATAACAAAAGGCTTGGTGTTGGTGGCGCATACCTTTAATCCCAGCACTCGAGAGAGGCAGAGGCAGGCGGATCTCTGTGATTCCGAGACCAGCCTGGTCTACAGAACTAGTGCCAGGACAGGCTCCAAAGCAATACAGAGAAACCCTGTCTTTGAAAACCAAAAAAAAAAAAAAAAAAAAAAAAAGGCAACCTGTAAAAGAATTTATTTGAACTTACTCTTCCAGGGGGATAAGAGTCTGTCCTGGCAGGGAAGCAGCAGATATGGTAGTTAGTCAGTGGCTGAGAGTTCACTTTAACTGAACACAGGAAGAGCACACTGGAAATTGCATGAGGCTTTGAAGTCTAAAGCCTACCTCAGTAACAAACTTCCTTCCGTAAAATCGTAACTCTTAAACCTACCCAAACAATGCCACCAATTGGGAACACCTGAGCGAGCCTACAGGGAATTTATCTCATTCAAACCACCATACTATAAGAAAGCATATTGTTCAAGAACTACACTTTGAGGAAGGTTGGGGAAATGACTCAGCAGTAAAATACTTGCTACTCAAATCTAAGGACCTAAGCTCAGATCCCTAGCCCTCATAACAGTCTGGTACAACAGCACATTATTATAAGCCTAGCACTGTGGAGTTGGAGACAGACCACTGAGGTTCACTGACCAGCCAGCCTAGCCAAATCAGTAATTCTAAGTTTATTGTTAGGTCCTCTCTCAAAAATAGATAGAGAGGGCCATTGGTGGCACACACACACATCTTTAATCCAGCATTTGGGAGGCAAAGGCAGAGAGATGGGAGAACCTCTGTGAGTTTGAGGCCAGCCAGGGGTACACAGAGAAGCCCTGTCTTGTGAAATATGTCAGTCAATGGCAGTGGGGTGCTGCAAAACCTGTAAAAGAAGATAGAAGGGCAGGAGACAGCTCAGCAACTTAAAATTGTAGTTGGTCTTTCTTAATGGACTACCAGCTCCCAAATAATGACGTGGAGACTTCTTACTAAACTTGACCCTAACTTAGGCTTATTCCCAACCAGCTCTTAGCAGGTGTGGTGGTGGTAACCACCTTTAATCCCAGCACTTGGGGAAACAGGCAAAAGACAGGTGGATCCTCTGTAAATTTAAGACCAGCCTGATCTAGAGAACAGGTTCCAGGACAGCAAAAATCAGGGCAAGGAGGGGAGGTGGGAAGGGGGTGGTGGCGCACAAAACTTATATTAACCTACAATCTGCCATGTGGTTTGTTACCTCTCCTCAGTATTATGTAGTCACATTTCCTCCTTGTCTGACTAGTGAATCTCCCCTCCTCCCCCATACATCAGGTTCTTCCCAGAGTTCCTATATTTGCCTGGAAGTCCTACCTATCCTTTCCTGTCTAGCTATTAGCCATTCAGATCTTTATTAAACCAATCAGAAGGTGTTGTAGGCAGGTGAGGTAAAACAGCAACATGTCTTCACACAGTGTGATCAACTGTCTTGCAACATACAACACTTAATGTCCTTGCAGAGGATCTGTGTCTGTATCACCAACTCCAGGGAATTCAACTCCCTCTTTTGGCCTTTGTGAGCACTTGAGTATATGTGCACACACACTTCTGTTTTCTTTGTATATTCATTTCTTCCTTTGTATTTCATTCCTTTCTCCCTCCCTAGTTAGAACCCTCTCCCATTTTACATTTTTTTTTAAAACAAAAGTATTGAGAGTGATTGCAGAAGACACCCAGTGTTGACGTTTGTAAGCACACACACTCAAACACCAGCATACACACACAATAATGAAAATAAGCAGAGACCAGTGAGTTGGCTCAGCAATAAACATGCATGCTACCATATTGGACAACTTGAATTTTATCTTAAGGATCCATATGGTAGAAGGTGATGACTGACCCATTCAAGTTGTCCTCTGACCTTCGTGCAGACCATGACACAAATGTCTCCCCATAAATAAGCATAAACTTGGAAAAAGGATTAAAAACAGTAACAATAAACCCCTTCCCCTCACCCTTGATTCTTAATAGTTTTTTATAATTAAGGGTAATGACTTTGGACAATAGTGTGAAAAACAAAAGAGGATATAGTCAATTGGACTGGACTGGCAAGATACTTACTTCAGCAGTTAAAAGTGTTTGCTACTATTGTGTCCATGTCAGGCTCTCAACAGCCATCTGTAACAACTGAGGTGACTTGACACCCTCTTCTGGCCAGTCACATAAATAAAAATAAAACTTTTTGTTTGTTTGTTTGTTTGTTTTAAGAGAAAAAAAACAAAGCCATGCTGAGGTGATAATGCCAATGTTAGGCTGGAATATGAACACCTACATGTTAGCATTGTGTCACCAAATCAGGACCCATGGTGTAATAGCTACTGCCCAGCAAACAAAGTGGGCCCCCAGTGTTAATGCTACAAGCTGTAAATCAGCATCGCTCTTAAACATCAGCCTAGGAAACTCTGTAAATGTTACAGGTGTCAAATATAAGACTGTCTTAGTCTATTTCCTGTTGTAATTTATAAATACGGAAGATTATTTGTCTCTTTCTGGAAGCCATAATATTGGCATCTACTACTGAGGGTCTCCTTGCTTGTTAAAGTGATCAATTTTATTTTTATTAGCTTGTGATATACATATCTTGGGGTACAGTATATTTAACACGAATATACTGTATGTACTAAACAATTTCCTTCTCTATATCAATTCTTTACATTGCCTTCAAGTTTTCCTCTTGTAGTTCTCTGTAAAATATATCCCTTTAATGAAAACAGTTCAAAGAGAAGTAATGTGAATAAATCTAATATTTTGGTTAGTTAAGACTGTCACTGTTTAATGAATGAGAACCAGCAATATGTTAACATCTAAGTTACTATAAATGTAGCATAATAGTTTTGAGAATAGTTAAGATACTTGGTCTGCAGTGCTAAGCCCTAGCCCCTGTCATCCAGGCAAAGTTAGTGTTGCACAAGAGGTGTGATTCTCCTCTGTTGTGCCAGTTGTATATTTTTTGTTTGTTTTGTTGCTTTTCAAAACAGGGTTTCTCTAGAAACAGGGTTTCTCTAGAACTGGATCTGTAAACCAGGCAGGCCTCCAACTCACAGAGATCCTCCTGAGTGCTGGGATTAAAGGGATCAAAGGCGGTTGCCACCAACGCCCAGTACACATTTTTGTACTTTTTACAATGAATATCCAACTACCCTTGTATCCATATTCTTACTGTTTTCCCTAGATTCTGAATAAACAGGAATGTGTTGTAATGTTCTCTACATATTTTTAAACATGTATGTAATATTTTAAGAAAGCTATGCAGATGCCTATTTGAATATTTTTCATATTAGAAAAATGGTATTTTATTTCAGGTACCATTAAATGAAAGTCTCCTAAAGTCTCTTGTGTGTCCTCATCCCTGCAGTGATAATGGTTTTGTACTCTGTCTAGTAGTGCCTGTGGCAGTGTTCAGGAAAAAGTGTTCTATACACACTTGTGTGTTATAGCTTTTTGTGATTGCAAAGGAGCACACTTCACTGGCATTTCCAGTTACATAGCTTATCCTGGGATTCCAGCAACCTGTGTTCAGTTTGCTAAATAATTACTCGGGCTCTCAGTTCTGCCAGTTTTTTCTGTGTTCTTGATTGTTGTTGTTCTTGATGAGACTCCATATACCTGAGTCCCTGTTGTATTCTTTCTCTTTTTCAGCACCCACATGCAGGACCTGCAGGAAGTGACCCAGGACCTTCACTATGAAAACTTCCGTTCTGAGAGGCTGAAGAGAGGTGGCAGGTTGTCACACCGCCTTGCCCGTATTGTGTTCCCTTAGTCACTTGCCTTTGCTTTTGTGTGTCTACCTCAGACTTCTTGATCACAAACAACACGTGCTTCCTATACAGAAATTGTTAAAAGAGTATTGCTAACTCAGTCAAATGGGGGTGGGGGAAGGACATTGATAATGTGCACATCAAGAACAGCTTTGGAGGCTAGGGAGATAGCTTAGTGGTTAAGAACATTCACTGCAATGCACATATATACGTAGATATACACATAATACATAATTAAGAATAAAAAAGCTTTTTGAAGTATTATGATGTTACTTTGGAAGCCAGACATTAAGAAAGGTTTAGACATAGGAAGTACAAGAATCCCTCCTGGCACACCCAGCATGCCCTGGTGGTGTTTGCAGAGTGCGCACAGGGCCTTTCCTCAGTCCTGCTCCACCAGCCTCTGCTCACTCCGCTCCATGTGGCTCCTTCAAGTGTAACAGTTTTATTCACCATATAGTCATAAAGGGGAGCTTATCCTAACACAAGACCCTTCTTCAGGTTAGACCTGCTATTTGTGACTATGAAATGACAGTCAGATCATCTTCTGAATTTCCAGTTTCTTCTTGTGTTCTCTTACCATGTCTTTAATTTAAAAAGCTGTAAGCATGTAATTATAAAGTAGTGGTCTTCAGAATTCTCAAGTTTTCTTTCTATTCAGAAGTACATTGCAGTATTCCAATTGTAATTTTTTTTGTTGTTCCCTTAGGAAAGTGGAGAATGAGGACATGAATAAAGACCAGATCTTGCTTGAAAAGGAGGCTGAGGTAAGTAGAATAGTCATGTTCTGGTGTCTGTAGCTGTTTTCCATCCAAATATTTTTTTTATTAAATAATTTATCTAAATTTATTTTATGTGCATTGGCATGAAGGTGTCAGATCTCCTAGAACTAGAATTACAAGCAGTTGTTAGCTGTTATGGGTGCTGGGAATTGAACTTAGATTGTCTGGAAGAGCAGCCAGTGTGCTTAACTCCTGAACCATCTCTCCAGCCCTATCCAAAAATATTTATAAATAGTTTATTACAGCTTGCTTTCTTGCTTTTTTGAAGTATTGTACTCAAATATTTTAAATACATGTGTGCATACTTAATATACATATTTTTCACATTGACTCACTTAGTCTTCAGTAGCAATTTAGCTGACAATAAAAGGTAAAATATTCAAAGATCTTTTTCTCTATACAACATAGACAGTAACCCACTGGGAAACCCAATGAAGCTGTCATTTTGCATTCAGTTACCAAAAAGGATAGAAATACATAGGACTTATATGCAGGAAGTAGTTAGATTGTGTAAAGTATAAAGATTTCAATAAATAAAGCATGGTGGCTAGGGCAAGTTGCTACGAGAATCCGTTTTCTAAACCTCTAGATTTAGAACTGTCTGAAAAAAATACCCTAGCAAAGTGTGTTTGATCTTATTTTTCTTAGGTAAAGTAATTCTAATGTTTGAAGGAGTAAACAAGCACATGAAACACAGAGAGCTCATTTATTAAAATTGTTCTAATGAGACCAACCTTGTTCTTCTCGTAACAAAAACATTTTAGAGAATGGTTGATATCCAAATAACCAGCTAGAAATCAATGCAGAGTAGAACTGTGCTAATCAGAATGGTGCATTCAAATGTGGTAGAGTTGTGTAGTGCAGATTATTTAGTGGTTATGTGGTCATAGGGCGCAACCTTTTGTAAACAAAAAGAAATCATTTCTTTGGCCAAATCAATTCATTGTGGATGTCTGCCATAACCACAAAGTTACCTGAAGAAAATTTGATTAAATATTTTAGAATACTTGCCTGGAGCTTTTCTAAACATACAGATGTCAGTGACAGAAATTGGTAAGGAGTCTGGGGATGTGGCTCAGTGGGTAGAGTGCTTGCCCAGCACACAGAAACTCCTGGGTTCAGTCTCAGCAAGTCGTAAACTATGCATGATGGATTTTGCCTATAATTCAGCACTTGGGAAGTAAAAACAGGAAGATCAAGGAATTCAAAATCATCCTCAGCTACATAGAGAGTTTGAGTCTAGCATGGGCTACATGATAATATGTCTCAATAATAACAAAACAGTGGATAAGGGTAGCAGTGGGTAAGCATTGTTTCCATTACTGAGACCTTGCTGTCCAGTCGAAAAGATGAATCATTCCCACTCCCCTTTCCTCTCTGTTCCCCAGAGGGTAATAGCAGCCTTCTTTCTTGTCTCGTCTTAGTCTGTTGTTTCATTTGAATTGCATATTTTGTCATTTACATGGATTTTTGATGAATTGTTGATCTTTTAGATTGGTTTGTGACTTTTTATTTGAACGTATTGCTGTATTTTAAAAAACAATAAAGCTAAATGTTATGACAGCACCAACACTGAGTCTGACATGTACCATTCACAGCTTCGCCGCATGCAGGAGATGATTGCAAGGATGCAAGCCCAGATGCAAATGCAGATGCAGGGCGGTGACAGTGACAGTGGGACACTCGGGCACCATGTGTGAGGTGTGTTTTCATGTTAGTAAGTTGGGGAGGTACGGTGATCTCTATCAGCCCAACCTTGAATATGATGAGCTCCTCTGTCTTACTTTTACCAATGTTCTTTGTTTTTCAGTCTGCCATTAGCTGTATCACTAGCCTTTCATTGGAAAGCAGAAGTCATTCTCTGCTGCCACCTACTGTCTACTAAAGACATTCCTATTTTCTAATGTTACAAAAAGTAAATGAGGGTCACCTTGCTGCAGACTTCTAGGCCTTTTAGGCAAACATTTATGTGACCATTGGAAATGGCCATATCACTTAGATTTGTGGTCTGGTGTAATTCTCTAAACTTTAAGTGTCATAGAACTTGACGGTTTCGGAGAGCTTCATAAATGGCATCTTGATGTAGTTAATAACATTTTGCTCAATTTAAGTAAGCCCTTTCATATGCAGAAGGAAGTATTGTCAATGATCAAAGCAATATATCACTCCCATTTAAGTTGTTTTGTCTTTACTTTCCAGAAAACGCTGTCGGATAAAAAGAAAAGTATTCCTCATAAGTGCTGCAACATCACATTTCTTAACACCCTTGGAAGTGTGCCATCCGAATTCAAGTCCGTGTCTGAGAATTTCAGTTGGTTGTTTTTTGCTTTTGATGGTTTTGATTTTTGGTTCTTTTCTCTTTTTTCCCCCCTTGTATGAAGTACTTTGAACATTTATATTTCATTGCTATGTTACACTTTATATTGTATGAGGTAAACCCTGATTTTCTTCTTCCTTAACCACTAATGTTAGAATTAACTTCTAAGAATCAGTCAACCTGTATACTGGTAATAGTGAATTTCTTTGATTGAGCTGGCCTGACCAGTCATTGACAAGTACTCTTGATTTATATCTAGACATTTTTGTTTGTTCAGAATGTTCCTGTGTGGTTGGACATGATGTGCCCGTGACAGAGGTGGTTGTGCATACTTGGTGGCAGAATATTTGCTTATTAGAATGAAGTCACACTGTTAACTTTATATTTGTGCAGAACACCTGAAACCACTTTTGCTGCTGTAGTTAATAAGGTTAATTCATCTGCACATTTATCTGTTAACCAGGCAGAACAGAGGAGGGTTATCTAATGAGATAATGTTTATACTTCAATGGCTTTTAAAAAGCAGGGTTTCAGGGTTGAATTTTAAGAGCTCTGGATTCTAATGCCAGATCCTTTTCAAGCCTCTGTAGAGAACTCACTACAAGGACTTTTTATACTGTGGATGCTGATTATGCTACGCTGTGGAGAAAACCAAAGCAGCTATGAGCTCCAGCTTCATATTGTAACAAGACTCTACACAGTAAGAGTCAGTAAGCTTTTTACTCAACTAAGGAGGCAATACTTTTTTAAAGAAACCAAAATGTTTATATTTTATACTGCACTTTAATGTACTTTGTATAACTAGGTGCAAAAGATCTGCCACGGCAGTGGAAATCAGTCCTTGGTGGGCATGGATCTGAACCCAGGCTTGTGATTGGGTGGTGCTCTTGCACAAACAGCTGCTTGAAGCCCAAATGCCTGCCAGGTTTTCCTCTAACTCTACCCTTTTTCAGTGATTTTCTACTGACAGGAAAATAACCATTTTTTAATTAGCAGGCTGTCTCGTCTGTTTTCAGCCACTGTCATTTTCCTCGGGTGGTAGAGTATAAAATGTCTTCATGGCAAGAGTGAAAGGCAGTTCAGATGAGCAAAGCCGTGCCTGGGGATAGTCTGGTACTCTGGCCTGCCTTCGCTTGCCGTTTCTCATGTCAGCTCATGGCCACAGAAAGGGCAAGTGAAGGAGACTGGTGTGGAGGTCGCAAAGCAGGTGCTGGTTCTGTGCTTTCATTTGGCTGCAGAAGAAAGTGCTTGGTTGATGATGAGGCGGGGATTTGTGTTTAATTCAGGCCAAAAATCAATAGTACTAGTAAGAATGAGACTTAAAAGTTGTTAGTTATAAATGACAGAAAATAATGTTTGCTCATTTTACCCCTTCACTGTTGCATCACTGTGATTGGCCAGGGGTTCACTGTGTAAAGTTCCTACCAAGAACAGTGTTGATGACTTTAGAGGACACCCATGCAATTCTTTGTTTGGGTTATTTTGACATTAATTTGATTGGAGAAAGGTGTTTTTTTAAGAAACAAAAGCATTTCCAAGTGTCTAGTGGGAGCCCTGTGTTTGTGAGTTAAGGTTGCCATTCAGGGCCAGCTGACATCTAAGACCTAAGCAATGTGAGCTGCAAGGTCTTGCAGCCACAATTCTAAATCCCCCTTCAGTTCTTCCACCCAAATCTGAACATACACTTTTGCTAATAAATACAGCTCTCTCACTAAAAAGTAACTTGTACCTATAGAAATGTATTTTGAAAACATTTTACACTTCAACTTTGTAGCCATTTAAACTAACCCTTTTTCAATAAAGCACTATTGTTTAGATATTAAATGAACAGTTTTCGTTTTATTTGTAAGGTGTGAGGTCCACTGGGAATATTAGGGGCCCCAATGACAATTGTATATTAGAACAGGAAGTTACTTGTATTAATAGCATGAGTACTGTGTGAGAAGGCCCAGATACTCCAGAAGAAATGGTACAGCGGGACAGAACTATGTAAAGGTTATCAAATTATCTACAGATTATTTGGTAAAAATGGACACTAAAACTTCATAGGTAAGTTTACTAAATAGAAAATGAAGAAACAACTATTAAACTTAGTGGGAAGTCAAAGTGATCCAAATGTATTTCCAATTAGCCATATAAGAGGTAAGTTTGGAAATCAGCTTTTTAAGTTTTTAAACAACTTCATTGGTTGAGAGTGAGACAGTCTCCCTTTGTAACCTGACAAGCCTGGAACTCCCTGTGTAGACTAGGCTGATCTCCAACTCAAAGAATCCACCTGCCTCCTCTGGAGTACTGAGATTGAAGTGTAAGCCACCATGCTCAGACTTTTACATTTTTATTTTATGTGTCTTGAGTATTTTGCCTACATGCATGTGTCTACCACGTCCATGCCCGGTGCCTGAGGAGGAGACTAAAGATGTCAGATTTCACTGGGACTGGAGTTGGAGACAGGTGTGAGCAGCCAGTACTCTTACCTGCTAAATGATCTCTGCAGTCGAGGAAAGCAGCTTTATTTATTTTAAAGTTTCTCAAGACAGGGTTTCTCTTTGTAACTGCTGTGCTGTCCTAGAACTCACTTTGTAGACCAGGCTGGCCTTGGAGATCTGCCTGCCTCTGCCTCCCAAGAGTTGGACCACCTGATGGAAAGCAACTTTAAAAATCAGAATTTGGACAGGTGAGATGGCTCAGTGGATTGAGTACTTGCCATCCAACCTGATAAAACCTGAGTTTGAGCCTGAAACAATGTGGGAGGAGACACAAAAGTAAATGTTCAAAAAATAACCAAAAGCTTTACCCTAATCTGTGGGGATCATCAACTTCGTCTTTGCCTGATGTCCATTTGGGCAGCCAGACCACTGGAATGACCGTCCCAGTACTATCTGGGCCCCTCATCCTCTTGCTTTCTGAGCAGCACACCAACCCCAGGGTAGGTCTCTAGGTACCAGGTTGCTCATGTCTAACCTCATTCCTGCTCTTATGATTGACAGCACACTCAGTGGCAGTGGCTAGTTAGAGGAAAATGCTAGGGTGGTGGATTAAGTTGGAAGGCCACCCTATGCCACTGAGCCCTAGGTTTCCTTGGAGAAGTAGTGGGCAGAAGCTTCTTCCACCTTGGTGCTGTGTACAAATTGTTCCTGAATGGTGGTTGAGAGGCCTGGCTTCCTGCAGGGCCATTAGTTAACCAATGGGAGAAGAAACCGAGGGTACTGCAAATCACAGGAGTTGGGGGGCCCCGGGCTCTGAGCGAAGCCCGACTCGGGGACCGCATCTCGAAAGCGACCTTCTAGGAACATCTGGTTCCCACAGACCACGGTTCCACTATTCCGGTCGGAGGCATGAATGACCAAGGGTATGAATGTTAGGACAGTTCCGTGAGCTGGGGGCAGTCCCAATCCCCACCCAGAACCGCCCCGCCTTACTTGTCAAAGCCAGGCTGGAGGCTGAGACCCACGCCTGTGCCCAAGTCCCGCCCAGGGCCCACGCGCGTTCAAAGTCCAGCCCAGGCCGCGTCCGAGACCGAACTTTCCCGACGTCCCTAAGTCCCACCCAGCACAGAGTTCTCCGGCCCCCAAGCCCCGCCCAGCGTGCTGGAGCTCGGTTCCACCCGCGGGGGAGCTGCACAGCCCGGCATTTGACATTAGGGCCCGCTCGCCCCGCCCTCCCCCGGCCGAGCGCCAATCAGGCCCGGGTGCTGCGCTCGCAGGCTCCGGTCCGGAGGACCCGCCCGCAGGCCAATCGGCGGTGCGTCCGCGGGGGGGCGGGGCTGCGGCGGGGGCGGGGCAGCAGCTAGCCGTCGGGATCGGGCGGCGCGGCGCGGCGCGGGCGCAGGACGTGGAGGAGGCCCGGCTGGCGGAGGCGCAGGCAGGCCGGTGTGGCACGGTGAGGACGCGGCGGCCGGCGCCGAGGCGGGGGCGGGGGCGGGGGCGAGCCGCGCAGGGCCGGTGGGGCGGGCTCGGGCTCCCCGCGTTGGCCGGACCTCAGCGGAACCTGAGCCCGAGCAGGCCCGAGGTCCACCAGGGACAGTCCACGCCCGCTCTGAGGCCTTCGGGAGGGCGCCAGCTCCTCACCGAGTCCGCGCTTGACAGCACACGTCTGTGGGCCCTGTCCGTGGACGGTGGAGGCAGGGGAGTCTTGGGGCGAGACTGGGTGTCCGCTCGTGGAAATGGGCGGGCTGGGGAGGGCCGAGGGCTGCAGGGTTGTGCTCGGAGCCTGGCTGTCAGCAGAGAACTGAGGGCAGGCAGGGACATCACACGTGGAGACCAGCTGTCGAGGAACGGGGTGTCTCTCGTGGACACTGCGTGCCCCGTGGAGGGTTAAGGGCCACCAGAGTACCCTCCCGAAGACCCCCCTCTCCCCCGGGCCAGTGCTCAACAGCAGGAGCCTCGGGAAGCCCCAGCAAGAGCCGCAAGTGAAAGCCCAGAAGGGCATTCATCGGCCACTCCCTGTTTTGTCTTCTCAGCCTTGCCTTCAGAAGTGAAACTCAGGTGTTAGTGCTCTAACTCTACCAGGATCTGGGAACAGGACTGGCCCATTGCGTTTTCCCCACCCTGGATTATAAACGCCTTTGCCATTTACACACGTGGCAGTGATTTCCCAAGATATTTCATGTACCAGTAACGGTGGTGAAAAACAGAAATTAAAGCAAGGCATTCATGAAGGAAATAACGTCGATACGTAGTGTTCAGAAAGAATGGGGAGACTTAACATTCCAGGCAGAATTTTTACAGGGTGGCTTTTCTCGCTAGCTTTTTGTTTCCATGAGGCGTTTTTCGACTGGGCCACTGAAAACGTTTGGTAATTAGTGGGTTCCACTGAATGTGCGTTGGTCTTGTGGAGACGGCATTGTAGTCGGCACTACAGACACTCTCAGTGTGAGAAAGATGAAAGGTCGTTTGAAATAGGGAGGTGTGCTGGTAGGTAGGCTCTGTGTGTGTGTGTGTGTGTGTGTGTGTGTGTGTGTGTGTGTGTGTGTGTGTGTGTGTGTGAATTTCTGGATACAGCAAGTCATTTGTGAAGCACTTTTTGTCAGTTTTAAAGTCTTCAAAGGAGACATGGCCAAGTTGCACAGCCTTCTCACATCTGCACCCCCCACCCCCACCCCCGGTTTTTATTGACACCGTTTCCAGATCACCGCCCTCTTAGTCTTTTTCTGAGCGCCGAGAGTACAGTTGTAGTCCATTTTAAAGCACAGGAGGAAGTTAAACCGGTGGGTTTGGGGTGACATTCTGGGATTTGTGCAAACCCAGCCATTGCCCCTGCTTCTCTGATGACCTTGCTTTGCTACATTTTATGAATGCTAACAGTGAGTTAGGTCCTTTCCTACAAATTCCTTTACAAAGAGGAAGTCACCATGAGGTATACCCTCATTTATCCCTGCCTTGGGTTCCTCATCCATAAAGTAAGTTTAAAGTGGGGTTTATTGTGAGGACTGAGACTCAAGGTTTGAAAGCTGTTAAGTGCCTCTCATTAAGTACTTCATGGGCCCCTATCAAGTGAAAAACAGTAGCACAGGCTACCCCTGGGTGTTTGTCAGATGAGTTGGTAGAGAATTAGACAGTGGCGCCACAGTTATCCCGCTTGGAGGGAAGGCTATGAACTAGATTGCCTACGCAGAGATTAATCCACAGGTAATCCCCTGGGAAACCATTTGTGTCTATTTGTCAGTTTCCCCCTTTCCAAACACCCCTGCTTCTGAACACCAAATTATGCCTACCGTTTCATTGTATTTTTCTTTCCCCCATTTTCCTGTCTGATTCCCCGTTTCCCTTCAAGAGCTTCGTACATGCCACACAGTGCTAGGTGTGCAACCAGAGTACAGTGAAAAGTTGGGTTCCTTAGTCTGCTCTCCCAGGTCGGTATGTGTTAAGTCACTTGGCTCTAATATATATCTGTTGATGGGAGGGTTTGGCCTTATTGATGAAAACTGAAAAGTTGAGTGAGGATCTCATAGAACTTAGTATGTATGATAAATCCCAGTGTTATCATTTTCCTGGGAGTGTTTATGTTGCAGAGGATTGTGGCCTACTATTTTTGGAAAGCAACTACCAGTATTTGAAATCCCACTTTTAAAAAAATCAGATAAGCAAACATTGTATCAGTCGGGTGGTTAAGTAAGTACTCTTGGCCATTAAACATTCTTTGGCAAGCTCATTCCTGTTCCTTCTTGAAGCATAATTTGAACCGTTTTGATCTTGGGGAATATGCTTCACATATGCCTTTAACCTTAAAGGTGAAATTGTGTGCACACAAAAATTCAAGTGTAAAAACTATGCATGAGGTCATGGACAGAATCAGGAGGGCAGAGTGACTTAAGTGATTTTGTTTTAGACATAGGATTATGTTTCACTAACCATAAATACTAAGGTATTTTAGTTTATTGCTCCCTTAAGATAAAAAAAAAAAAAAACTGAGGACGGTTAGATGGCTGAATGGGTACAGGCGCTTGCCGCCAAGCCTGGTGGACCTGCATTGGAACCAGGTACACAAGCGTTAGAGGGAGAGAAACACTTTCCAAAAGCTGTGCTCTAACCTCTTTATGTGAACAGTGTTAAACATGCACACACAAACCCAAGTAAATGTAATTTTACAAAACAAAGGCAGGGCCAGTGGTGGTGGCACACCTTTAATCCCAGCACTCAGGAGGCAGAGGCAGGGGGATCTCTGTGAGTTCCAGGCCAGCCAGGGCTACACAAAGAAACCCTGTCTTGAAAACTAAACAAAAAAGGCGCTGTGATACAGTGAAGAGACCCGCTTTGCTTCATCACTGTCCCCAGCCCATCCTGATCACATCCCAAAATAGATTTGATGATGTCCCACCCAGCTTCAAAACCTGCTTCAGAATGGACTTCCAATCTAGTTGACCTGCTGGATCCCCGCCAGCCCAGTCCCAGGCAGCTTCCGTTGCTCTTCTCTGTTGTCTTGAACTGGCTGTACCGTGCCTTTACCCTAACCCTGTTCACACGCAGGTGATGTGTTCACCCCACCTGAGGGAGACTGGGTCTGGCCACATAGACCTGGCTGTCCTGGAACTCACTATGTAGGTCAGGCTGGCCTCGAAGTCTGGCAATCTGCCTTCATCTGTCTCAGGAGTTCCGGGAGTGAAGGGAGTGCCACTCTGCTCCACCTGATCCCTTTTTTTTCCCATGTGAGACCCCCCCCCCAAGCCCCTGAGCCTGCAGGACCACAACTCTAGTGATTGTTTTTCCTCGCTGTGATTGCAGTGGACAAGTGTTCTTGAGCGCTTACTCGGTTGCTTTCCTTTCTTGATTAAACTTTTTGGGCACACTGTAGAATCAGGGTGGGGTCGAGGCCATCTGCGGAGGTGAGTGAGGAACTGCCAAGTCATTCCCCTCGATTAGCCCAAGTTCATTAAGCTATAGTGAAAACACTGCCACCTGTTACAGTGGCAGGTGTCAAGCAACGGGCTTGATGTGGGCCTCCTGGCAGTGGTGGCCATTTGGACGTAGTAGCTACTGTCATGTGTTTGAGGATTGATAAGCCTTTTTGATTAGACTTTCCCTCCAAGCCAACTGCTCCCCACCTGCCAGATTCCCTTCCGTGTGCTCATTTTATATAGCATACTTACCACCATCTAACATTCCACTGCATTGTAGGGATTTTTCTCCCGTAGCATCCGTAAGCATTTAGAGTTTCTATACTATCAGAATAAGTGATCAATAAGTGTTTGAAATACAAAATGATAATAAATCAATAATACAGTACAGTAATGAAGTTTCATGTGAGAGCAGAGTCTGATGCTAGGTTTTGTGGAACCTGAAGCATGTATAATTAGAAAGGGACAGTCAGTTCATATCAGCCTATAATTCCATCTCCAAAAGGACCAGACACCTTTGGTCTCTGTGGGCACCTTCACTCAAAATAGGCCAGTGTTGAAATGTTTTACTTTTGTTTTTTGAGACAAGGTTTCTCTGGGTAGCCCTGGCTGTCCTGGAACTCACTCTGTAGCCCGAGCTCTAGGATCCACCTTTCTCTGCCTCCCAAGTGTGAGATTAAAGACATGCAACACCATGCCCACTTAAAAGTATTTTTAATTGAACTGTTTTAGAAAAGCAAAACAGGAGCAACTCTGACCCTCAACAAGAGACAGTATTCTTGCCTCCTGTGGAAGGTCGGCAGGGATCAGAAAAAAAAGTGAAGCAGGCCATTCCAGGTGTCTGTAATAGCCACCCATTACTGTAGACAGCTGGGAAGGAGAGTAAAAATCAGTCCTTTACCCTCTCCCAGTGAGAACCATCACAAACATGTTTGGGGTTGTTTTTAGGGGAGGATGGGTTTATTTTGGCTCCTGGTTTAAAATGTGATAACAAAGCTAAGTTTCTGGGTGTGCACACTCCATCCCAGCCCTCCCACTTGTTAGCTAGAACTTCTGGATGTGTGCACGATGCAGCTGTGGAGGGTCCTGGCAAGCGAAGGTAGTGTAGTGGGGATGAAGGCCAGGATTTGCAGAACCACTACACCAACAGAGAGCTTCTTGTTTTCCCTCCACTACTCTGGCCTGCTGCTGTCACAGTGTCCAGAGCCTAGAGGTGAGCTTCCGGTAGTGATATGGGGAGCTCTCTAGTTTGGCTCCAGAGGAGAGTGGGGAAAGTCCACCATTTTTCCTCTTAGCCATTGTCTTTTTTACCCTCTCTTCCCTCTTGGAGCTCCATCAAAGACAAAGTACAATTTGTGGGTAAACAGGGCTACTAAAGACCCAGATTTCTGACTAAAGGACCGAAAAGAGAGCCTTATGAACAGGAAAGTATACCAGAGAGGTCAGAGACAAAAAGTTTGAGGAAGTTGCTCCTGAAGGGTTTATGGACGTAGGGGGTCAACACTGAGCATATGTGTGGGTCCTGAACTGAGAACCAGGGTCCAGAGAGAATTCATCAGATAAGAGCACTGGCTGCTCTTCCAGAGGACCTGTGTTCAGTTCCCCAAACTCACATGCCAGTTCACAACCAGTTCCAAGGGACCCAAGGCTTTCTTCTGGCTTCATAGGGGTAAGTGGGACACATGTAGGGGTTTTCTGGGGAAAAATCAGAGCTCTGAAGTGGAGTTAGCACTGAGACAATATGCCACAGAAGACTGCAGATGCCAGTGTCTGCTCATCAGAAATACCAGTATGCTCTGCGGGATGGAAGTAAGACCTACACCCCAAGCCCAGTGTTTTAAAAGTCTAGGATATAATCCAAAGATACTCATATATGAAAACTCAGGGAAATGCTCACAAGCAAAGACAGACTAAAACTCAAGTGATGTAAATATTGGACTGATCTGAGAATGTTGTCAGTGTGCTGGCTAGTCTTATGTCAGTGTGATCTATGAAGTACAGTTGTCTGAAAGGAGAGGACATCAGTTGAGAAAAGACCCACATAAGATTTGGCTGTAAAGCATTTTCTTAGTGATTGATGTCAGAGGGCCCAGCCCATTGTGGATGGTTCCATCACTGGGCTGGTGGTCCTGGATTCCATAAGAAAGCAGGCTGAGCAAGCCAGGGGAAGCCAGTTAGCAGCACCTTCCCTGGCCTCTGCATCAGCTCCTGCCTCCAGATTCTTGGCACTGTTTGAGTTCCTGTCCTGACTTCCTTCAGTGATGAACAGTTCTGTGGAAGTGTAAGTCATATAAACCTCTCAATGTGCTTTTCGGTCATGGTGTTTCATCACAGCAATACTAACCCTAAGGTAGCCAAGATTATGGCTTTGTGGCCGTAAATTCTTAGTGCTCATCCAGGAAATGTGTTACATAGCAAGACTCTTTGCAGATGTAATTAAAGATACTGGAAAAACTAACATTGAAATAATGAGGCTGGCCTGGATTCAGGTGGTCTACCCATGTGATCAGAATTCTGTGGGGAATCTATCTCCAGCTGATACCAGAGGAAAGAGGTGGAGAGGTTAGAAACACGTATTTTCAATGTATTCTTTCTGCCTTAGATGGAGCCAGGAGCCAAGAATGAAGGTGGCTTGTTGGTACATCCGGGGGTTAAACCTGGGCCTACAGTACTTTCCTACTGCTTATGAGGCCACCACAAAAAGATTTTTTCAGTTATAGAATTTTGTTTTACATAAAATTAGAACATCTAACAATTGTCTGAAGCACCAAGAGAAGGAAATCATAAAACTATTGTTCAGATACTTAAACAACTAGGGAGTGAAGGTAAAACTGGAATGTTGATAAATATCAGTTGTGTCCAAAGATGTATCTTTGAGCCAATTGTCTTGTTTATTCTGTGGCGTTTGTGTGAAGGGTCGTTATTATTTCTTTATTCTTTGGTGTTGTGTGAGGGGCCTTTATTCTGATCACAGAGCTTCACAAGGTTTATTTTATTTTTGGCTATGAATACTATAAACTAGTTGGCGCATCAACTTCCATGGGTTGTTTGTTTGTTTGTTTGTTTGTTTTTTGGTGTTTTTTATTTTGTTTTTTTGTTTTTGTTTTCCATTGAGCTGCTTGGCCTTCTTACAAGAGGTGTGTCACTTGGGGTGGGTTTGGGGTTTCCATAGACTCTTTCTGTTCCAGTGTGTCTTTCTCTTTCTGCTTCCAGCTGTTGGGTCAAGATACAAGCTCTTGGGTATTCCTGTCCCAGTGCTTTGTTTTGCCATCATGGACCCTAACCCTCTGAAACTGTAAGATCCACATTCTTGTATATGTTGCCTTGGACATGGTATTTTATCACAGCAATAGAAACGTGACTAAGATACTACACTTAGAGCTCACAAATTCAGCAAGACTGGTGGCCAGCAAACTCCAAGGAGCTACCTGTCTCCGCCTCCCTGGCACTGGGATTACAGGCACACCTGGGTTGTGTGGGTGGGTGCTGGTGTAGCAAACTTTCTCATTGGGCTATCTTTGGACTGCCAGCCTGAAAATAACAACCCAGAGACTTACTGTTAATTATGAAAACTTGGCCTTAGCTTCAGCTTGTCTCCACTAAACTTAAATTAACTCGTTTTTGTTAATCTGTGTTCTGCTGCATGACATTAACTTCTCTGTACTACCCATCTTGCTTCCTCCGTATCTGGCTGGTGACTCTGCCTTTCTTCTTCCCAGAGTCCTCTCTGTCCCTGGAAGTCCTGCCTAACCTCTCTGCCTAGTTATTGGCCATTCAGCTCTTTATTTCACCAATCACAGCAATACGTCTTCACATAGAGTATAAATGTCTCACAACATTCTGGGGATCAACACTCAAGTTCTCATGCTTGAGTAGCAAGCATTTTACATCCAAGTCATCTCCTCAGCTCCTCTGTGACCTTTAAAGTCTTTAACAGTCACCGGCATCAGGAGCTCTGCTGATCTTTCTGAGGTCTGAGGAGCCATTTGTTCACATTGTGCAGGTGTGGTTTCTGTGGTGCTGAGGCTGTGTCAGCTTCCATCTGACAGTGCAACTGTGTCTAGAGAGGTGGTTATGTTTCTACAGTGAAACTCCTAGGAAGGGTGTGGATGTTCACAGCTGCCTGCCGGTCTGCCTAGCTAGCTGTTCTCATCAGTTCTTTGAACCTTGCCCTGTAATATAAAACCTGACATTGTTTTTCAACTTCTGCATATTAATTAACTTGCTTGCTTATTTTTTTTTAATCAGTTGTGCTTAGAGAATGACAGACCCATCTTTTGCTATACTGCAGTAGTGTAGCCCAAGGTTGGGGGACTGGGGGTCTGTTTATCATGGGCTGGTGAGATGGCTCAGCCAGTAAAGGTACTTGCTGACAAACCTTGACCGGAGTTCCACCCTTGGGACCCACATGGAAGATGAGAGCACTGACCCCACAGGGTGTCTCTCCTGTGACCTCCACAGTGTGCCCATGCACACACACACAAACATAAATGTCTTTAAGTTCATAATATTGAGGAGATTTTAGACCTGTCAGAAACTGGTATCACATTCTGTCTCTTTGGTTAGTCAATAAAGCAGTTTGCCTTTTAATTCTCCCATAAGGACCCAGGGTTTCAAGGAAGGCAGATGTTCACTGCCCAGCAGCATGCTAGCTAGATCCCTTACAGTGGACAGTGCTTTTGTTCAGGGAGAGCAAGAATCTTGGTAACCAGATTGAGGCACAAAGCTGACTCTGTTGCTTCTGGGTTATGTGTTCCTGGACAGCCTCCTTTATTTATTTATTTATCCATCCATCAATTTATTTATTTATTTATTTATTTATTTATTTAATCAATTTACTACAGAGCTTTCCCATACACATTCCATCCTGTACACTCCCCCCACACACACTGTTAGAAGTCCTAACTGGAGTAGACAACTGTTACATCACCACCATCCCCCAAAGCCTTTGCCAACTTTTCAGCTGAATTTTCCAACTTTAGGAAATGACATGTCACAGGGTTTTTAAATTATTATTTTAAAATGAGGACATAACCAAAGCAGCCAAATTTGTAGTGAATGGTACAAAATGATGGAAATTGTATCCAGCTACTAGAGATATTTTTAGGAATGTAGACTACAAAGCATTCCATTCACATGGAAAAAAGATGAGAAAATTACTTGAGTCCCCTATATAGGTTGCTAGTTCTTTGCACTGTCTTTCTGTGGACTACTGAGGGGAGGTGCCCCAGCAGATGCCAGGACAGGGCAGAAATGGACCATAGGCTCCCAGAATTGTATGCCTTGCTCTGTTCCTATCTTAGCCTTCTTGGTATTTATTTATAAGCACACAAAGCAAAATAAAGTTCATTCCTGTTAGGGCATATCTTACATAAGGCAAAGCATTCCCTACCCCCATTTTTCCTCATGCCAGACAAAAGCAAATGATACTGAGTGAAACAGCCTATGATTCTGCAGTAAGAGCCCAGAGATGAAGGTTGACCAGCACTCCCCTTCAGAGATGAAGGTTAACCAGCATTCCCTACACTGGGATGCCTACCAGTTTTCTATCAGGTTCTTTTCCTTTCTCTTCAACTTAGTAATACACTAAGCCTTAAAGTCTTAGCCTCAAGTCCCTGTCTCAGATTTCATCTTAAATCTGAGTACTTGCCAAGTTGGTAGTTCATACACTTCACTCACTGTTGCGGACCAGCAAGCAGATTTGTCTTTGAAATTGCAGCAGAGTTGCCTCCCCTTCAATGCTTATCCAAACCAGTGTGAATAAGAGTGTGTTAGGACTCCCTTTGAACCAGGTGAAAAGAAAGACAAAGGTCATTGCTCAGTAGGTGTGTAAGCTTGCAGAGATTTCTGTGGCAAGCCTCGCCTCATAGTTCAGGAGAGCTATGATATCCCTCAAGCTCTTCTGGGTCTTTTGTTCTCGTGGCCGATGAACTAATTACTATAAAAAGTCACAGCTAGGACTAGAGTTAAGCTGTGTTTAAAATATATTTTTACCAAATATACATGAACTTATGGTTTAATTTTGTAGGGTTTGTTGTTGTTAAGATTTGTTTAGTGTGTGTGCACATGTTCACGCAGTGCCTTCAGAGAGTCAGATCCCCTGAAACTAGAGCTACAGGTGATAGTAAGCTCCCTGATGTCAGTGCTAGGTTCCAAACCCAGGTTCTCTGCAAGAATAGCAAGTGCTCTTAGCTGCCGAGTCATCTCTCTAGCTCCATTTCTTTTGTTTTTTGAGAGAGAATGTTTAAGAGCATCTGTTCTTACAGAGGACCTGGGTTTGATTGCCAGCACCCACATAATAGATCACAACCATCCATAACTCGTTTCAGGGATCCAGTGCAATCCTCTGACTTCCTCCGGCTTCAAGCATGCATGTAGTACACAGAGATACATGCAAGTGAAACTTTCACACAAATAAATACATCTCTAAAAAGAAAAGGGCGGGAGGGAGGGAGGCTTGTTGCACTTTCAGGAGGACTCGGGTTTGGTTCCCAGCAGCCACATGATCGTTCACAACCATTTGTAACTTCACTACCAGAGAATCCAGTGCTTTCTTTTGACCTCCACAGGCTCCTATAGGCATGTGGCACATACATAGACACACAGACATATATTAATAAGTAAATAAATATTTTTTTAAAAAGGATCCTGGTTCAGTTCTGAGCATCCATATGGTGGCTCACAACTGTTCATAAGTCAAGTTCCAGATCTGATGCTCTTTTGTAACCTTCTCAGGCACTGCATTCTTGAGGTTCTCAGTCATACATGCATGCAAAAACACCTATGCACATAAAAACAAATATATAAAAAGGGGCTGGGCTAGAGAGATGGTCCAGTGGTTAAGAGCATTTGTTAACTATTGAGTCTTACTGTATTAGCCTAGGCTGGTCTTGAACTTGTAACCACCTGCCTCAACTTCCTAGATAGATGCCTATGTATACTACCACACTGTGTGACTTAATGCTTTATAAAGTGAACTTTCTACCCTAGGAGTACTTACCTCGTGTCCTGTTTATGTGATACAGGGACTCGTGTCCTGAGGGAATAACTTCCTTGCATTTTCTTTTTGTATCTTTTTCATCTTAGTGTGTACCTCTAGGCTCCGGTTATCCTTGTTCATTTTCTCAGAACTGTGTGGTCAGATGCAACCATTTTATAACAAACACAAGCTGGGCAGTGGTGGCACATGCCTTTAATCCCAGCATTCAGGAGGCAGAGGCAGAGGCAGATGTATCTCTTAGAGTTCAAGGCCAGCCCGGTCTACAGAGTGGGTTCTAGGGCAGCCAGTGCTACATAGAGAAACCAGGTCTTGAAAAACAAAACAAACAAACAAAAAAACAAAAACAGAAAACCTGAAGAATTTTTCCCTTTCAACATAGTAGCTGAGCAAAGTGTTGTGTACCCATAGCCCAACATGCAGGAAGCTGAGGCAGGAGGATGGACTGAGTCAGTGGATATAACAAAACCCTATCTCTAAATTAATACATATAAAAATACAAGTGAAAATCACACAATAAGATAAATTAGATAAATAGCCTCTAAAAATATATTTTGACTTTAGTAACCTTACTTACGGGAAGATTTACTCTGATTGATGATCAGAGTAAAACACACCTTGTTTCAGAAGAACTAACTTGACATCAGTTTTCCTATCACTCTAATAATATTAAATCCCTGAGAAAGCAACTCCAGGGAGAGGCGTTTATTCTGTCGGTCTCCGGTGTCAGTCCATAGTCACCCCCCATTGCTTCTGGGTGCATTTGTAGTGAAACATCACAACAGAGAGCACATGGTGGAGTAAAGTAGCTGATCTCAAGAGAGCCAGAGAATCACTGACACCCCCCCCCCCTTCCACGTAGGTCCTAAGGCAATAATGCCATCCAATTAAGAACCTGTCAGTAGATTAATCCACCACGGGTTAGAGCCTTTGTAAGTCAGTCATTTCTGAAGAGCCCATCAGATGGTAGCCAGGCCTTTACCACTGGGACTTTTGGGGACAGTTCACACTCAAACTTAGGAGAACACCTGCTGGTTCAGTATTTGGTAAATGTAAACTGATGAGGACATAGAGGCCACTGTTTGTATTTTCATCTACTTCCACTTTGAGGTACCCTAAAGGTAGAAGTCTCCATTTACAGTATTAACATTATGTGGAAGTGAAGGAGAATGTTCATGGTTGCAGTTCTCCGAGCTCCATAGACTCGTGTTAACAGTGTACACACGGAAGTGCCGGGCTGCTGTGCTCAGTCTTCAGTATACCACTTGATGAGACAGGGCAGGTTTTTTAATGCCACGGATACCAAGTAACTAAGTAGCTGGCAGACACTGAGAATCTAGCACTGCCCTTAGGCAGACTACAGACTGGCGAGCTTCCAGAATGGTAGGTCACAGCTACCTGAGCCTCACATGTAAGTAGTTGTCCTGTTTGAACTGGCTTTATACATGAATTGAGCTGGGAAACTAACTTGGTACAGTTATGTGCCACTTCATCACTTTGCTCCCGTTACACTTGTTTTTTAAAATATTTAGTTGTGGATGCATATGTGGCACATTAGTGGATGTCAGAATTTTCTGGAGTCTGTTCTGTCCTTCCACTGTGTGAGTCCTGGGGATAGATCCCAGGTCACTGGGCTTGGCAAAGTGCCTTTACTTGCTAAGCCTTCTCACTGGCCCTCGTGTTGCACTTTGCCAAAAGATTTTGGCCTCCTTTGATAAACTGGGTGCACACAGCACTTCTCAGTCAAGCTCCCGTGGGGTGTGGCTTTAAGTAGGAGTTGGTTGGCAGTGAGTCCTGAAGAACCAATTCAAAGGCTACAAGATCCATGGTCTGGTTTGTCTTGTAATATGTGCATGAAAACTGGAAAGGCCTCACAGCAGTGCTTGGCGTAGCAGAGAATGGGCTGAGGATCGAAGTTTGTTGTTTTGTTTTCTTAGTGCTAGGTATTTAAGACCCTTGTCTACTCCTGGGCCAACATTCTGCCACTGACCTACAGCTACAGTCCAAGAGAGATCAATTCTTTAAAAGGTTACTACAGTTAGCAGAAAACATTTACATAGTGATTGAAGAGACACAAAGTAAGTTTTGCAGACTACATTTTTTACTGGTTAAACATCTGGTGTTTGTGTCTCACTTCTACCACGTTGGCCTGTATCATTCGCTACCCTGGTTTTACTGTTAAACATTTTTCTTTTCTTTTTTTTTTTCTTTTTCTTTGTGTGGTGTTATCTGTTTTAAAGTTCTCCTATGTAAACCAGGCTGGCCTCAGACTCACAGAGCGACCCTTGCCTCTACTGAAATTGAAGGCATGTACCCCACAACCAGCTTTTTTAGCTTTGGTTTCTAAGAGAAGGTCCCATATAGACCAAGCTGGCCTAGAAGTCTATGTCACAAAGGATGATGCTGAACTCAGACCCATCCATCCTCCTGCCTCTGCTTCTGAGTGCTGGAATTGGGTGTGTGCTACCACCGCCTGCTGTATGTGATGCTGGGATTGAACTTGGGGTTTGTTCATGCCAGACAAGTGCTGTGATAACCAGGCCACACTCCACCTCCTTCAGTTTCTTTGATTTTTCAAACATAACTAACATATTTAAGAAGAAAAATTGCCATAAATAGTAAGTACCTTAGTACAAGGAGAAACAATATTATGAGATTCTACCAGATACTTAGCTTGCTCTTTGTTAAAAACATGGAGGAAATTACCCTTTTAGACTTAACAGCTTAAAAACAGGCTTTTCCTTTTGTGCAGCAAGGAGGATTGAAAATGACCCCAGCCCTCTTGGCCCTTTAGTGACATCTGTTAAATGATCTTACATAGCAATGCCAGTGTTATGGTGGGTCTGAGGTGGGGTACAACCTGAGAATACCTGAGAATAGTCTGGGGCCTATGTGTGGGTTCACTAGACCCTTGTCCGGGCTGTCATTTGATGCTATGCCCCAAATTTCTTCCCAAGGGGCCAGTGGCACCTGCTCTACCCTAGAAAATACAAGGAGTACAAGGCTGGCAAAGACAAGTCTGGGTGTTTTCATGTCCTTTGGCTTCATCCCTGGTGGCCTTCTGTGCACACTGAGCCAATGTAAAAGACAGGTCCGTGGCTACTTCAGATTACTGTGACGATGCCAGACTTGTGTTGATGCTCTTCTATTACTTTTATTAGAAAGGACACTATCCAGCACTTGGACCAATTGTTAGCACACGTGACTGGGCTGAAGGAGGAAGGCATGCTGGATATTGAGCAGTGGGTTTTCTTCCCTCTCCCAGGGGGATGGTAATGATGTCACTCATGAATGGCTTCTTAGAGGTTCAGTGAGTAATATATGTGGCTGGCTCACAGAACCTTGGAAATATTAGCCGAGGTTTTATTCATTTTGTGCTACAACTATATGCATAGGAGAAGAAAAACTTTGTTCCTTATTTTAATGTATTTAAACACAGATGTTAAGCCAGGCAGTGGTGGCACACTTCTTTAGTCCCAGCACTCAGGAGGTAGAGGTAAGAGGATCTACAAAGCTATACAGAGAAACCCTGTCTCAAAAAACAAACAAACAAACAAACAAAAAACCCCACCTCACAGAAGTTAAAAGGTAAATATACATGATGTCTGGGTTCTCATGAGCCCATTTTTCACATTGCTTTCATATCTAAATGATAGTTATTTAGTATGTTTTTGTTTTAGTGTTTCCTCCACTTTCAACTAATGAAGAATGGGGGAAATAGAAGGAACATACAGAGCTTTACCGACTTCAGGAACACGTCTGGGCGGCCAGACTTCTGTCGGAGTGAGCACCCTGGAGCCGGAGCAGACTCTGTCACCCAGGATGCAGGAGAAGCACCTGCACATCAGAGTGAAGCTGCTGGATGGCACTGTGGAAGTATTTGACATTGAGGTAAGAGGCATGTTCCTTCTACGTTCTGATGAAATCTCTGTACCAGATTCCATTTTGCTGGTAAAGAGTTTGTGTTGTATATTTATTCAGGTAACCAAGAGTTGCTGCTTTGAGTCTTTGGAAATAGTAAATCTAAGTTAACTTTCAGTTACAATTCTGAAGGATACACTGTTTCCATTCTTTTTTTTATATATATATATATAATTTTTTATTTAATTTTATATAACAAAGTCCAATGAAATGAAAACAAACATTTATACACAATATTTGGGAATTTGGGCATCGTTCTTTCCAGACTACTTCCTTGTTTCCATTCTTTTAAGAGGATGGCTGAAGGATACAAACTATGACCAAATGGCTTTGACTCAGACCTTCTACATTCCCCACCTAGGTGTCTGAGGTCCTGGTACCTACATAAAAGATAACGTGGCCTCAAGGCATGTCAGCATACCTGTCTGAGCAGAGAATCGGTTCTCCTTGCTGAGGGACTGAATAGACACTAGTAAGAGAAGTGACATCAGTATGTACCATACACACAGTAAGGCCTTAGGTTGTGAATTAGTGTATAGTGAGGATCTTACATTGAGAGGTAGTATGAGCTCCACCTCCTGAGACAGTGTACAGTGATCTGGTGTCCAGGCAGTATGCAGTTAGGGTGAGGCCTGCTGTTGTGAGGAGGTTCACAGTGGGAGCTAACCCCTAAAAAAATAGAAGCAGTCATCAAAAGTCTTCCAAAAAAAAAAAAAAAAAAAAAAAAAAAAAGCACAGGCCCAGATGGTTTTACTGAAGAATTCCACATAATGTTCAAAGAGCTAATACCAGTACTCCTCAAATCATTCCACACAATAGAAATAGAGGAACATTGCCAAACTCTTTTTACAATAACTACCGTTACCCTGCTCCCAAAACACACAAAGACCCAACTAAGAAAGAGAATTACAGACTAATTTCCTTCATGAACATTGATGCAAAAGTACTCAATAAAATACTAGCAAGACGAATTCAAGAATACATCAGAAAAATTATCCACCATGACCAAGTAGGATTCATCCCAGAGATGCAGAGATGGTTCAACATACACAAATCGATCAGTGTAATACACCATATAAACAAATTGAAAGAAAAAAATACATGATCATCTCACTAGATACTGCAAAAGTCTTTGACAAAATCCAACACCCCTTCATGATAAAGATCTTGGAGAGAATAGGGATACAAGAAACATACCTAAACATAATAAAAGTAATATACAGCAAGCCAACAGCCAACATCAAATTCAATGGAGAGAAACTCAGAGCAGTTCCACTAAAATCACTAACAAGACAAGGCTATCCACTCTTTCTGTATCTATTCAATATTGTACTTAAATTTCTAGCTATAGCAATAAGACAACAAAAGGAGATCAAGGGGATACAAATTGGAAAGAAGTCAAACTGTCATCATTCACAGATGATGTGGTAATATACATATAAGTGACCTTAAAAACTCTATCCTGGAACTCCTACAGCTGATAAACACCTTCAGTAATGTGGCAGAATACAAGATTAACTCTAAAAAAACCAGCAGTCCTCCTATATTCAAATGATAAACAGAATGAGAAACAAATCAGAGAAACATCGCCCTTTACAATAACCACAAATATAAAGTATCTTGGGGGTAACACTAACTAAACAAGTGAAAGACCTGTGTGACAAGAACTTTAAGTCCCTAAGGAAAGAAGTTGAAGAGAATATCAGAAAATGGAAAGATCTCCCATGCTCTTAGATAGGTAGGATAATATAATAAACATGGCAATCCTACCAAAGCAATCTACAGATTCAATGCAATCCCCATCAAAATCTCAATTCTTCACAGACCTTGAAAGAACAATACTCAACTTAATATGGAAAAACAAAAACCCAGAATAGTTAAAACAGCCCTGTGCAATAAAGGAACTTCTGGAGGCATCACCATCCCTGACTTAAAACTCTATTATAGAGCTATAGTAATAAAAACAGCTTGGTATTGGCATAAAAACAGACAGGTGGATCAGTGGAATCAAATCAAAGACCCTGACATTAATCCATACATCTATGCTGATAGTTTTTAATAGATGCCTTTGATGTGTTAAGTGATGTGTTAAGAAGTTACCATCTATTTCTAGTTAAGTGAGAGTTTTCCCCTTCTCTTTAAAATTGTATATTAAAATTTCCAAATTTTACATTAGTTAAGATGATCATTTGTTTTTCTTTCTTTCTTTTTTTTTTTTTTTTTTTTTTTTGAGACAGTCTCTCATTACGTAACGCAGGCTGGCCTAGAACTCACTATGTAGACCATGCCTGCCTCTGCCTCCTGAGTGCAGGATTAAAGTCATGTATCACTATGCCCACTTATTTGCTTTTCTCTTATTTGTTTCTCTCTGTTGATAATTAATTACATTGTCCTAACTCCAAGGGCCAGTCAGTGGCTGGCTTTCTGACCTATGACAGTCTTGGTTTGTTTCCGTTCATTGAATGCATTGTATGGTTGGTGATCAATGCTGAAATCTAGCTTCATCTCTAGAGAATCTTCACTTTGAGTCATAGTGTTATTTCAGAGCCTTATAGAAGAAAGTTATGTATTTACTTTGTTCCACACACTGAGCTGTGGGGTAGAAACGTTTTCAGCTGTCACTCAGACAATGAAGGCGGTACCTATGACCTTACCTAGAGGGTCCTCGCCAAACTGCAGAGAGCAAAATGTCTAGAGCAGATGTAATTTCATTGGTTCCTAATTTGCTATTTCAAAACTCAGGAAGGGATATAACTTTTCTATTACCTGAAAGTATTACAGCAGAAGTGGCTTTAGTGGTTAAAAGAATCATTGGTGTTGAGGATTTGGTTCAGTAGTAGAGCACTTGATAGCATGTACAGATCCCTAAGTTGACTCTAAGCACCATGCTAGAAACCCCACAAACAGATAGGTATGTTGATAATACTCCTGTGATCTTAGTGCCTGGGAGCTGAGGCAGGGGAATTGCTATAAATTTAAGGCTAGCCAACACTATATATTGAGTACTAGGTTGGCCAAGGAAGGCTATAGAGTGAGATTCTGTCTCAAAGAAAAAAACCCCAAAAACTAAACAAAATGTGGTCTTAAACTGAACATGGAGCCAGAAGCCTTTAATCCCAGCGATGGGAAGCAGAGGCAGGCTAATGTGAGTTCCACATGAACCAGGGCTACATGAAAAGGCTGGTCTCTGGAGAGATGGCTCAGTGGTAAAGAGCATTCCCAGTAGTCCGCACCTGTGGCATAGACCACGCCCATGGGGGTGGAGACAGGGCCTGACGTGACCTGGGGGAAACTAGGTCTGAGGAAGGAGTTTGGAGAGCTCTCTTGCTTGCAGCAGGGGGACAGGAGCACTTCTGGAGGCATCCTTGGGACCAGGAACCTGCTGGTGTTCATCTGTCTAGGTTGTGAGTTATTTCTCCCTGAATAAACATCTATTCTGCCTATTTGTTTCTCCTGATCCTTGTTAAACATCAATAATTCCCTGACTGTTCTTCAAAGAGATTGTACCTTAATTCCCAGCACCCACATGGTGGCTCACAATCATCTATAACTACAGTTCAGAGAATCCACATGTTCTTCGGGTCTCTGCAGGCATCTCAGGCATGCATGTGGTACACAAACACTCATTCACAGAAAATAAATTATAACTAAAAAAAGAAGACCCGGTCTCAACAAATAAGTAAATGAATGAATAAAAAAGAGGGCTGGGATGTAGATGGAAGACATAGATGGGAAGGGTATACTATACCTTCACTGAGAGATGTCGATCGTGTCCCAATGAGCATTCAGGGTTTTTTTTTTTTTTTTTTTTTTTGTTAATAATACTGCATTTTCTCATATTTCAATATCCTTTAGTGTATGCAAAAACTTTAGTATGGGCTTTCACTTTCTTTAAGAAATAAGATGCCACTCAGGCTAGCTAGCTGAGGCCTGTCTTTAAAAGAGAAGAAAAAGAAATACAGAGGTAGGCTGGGGATGTAGCTGAGTTGGAAACATGCTTTTCTGCTATGCTCAAAGCCTCAGGTTTGGTCTCTGGCACTGTATAAATAGGGGATGATAGTACGTGTGCAATCAGTGCCCATCATCCTGGCATTCAGGATGTAAGCTCAAAGTCATCTTCAGCTGCACAGTGAGTTCAAGGCCAGCAGGTGCAAATGCAATGCCTATCAAAACAAACAAAAAATGAATTGCAATAGTTTAACTGTGTGACAAGGACATGGTCTCAATCATGAAGTTCTGTGCTAGAATACAAATTTTGTGTTCCAGTAAAAACTTAATGCTTTCGTTCTGACAAGGAAAAAATAGTCAAAATTCCAGAAAGTATTGTAGACAGATGTTTGCCATTTCTCCCACATGAGCATCCTAAATATGGCAAATAAATGGCCTTAGAATTCTTTTTGGTCTGACCTCAGAAGAAAAAGCTAGTAATTTAACATCTTAAGTTTGGGGATAATGTAGGTGTTTTGCAAAAGCTCTTAGAAGATTTTACAATACATAGCTGTTATATGACTCTGCCCTAGATCTTGAAACTTGTGATTTTGTCCTGGAAAATTGAACTTTTTTTAAAATCCTAATGTTAGGAATGTGGTTGGGTGGTGCGTGGCAGAGACATTGGCACTTATTCTTAGCTGTTGAGATTGTGGTGTTGGGATTCAGTACCAGCTCCCCTACCTAACGCGTCAAATACCCTCTGTGCTTGATTAGAAAGTAAGGCCTGCTGAAGAAGGTAGGTTATGAAATGGAGAATGGGAAATGGTACCCTACAGGGCCTTTAACCATGGTTTTATAAAGGAGACTGCTACAGCAATTCAGGATCTTAGCCAAGAGTATAGAAGTGAAATTTGCTGGTTAGGTCCCAGCTTCTTTAGCTTGGGATCACAACCCCTTATGAGGTCATGTAATTGAATGTGTGGATTGAGAAAAACTTGGCATCAATAAAAGATTTCTTAATGCAGAGTGACCAAAAAGTAATTCAGATCTGAATGTGCATAATGAGTGCAGTGCTCACCCATGGTATATTGTGAGACTTGACTGCTCCCTTGGTTCTGAACACAACATGCACACTTAACACTGCATGCACCTCACACCATGCAGGGCACTGAACACTGCCTGAAAAGCCTCGGCTCAGATTCAAGGCTGTTGTATGGTATAAATTGCATTTTTCTGTGTCTATAAAAACAAAATAGCTTAATTATCGAAAACAAAGATTTTTAATGCTTTTCTACCATTTTTTTCAGCAGTATCAAATTAATGTCTTTGGGTTGCATTGTGTTAGAATTTTTGTGTTGATGACTTGAGTTTCATTTAAAAATATTAAATGAACTTTGTACAATTAGGTTAGAATTTCCAATAGTTTCTGAAATGGCTGTAAACCTACTTCTATTCTGTGTTGTATATTGATGCAAAGTAGCATTCTCAGCAGTGATGACAATAAAATCAAAATATCATTCAACCCTGAAAAACACTGAAGATGCTGTATCCTGCAGTATCAAATATTCAACCAAGATTTAATTCTTAAGATTAAATATGCACCAGGTGGTGCACACCTTTGATCCCAGCACGGGGGAGGCAGGGGCAGGTGGATCTCTGAGTTTGAGGACAGCCTGGTCTGCACAAAGAAACCTTGTCTCAAAAAACAAAACAAATGAAAAATACACATCCATTGCTTTGTAGTCAAATTTGCTTTTGTTCTTAATAAATGTTGAACTTATTTGTAGACAGAAGGTTTTGTTGGTTTTGCTTTTGTTGTTGATTTCAAGACAGGGTTTCCCTGTGTAGCCCTGGCTGTCCTAGAACTTGCTCTGTAGATGACTGTTCTTGAACTCAGAGATCTACCTGCATCTGCCTCCAGAATGCTGGGATTAAAGATGTGCACCACCACTGAGGGGCCAAAGAATTGTTTTTAGGAGAGATTTCTGTATGACTTATTGGTAAATACCTATTTTGTATGCCTATATAACTGGATCTTGAAAACTTTAGATGGAAAGGGAAGAAGTGGCCCTGGGTTGGATCATCTGGGCTTGTAGTACTGTTCCCTGAGCACCAGGGGATTAATTCTGGCACTTGATGCGCTCTTTATCCTCCTCACTAGCGCAGTAGGGACAAGAGTCCTCCCAGGTGGCACAGGAGCAGCTGACCCCTGAGCACTACGTCCCAGTCAGATCCTCTGTGCTCTCTTCACTTGTGTAGGAAGAAGTTAGCTCATGAGAGAAGACTGCTGATTTCACCTACGTTTTTATCGTTGAATCCTCACTACTTTTCTGGGGTTTTGTTCTTGTTTTTGTTTTGTTTTTGCATCTCTTTTTGACATTCAAACACCTCCATTCTTGGCCCAACTCCTGGCTAGTTTTGTGCCAACTTGACACAAGCCAAAGTTTTCTGAGAGGAAGGAACCCCAGTTGGAAAAAAAAAAAAAAAGCCTCCATTCAATCCAGCTTTAGGCAGGCAAGCCCGTTAGACATTTTCTTAATTGGAGGTTGATGGGCAGCAGGGGAGCTGGGGGCAGAACACTGTGGGTGTTGCCACTCCTGGGCTGGTGGTCCTTTTGATAAGAAAGCAGACTGAGCAAGCTATGAGGAGCAGACCAATAAGCAGCACCCCTCTGTGGCTTCTGCATCAACTCCTGCCTCCTGTTCCTACCTTGGCTTCCCTTAGGGAACTAATTCAGAATATGTGAACCAAATATCCCTTTCCACCCCAACTTTCTTTTGGTCAGGGTGTTTATCACAGCAACAGTAACCCAAACTAGACAGACTTAGCCCCAGAAGTGGGGTATTGTGATACAGCTGACCATGTTGTATGGGGGAGGGATCTTGGAGCTTTAGGCCACAAAGTCCTTGAGTATTGAGAGCTCAATGGGCTGTTTTGGAACTTGGAAGATAATACTAAAAACAGTGCAGATGATGGTGACCTGGCTTATAATAAAAGTTCAGAGGGAAGTTTAAAGACTCTATCAGGGTCATTTGATATTTTGAATTAATAATCTGTGGTTCTGGTCAGCTAGGGCTGAAGAACCAGCCGTGATTAGTTAGCATCACTGAAATGAAACCTTCCTTTACTGGGAAACTCTGAAAGACACTGCCATATGGAAACTTTTAAAGTGGGCAGAACTTAGAGCAGTACATGTGGTCATACTTCTTTGGACGGATAAATAACTAGATGTATGATTGATTGCTCACTGATTTGTGGGCTGTAGCCAGTGGATTGGTTGGATAATCAGGGACTTGGAAAGGACATGATTGGAAAATTGGTTAGAAAGGCATCTGAAAAAGAACTATGTGGATGGAACCCTCCAAAAGGACAAAGGGTATGAAGATTCTCCTGCCCCATGTCAATATTCCTCAAAAAGTGATTTCAACAGAGGAGTTCAGTAATCTAGTAGATAGGGTGACCTAGTCTAGGGACAGTCAGCCTCTTTCCCCAGCCATTTCTGTCATTGCACAGTAAGCTTGTGAGCCAAGTGGCCATGTGGCAGAGATAGAGGTTATGCATGAGCTCAGCAGCATGAACTTTCATTCACCAAAGCTGACTTGGGTACAGCTGCTGCCGAGTGCCAGATTTGCCAGCAACAGAGAGCAACCCTGAGCCCCAGCATAGCACCATTCCGCGGGCTAACAGCCAGCAACTTGGAGGCAGGTTAGTTACACTGAAATACTTCTTCATGAATAGCACAACGCTTAGTCCTTAGTGGAGTAGATATTTATTCTGGTTATGGATTTGCCCTTCCTGAATATAATGCTTCTGCCAAAACTTCCATCCATGGACTTACAGAATGCCTTACCCACTGTCATGGTATTCCACACTGTATTGCTTCTAACCAAGGAACTTACTTCACAGCCAGAGAAGTAGGGCAGTTGGCCCATATTCATGGAATCCATCATTTTTAAAACCCCCACCCCGCATCCTGAAGCAGCTGGCCTGCTAGGACATGGAATAGCCCCTTGAAGACACAGAGCACCAATTAGGTGTCAGCTAGGATTCACAGATCCATCCCGGAGTCAAGGGCTGGGATGGGAATGGTTCCACTCACTCTCACCCTACTGATGCTTCCTGTTCCCACCACTTTAAGTGCTGTCGGCCCAGAAGTTTTGGGGCCAGAAAAGGGGAGCACTCCTGCCAGGACTCACTGAGCAAGAGGAGGGTAGATTGTGCCACCGGCCAATCCCCTGTTATTTCAAGCCTGCAGTGCCCATGTGCTCATTCTTCTTTGCATCAACTTTCATGGCTGGGACCAGTTAGGACCAAGGTCTACATGGCAGCTCTTAGCCACCTGGTAGAATGTGGACATGCATCTCTGCCAGTTTGCAAATTTGGAGAGATTTGGTAGGACAGTGTGGTCAGGCATCATATCTGGGCATGCAGATGCAAGGATGAAGAGTCACTAGCACGATATATAAGTCCTAACCTATAAAGTAGAGTTTGTAGTTGTCTTAAAGAAGTAAAAGATAATTTTAGGCTTATAGCAATGTGTGTGTATATTTGGTTTTTCACAATAGGGTTTCTCTGTATAGTTTTGGCTATCCTGGAACTCACTCTGTAGACTAGGCTATCCTCAAGAGGTCTATTTACCTTTACCTCTGCCTCCCAGGTGCTGGAATTAAAGGCATATGCCACTACTGCCCAGCTAACTTAATATCTTAAAATAGAACTTCACTTTAGCTAATCAGAGAAGTCACATTTAGAGATAACTAGGAATATCATTAAGGTTTACAATGGCTTATCTTCGGTGTCAACTTGACTAAGTCTGGAATCCACTAAAACCAAAGTAGCTGGGCATGCTTATGAAGGGTTGTATTGACTGAACCCTGGAAGTGGGAAGGCACATCCTAGATCTGGATTGTTTGTAGTCAGAAAACCCACCTTAAGTCTAGGTCACACCCTCTGGTGGCAGACTTCAGAAAAGGACATGGAAGAAAGAAGCTTCAGATTTTGACTGCTTGCCCTCGCTCTTGCTGTCCTGCTGCTGAGGCATTTCCTTCGCTGGTATTAGAACCCACTTTTCCAGGATTCCAACATAGACTAAAGATCAGCCAAGACATCCAGCCTTTTGTACTGAATAATTTACTGGATTCTTGACCTTTCTGTCTGGACTAGCTGAACCACAGCCTTTAAGCTGCTTTCAATAGATCCCCTGTGTGTGTGTGTGTGTGTGTGTGTGTGTGTGTGTGTGTGTGTGTGTGTGTGTGTGTGTAAATGCACCAGGCAAAACACTCATACACACACACACACACAAATCTTAAAACAGAATAAATCTTTTAAATTATGTTTTCCTCTTTGTTATGCCACATACACTCTTTTCATTGGAGCTGATTTTCTACTTTTTAGGAAGGCATTGATAGTTTAGGAATTTGATAGGAATATTTGGTCACTCTTACTTTGTTTGTGTGATTTGAAATGGGTCTCCATGTTGTAGCGAGTGGTGGAAAAGAGCAGGGTCCCAGCACAGTGAGGTCACAGAATACACTGACAGGCAGGTTCTGTTTCCATGTCCCAGTGTTACATGTACTCACAAGTCAGGGCCCACGTCTGTTAACAAAGAAGAATGAGGGAATTATCCAGTGCCAGTTTCCTTTAGTTTTCTTTGAGCCAAACTGCCTTATGTTTTGCTTTTTCTCTGAGCAGAATGATAAGAAATAAAAGGAAGTCCTGTGTTAATTGTCTAAATCCTAAGCATCAATTAATAGGTTGCTCCTCTGGTTTCCTGTGTGTGACATATGCTACATGCAAATGTGTTGAGAAAACAAGGCTGTAGTAAAATTAATAGGTACAGTCCTCCTTGTTCTTGCTCAGTGGGGAGACTTAAGCAGTGTCTTTCACTAATGGGATAGTAGTTCACTACTGTCTGCACTTCTGTTCATGCCTCAGGCCCTACAAATCCCCTGGATTCTCCACTAGGAAGCTTATCTCAGGTTCTGTGTCTCAGCCCATTGCATCACTCATGAGAGCCACTGACGGACAAGTTTCCTTTGTGCTGATAGGCCTGGAAGTGCACGTCGGTACCCAGTGGAACGGATACCAGGATGACCTCTACTTAACTATAAGCCCCTCCTGGTTGTACAGACCTTCTGCTCCCCTTAAATGGCTATAGTTGTTCGGGCAGTCGGACTCAGAGCTTGCAGGAGTGCCACAGGGATTTGCTTTTTCTGCCTCATGTGTGAGACTCTCTTTTCAGGCTAAAATGTTAAGGCTATCTATGGGGTGCCTATGGGGCTCTTTAGAGCCTGTCTAGTCAACAGACAAACACTGTTCCACACTAGGACCTTAAACTGGGGTCTTTAACAGATAGTCACTAACTAGTTACAGCAGATTACCTGAAAGGCTGGGGGTGGCATTGCTAAAGAACATAGGAATAGGAGTTGTCCTGAGTAGCCACCCCTTAGAGCTGAGGGAGAGGGAACTCAGTAAAATAACAAACTTGGAAAGGCTTCCTTCCCCAAAGTTGAGGTTCAGACCACTGGATGATGGTGAAGTTGAGTGATGTCACTGGGACAGGTCGGCAGGCCTGGGCTGGAGTACCAGTGAAGTTCATGGGGCAGTGGGAGTCACACAGCTGGCCATCCTGAACTCCAGATGTCTTACATAGAAGAATTCTTCCTCATATTCTCCTCAGTGCCCATTTCTATCTAGACACCACAAAGCAGGGCTGAGGAACCATGAATTTGGGGTGAGACAATAAAGAAATAATTGTCTCACTGATGTTAACAGGTTTCAATTGGAATCTTAGGTTACACTGTTTTCCTTGAGTAGTTTAAGATAACTGTTGTCTAGATATCTAGAATATCAGTTGGTCTGCAGACGGGGGAACTTGTATTTCCCCGCGTACCCTGATGGAGAGTAATTTGTGTCAGTAAATCCCCTTGACTTTGTTGTTTGTTTACTTGCTTGGTGGTGCCTGGAACTTGAATCCTCCTGTCCTAGGCTCCTGAGTGCTGAGATTATGGGTATGTACCAGCCCTGCCTTCAGTTGGTCTCTTTTGTCTAAAGAATGTAGAATGCAGAGCCAATACCTGTCCCTCACAGGTAGAGTCGGAAGCACCTATTAACACCACTCGGGGATATATGGGGACCGAAGATGACTGTCCACATTGTTGATGGCCTTTCAGTGACTCTAGAATGAATACAGCTACAGTTGCCTGTAAGCTCTCAAGATTATTTTGATTGTGCCATATGTTATAAAAGACAGTTTGAAGATGATCAAATATGAGACAAGTAACAAATACTAAGTAATGAAGATAATAGTACAGATACAGATTTTGTCACAGGGCAACTTGGTTTGAACTGTAAATGGGTGCATGAGGCGAACAGGCTAGAGGACAAAATCAAGCTGTTTGCAGAAGAATTTTCCCACAAATCTGAGACAAAGGATAAAGAAGTACTTTGTTAGCTGAGCTTTTGTGCCCATTTCTATCTAGACAGAATCTTTAATGGAACTTTTGTAGATGTAGATTTTTGAACAATATACTTTATGTCTAAGCTTGGAGAAGGGACTTCTTGAATGCCACGACCAACTAAAATGATGAAACATTGAACAAAATGTTTTGCTTTTTACCCTGTAGTTCTCATGATGTATTCTGATTTGCATGACTGTATGGTCAGGTGGGTTTCTCTTCTATCTGAGTGTCTATGGGTGACATCAGTGTTTCCGTCAGTGGATGAACAGCCTTTTCACTATATGTCATGGAGAGTCTTGTGTCATCTGATTATTGCTTTGGGGATAGGCTATTCCTGTCTAGCTGAAACTGAATTTCTTCATTTTTAGGTACAGAAAGTAAACTTTTACTATACAATTGTGAGAGGGTAAAAATGGATATGTGGGAGCTGGAGAGATGACTCGGCGGATGTAAAAGCACTTGCCGTTCAAGAAAACAATCCAAGTTTCGGTCCCCAGAGCCCCATGTCAGAGCCCTCATGGGGTTCTGATATGCAGTCCTAGCACCCCTACAGCAAGGATCCCTGGAAGCTCCTGAGCAGCCAACCCGCAGTATAAATCTCAGCAGCAAACATCAAGAGAGGCCTTCCTCAAGCAAGGCGCAGGGCAAGGCCTGACTCAAGGCTTCCCTCTCCCACAGGTGCACCGTGGCGTGGTTTTGCACTTGTAAAGAACTCCTGAGAAGTGGACATTTTAAGATAATGTTATAGAATCTCTAATTCTATCTCTAATATCTCATTAAGCTCCATGTCACTGATGTGTTTTGTTTTCTTCTTCCTTCTCTTCCTCACTCCTTCCTGCCCTTCCTCCTCTCTTCCTTTGCCTTCCCCTTTCTTTTCCTGCTACAAAGATTAAACCCAGAGTCTATACATGCTAGAAAGTACTATCCCCTGAGTTATACCCCAGCTGGCTACCTTTGCATATTCTTCAGCAGTGTCCACTGAGGTCCTCTAACCTTCTTGTTGTTGTTTGGTTTTCAGTTTCTTGTTCTAGAGTTGTGTGACTTGCTTATATAGTTTGACCAATAGCTTATTGTAGCATATGTGGTTTGCATCTACTTTCTCATATTCCACTTTTCATTTTGTTGACAATTCCCTCTGCTGTGCAGAGGTCTTCCTTATGGTGTAGTCCCATGTGGCTGGTTTTGCTTTTGGAAGGATATCCAAATAAATCAAGGCCAGTCAGTGTTATGTAGCCTTTTCTCTGTTTATTTGAGGAGGTTTTTTTTTTTTTTTTTTTTTTTTTTGTTTTTTTTTTTGCTTTTGTGGGGTAGAAGAAGCTGTAAGGCAGAGTCTCATTAGGAACCTTGGCTAGCCTGCAGCTCACCCTGTAAACCATGCTAGCCTTGAACTTGTGGTGGTCATCTTTAATCCCCCGCCCCCATGGGCCAGTTTTAAAAGCATGTACTGGGCTTTGGGTATACTATCCTGGGCTTTGCTTCTAGAAGTTTTATGGTTCTTTTAACATATAAAGATATGTTAAAATCTTTATTCTGTTTAGAATTGACTTCTATATACAATGTTAGGTAAGGGTCCAATTTCTTTCTTTACGTGTGGTTATTCATTTCCCCCAGTACCATTTATTAAAGAGTTTATTGTTTGCTTTTCTGTCTCGATTTAATTGCTTCTGTTTATTCTGAACTCTCTATATTCTGTTGGTTTTATGTATAGCTAATTCCAGTACCATATTGTTTTGATTGATGTGACTTTATAATGTCATTTGAAATCAGGAAGTAAAGTGTGTCCAACTTTGTTTTTATTTTCAAGATTGTTTTGGGTAATATGACAACTTTTGTGGTTACATACAAATTTTAGAATTTTTTTTTCTATTTATATGAAAAGTTCCATTAGAATTTTTATGGGAATTGAGTTGAATCTGTAAGGTCTAGTTATATGCTGTCTAAAAGAAATGTGCCCTTTAGATTCAGAGATGCTTACAGGCCAAAATAGTATGCATGAAAATGTTAACTAGAAGAAAAGAGGCTGTACTTAAAAGGTAAACTGCAGAAACAAGAAAGTTGATATATATTGAGGGAAGGGCCAGTTAACCTGAAAGTGTAACTAAGTATACATGTACCCAACATCAGAGGACCTACCGCTACAGTAGCACAGTAGCATGTGAAGGGAGGAGGCTGAGAGCAGACAGCATTTGGAGACTTCAGTACCTACTGCAGTAATAGACAGGAAGTCAAGGAGCAGCAGACACGAACTGTGTTATGGACTCAGTGAGCCTCTTCCAAGATAGCTTACTTTTTGTGTTGTTGAAAATGTAATTTTCTTCTAGTCTGTCATCAAATTATAATCAGTTTTATAAGTAATAGTTTTCCCCTGATCACAAAACCAAATTCAACTTATAATAGTTTCTAATTGGTATCCTTGGATTTTTAAAATCATATCACTTGCAATCTGATAGTTTACTTCTTTCCTTCTAGGTTTTTACCCCCCCCCCCACTGTCTCTCTCTGTCTTTTGTATGTGTGTACTCTCTCTGTGTGTGTGTTTTGTTTTGTTTTTCAAGACAGGGTTTCTCTGTGTAATAGCCCTGTCTATCCTGGAACTCAATCTGTAGACCAGGCTGGCCTTGAACTCACAGAGATCCACCTGCCTCTGAGTGCTGGGATTAAAGATGTGCACCACCACCACCACCACCACCACCACCACCCAGTTTATTTTTTTCTTTTAATACAGTTCTTAAAACAACAGTGATGGAATTTTGGAAGTTAATCTTATGATGGTAAAGAAGAATTCTGGTGCTCAGCATGATGTCTTATGCCCTTAATTCTAGCACTATAGATGTAGAAACATGGAGATCAGGATTTCAAGGCCAGCCTTATGTACATAATGAGCTTAATTAGCCTGTGCTACATGAATATCCTGTCTCAAAAAATTAGGGGCTAGACAGATGGCTCAGCAGTTAACTCTTGCTGCTCTTACTGAGGACTCTGGTTTGGTTTCCAGTCTCACATAGTCACTTACAACCACCTGCAAACCCAGTTGCAGGGGATCTGATGTCCTCTTCTGCCTCTGAAGGCTTCGGGCATACATGTGGTGCACAAATGTATGTGTAGTCAAAACACCCATGTACAGTAAATACAAGCTATTCTCAAAAAAAAAAAAAAAAAGGCTACATTTGGTGACCTGCTGTTTCACGTCTGTCTTCCTAGCACTGTGTGGCAGCAGAAAAAATACCACTGCAAGCTCAGAGCCAGCCTGTTCTACTTAATGAAGCCCAGGCTAGCCATGCGAGTCACATAGTGAGACCCTGCTCACCCCATCCCTGCAAATCCCCTACAATTACATCAGGCTGGGGATTAGTGTACCTGCCTGTTGGGCTCAAAGTCTGCATTCTTATCACCAGCTCCACCAACTTTAAAACAGAATTGTCTCAAGTTGGAGGATGCTCCCAGAGGACCCAGGCCCAGTTTGAAGCTCCCAAATGGAGCTTTTAACCACCCTTAACTCCAGTCTTGGGGCACGTGGCGCCCTCCTCTAACCTCAGCATCATCCATGCAGGCAGAGCACAGCGTAAGGATAATAAATAAATAAATCTTTCCAGGTGATCTGATATCTTCACACCAGTGCACATTAAAAAAATAAATAAATTATCTAAGAAAAAGAAATAGGCAGGGTGGTACACACCTCTGATCTCTGTACTTGGAAGGCAGAGGCAGATAGATCTCTGAGTTCAAGAACAGCCTGCTAGGACTATTAGAAAAAAAGAAAAGCAAAGCAAAAGGGTTATCAAAGGGTGATGATAAATGGATAATTGGGCAGTCCCCATTTATTGTGCCACAGCTCACATGCAGGGACCGTGTGGGTTTTTTCCTTCCTCCCTGTGGGTTTTGGGGACCAAATAGACTTGGCAGCAAGAGCCTTTGCCCATTGAGCTATCTTCCCAGCCCACATATATGAAATTCTCAAAAAATAAATAAAAAATCGCATTTGGTATCTGTTTTTAAAGCCGGCCTGGTCCAGATGGGAAGTTCCAGGCCAGTCAGGGCTACATAATGAGACTGTGTCTTAAAAACAACAAACAAAATATGGGGTCGGGTGTTACATCTTTAATCCAAGAACTTAAGATGCAGAGAGAGATGTCAAGGAGGGAGAGAGATCTGCCTGGGCTATACAGAAAGTTCCATATAGAGCTATATAGTGAGACTTTGCCTCCAGCCCTCCAAAAAGATACTCGTGAGTTCACACTGTAGCCTCCTCTTTTAAGTACCCATTGTATATTTTTACTCTGTGCTTCTTTGTTATTATAAATTTTAGGTTTTTTCTTTCCTTCAAAGAATTTTTCTTTTAAGAGCATAACTACTGGTTATACAGACAATCTGCTAGGTAAACTTCAAGGGTGTATGGTGTGCTTTGGAACACTGAAGGTTTGCCTTCCCCCCTCCTTGTATGTTTTTAACTGAAAAGATTGTCCAACATCTTGATCCAACATCTCAGGAATAAAGAAATAAAGCCTTGCTTCTTTCTGCCTCTATCCAGTGCAGTAATGATAAGTTTCTTAAAGATTTGGTATGCAACCTTCAAATTTATTATATATCAATTTGTAAGTGCTATATATAAGACAGAATCATTACATAGACTGTGTGAACATAGAGAACTTTTATTTTTCTTCTTACCAAATTTTTATGCTTTGGGGTTTATTCCATAGTACATAAAAAGTTCTGTGTTCTCATCTTGGTTGTGTTATTACTTATTTGGGTTTTGTGGGGAAAGGTTTGTTTGTTTGTTTGTTTGTTGAGCCAAGCTTACCTGGGAACTCACAGTGTAGTCAGGTTAAGACTCAACAGCAATTCCCTTGGCTCAGCCTCCCCAAGTGCTAAGATTACAGCCGTGAGCTTGCTACAATTACTCAATTTGGCCAACCCTCTACTGAATGTGTCCTTGTGTAATTATCTTTGTGCTGTTTATGAAATAGTCTGTATGGGAAATTTCTAGAGATAGACTTCTTGGGATAGATAAATACATATTAAACTTTGAAAATTATTTTCAAATTTCCTCCTCAAGGTTACACATATGAATTTATATTAGAGACTGTTTTTTGAGATAAGTCTTACTGTGTAACCCTGACTTGTATGTAGACCAGGCTGGCCATCCAACCCAGAGAAGCCAGCCTGCTGTCTCCTGAGTGCTGGGATTAGAGGTGTACAGCAGCATGCTCCCCACACCCCAAATTTTAAAAATGGGGCCAGCAAGATAGCCTTGAGTTTGACAACATAAGTTCAATCCCCAGAACCCACAGAAGCCATGTAAAGGTGAAAGAAGAAATTCAACTCCACAAGGTTGTCCTCTGACACCCACATGCAGCACCACAGAAGCACCCATCCCCTCAAAACAGTTTTCACAGTCTCCTCACTAGGTGGAAGTGCCTCACAGACATTTCTACTGATCCTCTAAGATAAATGAAATCTCACCGTTTTCCTTTATCCTGGGACTAATTTGTTAACCACTAAACTCCTTTTGTTTTTCTTCTTCAGCTTATGTGTGGATAGAAGATAAATTGTAATTCAGTACGATTCTAGATTATGATAATTTGCTGAAGATCTCTCTATTCAAAATTTTTTCAGCCAGCCATTAGTGAGGCACGCCTTTAATCCCTGCACTGGGGAGGCAGAGGCAGGTGGATCTCTGAGTTCAAGGCCAGCCTGGTCTACAGAGTTTCAAGAGTGCCAAGGCTACACAGCATGTGAATACTGTCCAATAGCAAATTACCCACTGGAACACTACATAAACAGACTTTGGAACTTTGCTTTTTATTGGTAAATGACATTGATAAATTATTTGATAAAATGTTTACGGGGATTAAAATGGTTGCTGTAGTCTAAAAATCACAAAGAAATTGACTAAAATACACTAAGAATATAAGATAGTTTTTGTTTGTATATTTACTTTGCTATCAGTTTCTAAGAAAAACATCCATTTGTTTGCTATGAATAGTCTGTGAATCTTATACAAAGGCAAAATGAAGCAAGAAATTCAATAAAACTTTATGTGGAACATGTGATTTATGTCAGCTTTTACAAAACTTTGTTCTCCACACACTCAGTGAGCTTTTTCTTGCCTGTGTTCCTTGCAGCCTAAGTGTGATGGACAGGTCTTACTGACTCAAGTGTGGAAGCATTTGAACCTGATTGAATGTGACTACTTTGGTCTGGAGTTTAAGAATGTCCAGTCCTACTGGGTATGTGCTTTTGATTTGCTTTGGAAACTGGGTTTGACTGTGTTGTAGAATAATCATGGTGTACAAAAAGCCTTTTAGGTCATACTATAATGATGTAAACAAGATGTTTGATATGTAACACATTATTCCTAGCAAAGCTATGATATTAAAGTACTTGATTTTCACCTGGGAGGAATATACCTGCCTTTAAGCCTAAATGCATATCCTCATTCAACTCATTCTACCCACTAGCATCTGTGCCAAGGAAAAATTTCTGAGTTGCCATAGCAACCACTGATGCATACTGTTAGATCTGAATTGTGTTGAAAGTTGATTTTGAGCAAAGTCAGCTGATTTTGCACCATTTTATTAAAATGTAAGAACTGTGGCTTGTTATTATTTATAGTTGTGACTGTTTTTAAAAACAAAAACCTCCTCAGCCCTGTAGATGAGAAAGTGTGTTGTTGCTGTGCTCTGTCCTGTGTTAGCCCCCAGCAGCAGGGTGGGTTAGCTAAGTTTTTCTGCTTTGGTGCACAGCAGACACCTTTCACATAGCAGCATCTCCTCAGTTTGTTGTTTGCTCACATCTGGTTCTGTCTGAGACTGTAGAGTTATCCAAATTAGTGTTACAGAATTATAGGACATTAACACTACTCCAGCTTCTTGATGAAGGCATTGCTGAGCTCCTGGTACAGCTTGTTAAGATAGGATTAATGTGTAAGAGAACAAAAGAAAATATCCTGTCATAAAATCTTCTAATTAATTATTGCATTTTGTAGCATACTTACTAAAAGAGGAAATTTTTAATAGTTTTATTCTCTTCTGTTTAAAACCCTGTTTAGATTTGGCTTGAACCCATGAAGCCCATCATTAGGCAAGTACGAAGTAAGTACCTTGTTCTGAACCGGTGAACCCCGGGTGTGTTGATGGCCATTGTCACAGCCTCCTCCCTATAGGTGGTAATAGTCATAGTGAGTAAACGTGAATCACTTTGCTGGTTGGTTTTAAACTACAGCGAATAGGCATAAGGACACTAGATTTAACAAAAATAGTCATAACTTGCCTTAAATTTGAGAGTCATAGGATTTATTGCTTGGTATCTTAATTGTCAATATGTTAGGAAGAAAGTAGAAGTTTCTTTCTAAGTCATAAAAAGACACTGCCAGGCCTCTTTAAGAAACTTTTTTGGAGGACTAGAGAGATAGTTAAATGGTTAAGAGTACTTGCTGCTTTTGCAGGATCTACTGCCCATATGGAGGCTTATAAGAGCCTGCGACTCCAGTGCAGGAGACCTGACACCATCTTCCAGCCTCCAGGGGTATCAAGAAGACATGTTGGGCACATACATACATGCAAGCAAACACTTCTGCACTTAACAAACTTTTTGGTTTGGTGCCTTTTGCAGATCCAGATTATTCTAGTTCTCTAGTTCAGTTAGTAAGTGCCAGTGTCATTTTTCTCTGCCTAAAGTGTACATATGAATTTTTAAATGTGTTTTTATGACCACAAATAATGGTATAAGCATCTTAATGAAATTCTATCCTAAAATATAAACAGGAATGTATTTTATTCTCTGTATTTGCTCATTTTCAAGACAGGGTCTCTCTTTGTAGCTCAGACTAGTCCTGAACCCATGATCCTCCTGCCTCAGCTTCCTAAGTACTGGGATGCACCACCACTCCTGGCCCAGATTTGTTGTTGTTTAAATTCAGTGTTGATACTGCACTTAATTGTGTAACCTCGAATTGCTGCAAATGCACAGCAATCATACTGCCTCAGCATCTCCAGTGATAGGACAACAGCCATGAGCCACCACACCTGGCTATAATTAAATTTTATATATTGAGAAAGGATCTCATGTAGTCTAGGCTGGCCTTAAATTTGCTGTATATCCAAGGATGACCTTGAACTCCTGGTCATTCGGCTCTACCTCTCCAATGCTGGAATTCATGAATACACACACCATACCTGGTTTTTAATGTGGTCTTGGGGATGGAACCCAATACCTTGTGTATGACAGACACACACTTTACCAACTCAACTATATCCTCTCTAGCTTTTTTTCTTTTTCTTTTTGAGGCAAGGTCTCACTGTGTAACCCCAGTTGGCCTTGAACTCACAAAGATCCACTTCCTTCTGCCTTCTAAATGCTGAGATTAAAGGTGTACACCACTATGCCTGACATTAATTTTAAAGTTTTAATGTGTAATTTCCCACCTACTTTAGAATGTTTCCCCAAATAATCTCTGCTTAAAACAAAATATTAAAATTTCTCAATGCATGTGATTGGTAGTTAAGAACTCATAAATGTGTACATAGGAAATTTCCTTAATATTTTATTATAGAGAGAAAATAAATATGGAGATTTACCTTATCTGTGAAATTTTATTTTTATAGGACCAAAAAATGCTGTTCTTCGTCTGGCAGTGAAATTTTTCCCTCCGGATCCTGGTCAGTTGCAGGAAGAGTACACAAGGTAAAGCGCTCACTCTGGTCAGAGACTTCTGTTAGTCACCCAACAGAAGTGAATAAGGCTGCACCTTGAGATCACATAAGCTTAATCTTTGTTTTAGTTAGGATTGTCATTGCTGTGAAAAACCATGACCAGCAGCAAAACCTTTTCCTTGGGGAGGAAAAAATTTATTTAATCTTAAAGCTCTCCAGTCATACCCCATCAGGGTAGGAACTCCCAGGCAGGAACTGAAGAAATGCTGGGCCCTGGCTTGCTTCTCTTGGCTTGCTCAACCTGTTTTACAACCCCTCACCTTGTGGAATGGTCTCACCTACACTAATCATTAATCAAGAAAATGCACCACAGCCTTGCTCACAGACCTTTCTGGTGAGGGCATTTTCTCAATTAAGGTTCCCTGTTCCCAAATGACTCTAGCCTGTGTGAATTTGACAAAAAGTCAACGTAATATGTCCTGTTCCCTTCTGTGTTTAACTTGCTTTTACAAGAACATCATAGCAATCAGCCTTGGAGTTCCCATGCTGTCAGCGTTTACAACCTAGGATAATTAACGGCTTCAGTCTTAAGTAGTGTCCTCTTCCATGTCCCCAGCACAGATAGTTTGATAGTTCTCTCTCTCTCTCTCTCTCTCTCTCTCTCTCTCTCTCTCTCTCTCTCTCTCTCTCTCTCTCTGTGTGTGTGTGTGTGTGTGTGTGTGTGTTAACTATCTGCTGAAAGCAGCCAACAGGTCAGAATCAACCTTATAAAATAAGTATTCACCATAAATGTTGCAAAACACATGGGTATTGTTTGTCTGAGTTTAAGTTAGGGTGGGTAAAATGACTCTTTGTAGAACTCTGTTAAAGATTTCGCTAAGGGATCCCTCATCCCTCTCGTGTGCTGTTTTTTGTGTAGTTAAGCAAAGTCATAGCCAAGTTCTTGTTAGGGGACAGGTAGACATTAGGCAGTATTCAGGCAGGCACAAATACATACAGTGACAGGTCACAGATTGGCCAGTACCACAAAGTATGACAGAGGGAAGATACAGGGTAAGTGGTGGAGATTTCAAATGTGGGCTTGTTCTTGGTCAAATAAATACAAATGAAGTTTTTTTTTTTTCATTTCTTAATGCAACACTGACACATTTTGGTACCTCTAAGTTTATCTTTAGTGCATTAAAACACTCCTCTCTGTCTCTCTCTCTCTCTCTCTCTCTCTCTCTCTCTCTCTCTCTCACACACACACACACACACACACACAGAATGAAAACAGTGTGGGTAAAGGTCCTTGCTGCTAAGCCTGCTGACCTGAACTCAGTTCCCAGAACACCATGGTGGACACAGAGACATCTTCCCAAAGTCATCCTCTCAAACCCACGTGCTCACATGTGGCATGTTATTATTCCCAAATAAGTATTTTAAGCTAAAAAAATGAGTTAGGAGTCCAATAAATAGCATAAATGTAATTAAAAGAAGCATCTTAGCAGCTGATTCTTACAGACACAAATAGGAAGTAGAATTTAGAAGGAGGACCTATGCCTAGGAAGTAAAACTTGGATGGAGGATGGAGTGCTGGAATAATTTCAAACCACTCTTAGCTGATTGGCTTAGAGCTATGCTTACCAATAAAATTTGTTCAAATTCTGGTCATATGAATGTTAAGGGGGGGGGGCGTGTGCCGTGCAGTAGTCCCCATGAGTAGTGGCATAGAATGAGTGGGCAGGGCATAAGGAAATTTCCATTGCTTTTCTAGTTGTAGGTTGCTTTTTGCAGAAATTACTGGAGGAAATGTTAACAGTAGTCCTCTAGGAGGTAAAGATGAGGGCATCTTTCTGTGCTTTTTATGCATGTATTGATTTTAAAATGAGAAATACTAACTTTAAATTAGGTTTAAGCCAGGCATGGTGATGCACATGACTCCAGTCCTGACTGGACCAGGACTGTAAATGAGTCACAGTGAACCCCCTTGAAGGCTCTGTGGATCATGGGACACCCAGAAACTCTTGGAATGTCAGGTGCAAAGAAAGGAGAGCGGCATCATTTCGGCCTCTTGTTCTTAGGTTGATGAGCAGATTGAACTGTAGCTAGCAAAGCAGTGCTATTGTCAGTGAACATAAAACATACCTTGGTAATTCATTGAAATCTAAGAAGCACCATGGGGTAATCATTTCACACCATTTCTCCCAAATTAAACAAACATATTGTCCTATTTAGGGTCCTGGGTCTGAGTATTAGGTTCAAGTTGGTTTCAGCCGGTCTGTTATTTTGTTTGTTTTTGTTTTGTTGTTGACTATGGCTGACCTTTAACTCTCTGTGTAGCTGAGGGTGACTCTGTTTCCGCTTGGAACTCAGGGCTTCCTGCTCTTGCTGAGCACCCTCCTAGCACCCCAGTCCTAGGAAGGCAATGATTCTACTCTTGTTTTCATCCTGAAGGTCCTTTCCCCCCTTTAACCTGTTAAAAAGTACATCTGTGGCAAAAAAGAAAATTTCAAATAAAGTTATATAAAATAAAAAACCAGACTTATTTGTCCTTGCTCCTCCCTTCCAGGTAGGTACTAACACTGGGCAGAAACCTTCCCAAGAGTTGTAGCCTTTCAGTGAATACAGTGTAGAGTCTTGAGGAAATTATGTTACAAAGCATTGTCCAGTGATGCATGTGAACTATAAGTTGAAACGTCCCCATTTTTAGCAGTCCATGGCCTTTCACACTGGGTGTAGACTGGCACCTAACTTATTTAGTCATTAGTATCTTAGTGCATTTGGGACTTGTCTCAGTTTTCTGTTAAAGTATCACAAGTGTCACTGTTGGCATGCCTTAGTGAACTCTGGGAATACTGCTATGGAAAAACTGTTAGCATGGAGCTGCCTGGTTAGAGAGTGCACATCTTAATTCGAAGAGGGTGCAGGTGCCCCTTTCAGTAGGGCGTGCACTAAGATTGGAAGGGACAGGATTAACACGGCACAAAGATGATGTGCAGTCTTACAGAGCATTCCATTTCGTTTTCAAAAAGAGAGAATGCAGTATATTTTGTTGTTGTTGTTGTTGTTTTTGCACTCATGTGCTTTGCCTACATGAGTTTCTGAGTGCCACATGGGAGCCTGATGACCACCTAGCCATCAAATCACTGCAACAGGAGTTACAGACAGTGGCGAGCCACCATACAGGTGGTGGGAATTGAACCCTGGTCTTCCAGAAGAGCAACAAGTGCTCTTAATTGCTGAGCCTTCTCTCCATTCCAAAGTCTAAAAAAATTTATAGTTTGTACTAAAGTGTAAATTTCTATTTCTGTGAAGACAGGGACTTTGTGTTATTCACGTTTTGCAACTCTCAGAGCAATAATTAGAAAGAACTACTTAACCATAGAAGAAATACATTAAGATGTAAATACTTTTTCATCCATTTACCTTACTTCCTACCTATCTACTGATTTACTTTTTTGTGACAGGATCTGACTATTATGTAGCTCTGGCTGTCCTGGAACTCACTATGTAGACTAGACTGGCCTTGAACTCATAGAGGTACACCTACCTCTGCCTCCAGAGTGCTGGGATTAGAAGTGTGTGCCACCATGATTGACCTCATAAGTGTTTTCCAGTTGCCTTCTGTTGACATTTTTATCAGTGGTATTTTAAAACACTGTGTCTTAGGTCCTCACCAAGACTTCATGTTACCCATCTGCTTCAAAGTGTCACAATACATCTGATGGTATCTTAACTGTGTTCTGTTCTTTCATCCAAGCCTGTGAGTGACATTCTGTAATATGAATATATGAACTTCCTTATAGAAGGTATTACCTCAGAGTGTGACTATGTGGGCCAGTGCTGTGCCTGAAAATGCTGATTTCTCTGTCCTATTGTTGGAAAGAAGTTCTCAGTATGTTGAGCACTTTGCCCTGCACGTCAGAGCACACACACAGTCTGCTGAGCGGACTTGCCTTCTGACCTTTGATGTCTGCTTGCTGTGTGAAAGGGCTTTTGTGGCTTGGCCTGTTGGAGGGCGCAACATTTTGTTCAGTGTTGAGTGCTGCTCCCCAGAGCTGTGTGCTCTTAGAGAGGCTCGTCTGTCTTGTATTCAGAGAACTTTGAGTTGATCTTCTCTTGCTTGGGACTCCTTTCTAGGTACCTGTTTGCCTTGCAACTCAAGAGAGACCTCCTGGAGGAGCGCTTGACCTGCGCTGCCACGACGGCAGCCCTTCTCACGTCCCACCTTCTGCAGGGTTAGTGTCCTCACCGAGGGGAGGACGCCCGGCACCCACAGCCGCCCGGCACCCACAGCCGCCCGGCACCCACAGCCGCCATTAGCTGCCGGTGCTCGCTCGCGTGTAATTGACAAGTCTGGGTTGTTGGTTTTTTTGTTTTTGTTTTTTGTTTTTTTTGTTTTTTGTTGTTGTTTTTGTTTTTTAAAGGCATTTCTATTCTTGATGAGAGGAAAGCTAATTTCTGTAATGTGCCACTCCTGGAGGCAAATAGCTCTGCATATAGACTCGGAGCCAAAATCTGTAGTTCTGTTCATTCTTTCGAGTTGTCTCCCATTGATGTCTTTGTGCATTCTCTTCCCTTTCCCAGTGTTGGGAAAGAACACTGAGCCTTATACATGCTAGGCAACATTCTGCTACTAAAGCACAGCACCAGCCCCTTGGATGTTTTGTTGCTGTTGTTTATATTCTTAAACTACTTGGTGTGGCCTTAATTTGTGTACTCCAGACTGACCTTTGTCTCCATGCCCTATCTACCTTTATCTAGTTTAACAGCAATAAATAGTCAGTCCAGAGTCAGGCTATAAATCAAGTTCTCAGCACATCCAGGAAGGGGCCTGCTGAGGGTGAGTTACAGTCCTCACTGTCTAAACATTAACACTAAAGGGAAGAGTGCACATGCCTTCAGTGTCTTATAAGGAAACAAAGGGTGATGGAGAAGGGTGTAAAAACTAAACTAACATCACATGAACTGTGAGATTCCAAGACACTGAGCATGTTTTACAGGACTTGTATAGCCTGGGGAATAGAAAGGTGAGGGCCCACATTGTTTCTAGACTAAAAGTGAGGCCCTTGTCATGGTGCACTTACTATGTACAGGCAAAACACTCACATAATACAATAAAAATAAATGCACTTTTTTAATTAATACATTTAGGAGATTTTTGAAAAATTGAAAAGCCCTGGAGGAAAAGAAGGATTTAGCGGATTTTCTAAAGCAAAATAATTATTGTGGTTATAGTATTTATGATACTATATATGTATAACTGATTTTTAAAAATAGAAGCCAAGTGGTGGTGGTGCATTCCTTTAATTCTAGCACTTGGGTGGTTTAAAGGCTAGCCTGCTCTACAGAGTTTCAGGACAGCCAGGACTGTTACATGGAGAAACCCTGTCTCAAAAAACAAACAAGAAACAAAAAATTAGAAAGCTAGGGCTAGAGAGGTGACTCAAAGGTCTGACTGCTCTGACTGCTCATGCAGAGGCCTTGCTCTGACTGCTCATGCAGAGGCCTTATCTGACTGCTCTGATTGCTCATGCAGAGGCCTTAGGTCTGTTCTCAGCACTCCAGTCCAGGGGACATGTTTCCTTCGGGCTTCCTTGAGCTCTGCATACATGTGGTACATGTACATGCTACATGTACATGCTACATTCAAATGCAGGCAAAACACTCATTTGCATTAACTTTTAAAAACTCTTTCAAAAAATAAAATGGTCATTGTTCTCAGGGTTCACTATAAACTCTCATTAGAATTTTTGGTCTTCACAAGGTGGGAGGGGTAAATCCCTATACCTTTTCTGTGCTTACCTTTGAACAGCATAATATTGGGAAAAATAAAATATAAACCTTTTGCATGCTCAGTGCTTATCATTTACTTCAAAATCTAAGTCACTGATTTCCGTTGTCTCATCAGCGGAGATAGGAGATTATGATGAAACCCTGGATCGAGAACACCTCAAAGCCAATGAGTACTTGCCCAACCAGGAGCAGTCCCTGGAAAAGATCCTAGACTTCCATCAAAGGCACATGTAAGTTGGTCAGAAGTGGGGAAATGTAGCTACCTAGATGTGACTCCCTGTGAGCATCACTTTCTTGAAGGCTGCTTAATAGGATGTTGGCCAGATTCATGTCTGTTCTCTAGTGATGTAACCTAGGCTGTGGACTGTATAGCATTTTAGGAGACCTTTATGTGGTTTGTTGTTGTTCCCAAGGTAGGGTTCTCTGTGTGATCCTAGATAACCTGAAACTCATTCTGTAGACCATGCTCAAACTCAGAGATGTGCCTACCTCTGGCTTCCAGGTGCTGGGATTAAAGGCATGCACCACCAACACTCGGTAAATTCAGTTGTTTTACAACAATAAGAAAGATACCAGTATCATTTAGGACATTTATTCCAGCTCACTGTTTGTTAGCTAGATGTGTTATTTTCGTATAACTTAAGTTGTAAAACTGATCATTAAGTTAATTCAAATGAAACATTCTACCTTTTACAAGTAGATTAGAATAAGAAAATAAAAGACTGACATAGAAGTAACCTATTTCCTTGGCCTCCATATATGGTATGCTAGTTTCGTAGTGGATAAATGCATGGATGTGAACCATATCGCCTCTAAAAACAAAACCTTCCCCACTGATTTGTTGGCTGGCTTTATCTGACTTTTCCTGACCCTCTTTCTTATAAGATTTGACTCCTTTAGAAGACAAGTGTTTAATATGTTAAAATGTTCTTCATTATAGGGGTCAGACACCTGCAGAGTCAGATTTCCAGGTGCTGGAGATTGCAAGGAAATTGGAAATGTATGGCATCAGGTTTCACATGGCTTCTGATCGAGAAGGAACCAAGATTAATCTTGCAGTTTCTCACATGGGTGTCCTCGTGTTCCAGGTAGGTGTAAAGACATGGAGTGGCCAAAGCAGACTAGAGCCCTGGTGCACAATGGTTTGGTATGGTTTGTTGTTGCTGTGTTTGTTGTGGATTTTTATTGTGATGAGTGAGTGCTGTGTGTGGAAGAGAAACATAGCACATCATCTAGTCTGACCAACCTCTTACATAAGAAGCTGCTTTCCTGTCCTTGTCTCGCACAGTAAACCGTGCTCACTGTCTTGGAACTCACAACCCACACCACCACCAGGGTTGGCCACTGTTCTGTTATTTATTCTAATGTTGAATCACAGTCACCCTTGGGATCTTAAACGGGGACTCAGGATCTTGTCTGGGGGTTGTGGACATTCTGGGGTAAGAACTCTGCTGAGCTATGAGTTAGACGGGGCACTGGGAGTTAGACAAAGTGACCCTGCAAACAGAAGGTCTCGTTTGTCTGGATGAAGAGCAGTTACAGCCCTGCTGGCAGACGCAACACACATTCCCCATGCTACAGCAATATAGGGTCTCCCGGCCGTGGTATGTGTCAGAGGTCAGAGTCGAGGCACCTCCTTGAAAATGTAGACTCACGAGAAACCTGCAGTTAGGTGACACAGTCCTTTCCCGTGTCAGCTCCCAGGAATGCCGCCAGTTGACAGGGCACTGGTAAGTTGGTAGGTGCTGATGCCAGTACATGCGACAGCAGCTCTAGTGTGGAAGCTTCTCTGGAAGCACAGAGAACCCCATCTGTCCTTACCCTGGGACTGCCCTTTGTCAGCTGAGTCTCTGCTTCTTCCACAGTCTTCTGAGAATAAGTGACATGCATCCTTACCTTCAGACCTACCTTTATATGCATTTCTTATGGATAAGGTGCTCTTTTATATAATCACAATGCGTTTACCACTGACACCATAATACAGTAATCCCAACTGTCTGGGAGCTGAGTCAGGATCACAAGTTCAAGGCCATCCTGGGCAACAAAGCAAGCCTCAAAAGGAAAAAAAAAAAAAATAGCATGGCAGCATAATGACTCAGTGGGTTAGCTTGCTTGCTGCCAAACCTGATGACATGAGTTTGATCTTCAGCCCACAGGAGGAAGGGAAGAACTGACTTCTACAACTTGTCCTCTGACCTCCACACATGTCCCATGACATATATGCATCCATGCATACACAGACACACATATACACACACTAAAGAAAGGAAGAAAGAAAAATTTTAATATTAAAAAATTACTAGATCAAAAATAAATAATAAATAAATATTAATAAAATGCAATTTGTTTTATTGCCAGGTGATACCCTTGTATAGTGTGGCTCCTGCAGGACAGCTTGTAGTCTAAGGGCAGATGCATCCTTTATCCCTCACATTCAGTCTCAGTTTCTTGATTCTGAATCATTTACTATGTACGGTCTTTTCTTTTTCATTGTTTAATGACATTGACATTATTGAAGAATATCTCTCCTTTTATAATACAGTCCTAATGGTGGCTTATTGGCTGTTTTCTGTGATTAGCGTCAGGTAACATACTCTCAGCTGGGCTCCTAGGAAATACTGCAGCCTTCAAGGCTTCCCACTGGTGGAGCAAACCTGTGTGTGCACTGATGCTCTTCACTACACACAGTAGTTTGTCTCTTTTAGCTGAGACGTATTTTACCACCACAAACTCATCCACACCTCTTCCGATTTCCTTGTGATTGGCGTTCATTGGTAACCCTTAAAGTCACAATCCTAATGTTTGTAATACATACATGTAAGTGAGGAGTGGCAGGCATCTGAGGGGTCTCTGTCCCGAGGGACAGGCACTAAGTTTGTTTAGGAGAAACAGCCAGTAACAGAGATGGAAGAGTTGGAAAGACAGAACAAAACTTTAGGAGGGTGTGGCTCTTCACCTACCAGATTCTGGCAAGCAGAACAATCCATGTTGTGTACGACCATGAGAAACAGGAACGCTCCTTCGCCAGAAATATAAAACCTTTACTTTGTCACTTTTACTCTAGTAAAATCCTAGAAAATAACCCTTAGAAGTTCATTTAAATAAATTATATGCTTCTGTATTACAAGACAGCTGCACATTGAAGATGTATGCTCTCTAGGCTCTAATACATGAAATATTCTTTTTGAGAAAGATTCAAAACTATGTAGTACTCTGGTGAAAGGAGGGAAAATCAATCGCTCACTCACTCTCTGACACACACTTGCATTCAAGAGTGTGCATGCACACTTGTACACACACACCACACACACTCTGCTCCACACAAACTGGTAATTTTACTGGTCCTACAGAGGGTAATTGCAGTGATAGGCTTTGGTCAAGAGTGAGAGGGAGAGTTTACTGTGGTGCAGCTTCAGGGTCTGAGCTTTGTCAGTCTGTTAGAGAGAAAACATAAACCGTAAAAACAAATCAGAATTCTAGAGAAAAACAAAGGTAGGACAATAGTTACAAATTTAGAAAATAGGATTAGGTCTGCAAAATGGCTCAACTGATAAAGGCCCTGCTACCAACCCTGATGACCCCAGTTTCAGTTTCTTTTTAAAGGCAGGGTTATAGCTCTGACTACCATGGCCTTGAACTCAGATCCACCTGCCTCTGCCTCCCGAGTGCTGTGATTAAAGACATGTGCCACCACTGCCCAGCTTAAAAAAAAAAATTTAAAGAAAGAAACCAAGGTCTGGCTACCAGATCTGCCTCTTGCTTTTTAGGGAGTCATTTCTAAGCCCTCTGAAAGCTACATGTGTGTGCTGGTCACATGTCTATATTGTTTTTGCATCTGTCCATCTTTGGATGTGGAAACCAGAAGTTTTCTTTAACTATAGTGCATTCTAGGGTTGTCTTCCTGATTTTCCCTGGGAAGAAACCTGAGGCCCCTCCCAGCCAGCCTAGCCACCACCACTTCCCTTTGTTGGGGGAACTTCAAAATGTGTGCTGTTACTGTTGTTTTTTTAAAATTTGCAATAAAGTTGTACCTAAGGAAATAAATAATATATTAGATGTTGGGATTTTTATTTGGAGCTGTTCTAGGTGAAATTGCGATGTGCACTTGACTCTCTGCTTCCTGTCAAGGATGTAGCTTTAGAGGATTCTACTGTGAAAAACGGCCTCTGTACTTACATTCTAAATGTGCCGTGTGTGTCTGTCTGTGATTTTTCAGGGAATCACCAAAATCAACACTTTCAATTGGTCCAAGGTCAGGAAACTAAGCTTCAAGAGGAAAAGGTTTCTTATCAAACTGCACCCAGAGGTTCACGTGAGTATTACTTTTGAATTTTATTGCTAGGCAATTTAACCTTACAGAATATTAAACTTTTTTTAAACATTCGGTATGAAATCGGGGCACCCATCTATAATCTTGGCACTCTGGAGGCAGAGACAGGAAAATGAGAAGTTCAAGGTCATCCCTGGCTACCTAGGGAGTTGGAGACCAGCCTGGGCTAGAGAGTCTTGTCTCCAAAACCCTGTTATGTAAATCATTTCAGGATTAGGTGTTTAATAATTTAAAGTTGGGATTTGGGATCAGAGTCTCTGTGTCATAGCTTGAGAGCTGGTTGGTGGCCCAAAGGAAAATTTGCTATACTGCTTGGTTTATAAGAGCAACTTTTGAAATGGCATGTTTTAAAGTTGCATTTAAATCCCTAAATACCTAATTTTTCCCCAATTTTGTTCCCTCCCTCTTCTTCTCTCCTTCTCCCTCCCCTCCCCCTCCCCTCCTCCTTCCTTCTCCCTCCCATTCCTCCTGGGTGCCTGGATTGAAGGCATGTACCACCACCACCACCCCCAAGCCACCTAGTTTTTTTGTTTTGTTTTGTCTTTTTGAGATAGGGTTTCTCTGTTTAGCTTTGTCAACCTGGGTGGCCTCAAACTCACAGAGATCCACCTGCCTATGCCTCCCCAGTGCTGGGATTAAAGATATGTGCCACCATGGCTTCCGGCCACCTAGTTTTTAAGACTAAGTAGAAGACTTGAAGTAGTACAGTTGTAAGAACTCTGAATTTCATTTCTAGGAATCTATCCCAAGAAATCAAAAAGGCAGACATCACTGGTTTCTCCATGTTGACACATGTGAGCCTGAAAACATAACTTGTTATCTAAGGCGGGTACCACACCCAGACCGAGGTTTTAATTTCGAAGATGCCTGTGATCTTGCATTCTGCTCTCCAGTACTTTATTGCATTTGCTTCTTGAACTTTGTATTTTGTTTCTAGGGACCCTACCAGGACACATTAGAGTTCTTGCTGGGCAGCAGAGATGAATGTAAGAACTTCTGGAAGATATGTGTGGAGTACCACACATTTTTTAGGCTTTCTGACCAGCCTAAGCCAAAGGCAAAAGCTGTCTTCTTCAGCCGGGGCTCATCCTTCAGATACAGGTGGGGCTAACCTCTGTCGGCTGGGAAAGGGGAGTGAGAGGGAGGTGCCACAGGCAGGATGATAACGGCATTCAGTAGTTTTGTGAAGGACAGCACATAGAGAAAAAATCAAATAAATATTCAAAGTGTGAGAAAACAGACTTGAAAAAAAACCAACCTAGAAAATTGGCTATGCTTACTACCAAGTAGAACTTTGAGTTATATACGTGTTTCTGGGAGAGGATGGGCAGTCTTCTGTTTCTAACTGTAAAAGGTAATATTGTGAATTGCTGTTTTGTTTGTAGTGGAAGAACTCAGAAACAACTAGTAGATTATGTCAAAGATGGTGGGATGAAGAGAATTCCATACGAAAGGTAAATTCTGGTGTTTATGATATAAAGCATATGTCTTTAAAATTTCTATTTAAAATTTTTACCTGCATTCCTGTCTGTGCATCCCATGCCTGCAGTGCTTTCAGAGGCCAAAAGGGGGTGCCAGATCTCCTGGGACTGGACTTACATACAGATGGTTGCAGGAGACCTGCCATATGGATGCCATATGGATGCTTGTACTTGGACCCATGTCCTCGGGAAGAGCAGCTGGTGCTCTTAACTGCTGAGCCATTTCTCAGCCCCTCCTCCCTCTTTAAAAAACAGGGTCTTACTATGTGTAGCCTTGTCTATCCTGGAATTCATGTACCACTGGCTGGCATTGAACTCACAGAAATCCTACTGCCTCGGCTTCCTGAGTGCTAGGGTTAAAGGTGTGTGCCACCGTGTCCATCTTATTTTAAATATTACTTGAATAAATGATGTTTTAAAGGCATAAGCATGTATTTCAATGCTGAGTTCTTTGGTTTTTTTTTTTTTTTTTTTTTTTTTTTTTTTTAAGAAAATGGGTTTGTAGTGGCTTCATGGAGATAAATGATTCATACTTGGAATCAATTTATAGTTTCCAAACCATATTGCTCAATTTGTGTGTGATAGTTCTCAATGGCGTCTCAGTTTCTTTTCCCGTTGCTGTGATTTCATAGTTGACAACAGTGACTTGAGGAGGGAGAGGGGGGCTTGTTCCCGTGACAGTCAGGAAGCAGAGTGCTGGCGCCTTTGCTCAGCTCACTCTAATGTGTGGTCCTCTCCCAGGGAGGGCTCCATCACAGGCTTCCCTCTAAGTGATTCCAGACCCTGTCGTGTCGACAGTTAACACTGACCTTGATAGTCTGGTAAGCAACGTCAAAACTCATGTGGAAGTTTCCCTTACTATGCACATATAATTTCCATTAGTATGCATATATAGTTTTATCCTTTTTAAGTTTCTTCTTTAATTTCAGTTACTGATTTCTTTTATGCTGCCAGTTTCTAGCTTGCCGCCCTGTTTTGGTCATGGTCTTATGTGAGCTTTCCTTGTGTGCACAATACATACTTGGGTTTCTGGAAACACATGGTAAGAGGGATGGTGACAGATATGGAGGTTGGGGCTGAGCCTCACAGTGTATTCTCTGTTTTGCAGACGGCACAGTAAGACTCGGGCATCTCTTCGTGCTCTGACTGTAGATCTGCCTAAACAGGTCAGTCTTGGTTGAAACTGTATGCAATGTTAACTGACTACCTGGCATACTCTTCTAAACAGTCATCTTCTGTGTTGTAAGAAGGGTCACATGACTTAGTGCATATGCTGACTTCAGAGTGAATCCCAGGTGATGAGACAGCTGTGAGCTCTACACAGTCTGCTAGGGACTCTTAACAACTGCCAGCTGTGCAGGTGACTTCCTCGATGCACTGCAGCCTCTCCAGGTGGTGGATTGACGAGCCACACTTACAGGGCTGCGCGGAGGCACCTTGCTGTAAAGTAAAAAGCAGGCAATCGCTTCACATCTGTATGTGTTTGGTCTGATTAGGACTGTGTTAAAGCGAAGTCGTATATACATGTGCACAGATTCCTTGTGGAAGAACACTTGGCAGGGATGTCCCCAGTCAGATGTCAGCTGCTCCACAGCCCAGTGCTGAGCCATAAGTGACTAATCTATGTTCCAGGTGTGCCTCACGACAAGCCTTTTACCACTTAACTCCCACGCTCAGGCATGATTGTGTGCCCAGTCCTGCCTTCTGGTACCATCATGTAATTGCTTCCTTGTGCTGCTGTGGTCTCTTGCTTATAGTTCATTTCATTCTGAGCAGTGTTTTCTTATCTCTATTGATGGTCTATCATTTATTCTGAGCAGTTTCCAAGAGCTTCTTTTGAGCCCTGTATCTTAACGTTCGGTGTCCTCATCTTTTAATTGAATTTTAGAGGATAAATAACAATAAAAATTACATTTAAGCTTTAGTTACATAATTTATTTTAAAAACCACAGAAAATAAAGAGATATGATTGAGTGATTAAGAAAAGTCAATACACCAGGCATGGTGACTGACTGACATCTATAATTTCAGCACTTGGAGGCGGAGGCGTAAGCGCATGAGTTCAAAGCCTGCTTAGGCTGCATAGGCTGCATAGAAGACACTTAAACAAAACAAAGCTAAAAACAGGCAATATAGTAGTTATTTAAAGTATGAGCAGCTAATTTTTTTTGTACAAGGCTAGTTACTGAGCCTCCTGTGACTGCACTTGCTTGCTTTTTTTCCACTTTGCAATATGTGTATACCTAGGTGTATTGCTTATGGATGGGTTGCCCTAGAAATATTCGATTCTGTGATGTGGTTTCTTTGTGTGCCTTGGCTATGCTGGAATTAGCTCTGTATGCCAGATCTGCCTGACTCTGCCTCCTGAGTGCTGGGATTAAAGGTGTGTGCCACTACCACCTGGCTAAGGGGTTTTTGTTTTGTTTTGTTTTTTCAAAGTATGGCTGTATCTTAGTAAGAGCACACAGGAGAGAGATGTTAGCATGTAGAGAACTGAGGCATCCTTACATACAGCATGGTGAGTGAGGACAAGGCTAGGGCACCTGGAGTAGCGAGCCCGTGGTGTGGCTCCTTTCCTTCCCTCACCCTGCTAGAACCGTCTTCTGGCTCATACTTGAGCCAGTCTAGCACTTTCAGAAGGTCCCAGGGCTCTTGTACCTGATGCTGGCACAGGACGTCCTAATCAGTGAGTTTCAGCCTCCCAGCTCAATCTCACTCGCGAGTGGACTCACATGTATAACTCCTCCTTGGTGATACTAAATCTCTAACACTCGAGATCCCCGGGACTGTAAGCATGTCCTTGTTACCTGGTGTCAGCACCACAGTGAGGGCACTTTTAGCTGAATAGAGATGTGAACACCCAAACGCGTCTACTTAGAGACTTAGGAGGACCAGGGCTACCACAAAAACCTTGTCTGCATGTTACCTAGTTCTCTGTGATGGTTTCTCCTCTTTACAACCTTTCATGCCACTGGGGGTGGGGGGAAGAATTGAAGGGTGTTAGAAGCAGATGGCCTTGGGTCAGGTTGCAGTACTGTGCATTTCTAAGGCAGGCATGGCTCACATCCGTAACCCAGTACTTGGGAGGCAGATCGGCACAAGTCTGAGACTAGCCAAGACCACAGTGAGACTGTCTCCAGACAAAATCTAAACCTCACTTGGTGAAAGGGAAAAGCTGTTCAAGTCCCCTTTTCAAGAAAAGTTGTAAGGATGTGTAGATGTTGGCAGTTGACTCAGTTGGCTTTACAATTTGGAAAGTGTTTTATAATTTTTTTTTTTTTTTTTTTGTTCCCTGTTTTCTTAATTTTGATCCCAGAGCATCTCATTCACCGATGGCCTGAGAACTTCTGCCTCCCTGTCTTCAGCAAATGCCTCCTTTTATGCACTCCCTGCTTCCTCTTTGTCCCCTCCCGGTATGCCCAGTTTGAAGCACAGCAGCAGTTCCCTTGTGGATCCCCAGGCTCCCTCCATCAAGAGCACAGCAGCAGAGAGGAGCAGCAGAGCTTCATCAGAAGGCCCCAGCGCGCTACCGGCCCATCTCCCTGGACCCCCTGTGCTCCAGCCTGGTCCAGGTGCCGGGTTTTGTGGTGTTGTGAACAGCCATGGTTCTGCCTGTCCCAGAGGACAGAGTCTCGATGCTTTAGACCCAAACAAAGGGAGGGCCAGCAGGGGACTCAAATCTGTTTGTAGAAATGACAGTAGTGAGGATGCGTTTTCTTCAGGCTCCTTCTTGCCCAGCGGGGAATACCAGGGTGGCCGGCAGTGCTTGAAGGGGACTCCTGTTTTCACATTGGCAGATGCACAGCTGCAGGTGTCTGAAGAGTTCATAGACGATGACCCAGCAGACATCTCTTTCTTTGCTGGAGCCTCTGAGGCATTTTCTTTCCCATACGGTTCCTTAGTCCTTCAGGAGTCCCTGTTGCCTATCCAATCCACTGCCTCTCCTACCTTGTGTGGTCTGGATTCCTTCCAGCAGGCAGAGTCTGCCCACTCCAGCCCAGATAGATACTCTACTGAGGCAGTGGACATGAGTGTAGAAGATGATTTTGAATTTGGGGAAGGAAGTGACTTCAATGGCAATGTACATCCCTCAGACACCTCAGAGCTCTTTGAGGTAAAGGCACAGGCTAGCCTGATGCAGAGCCTGTTGAGTCCTTCTGAAAGTAGCTCACTTAGGAACAACCAGTCTGAGAACAGCTCCCTCAACAACATGCCACTGCACGGTGGGCTTTCTCTGCACACATCCAGCTCAGCCAATCAGTCTGAGGCCAGCTCCATGGTCAATTTCCCAGCCTACTCAGTGCGCTCTGAGTCCAGCTCAGCCTTCCAGTTCTCTGACATCATAGACCAGCTAGAGCAGCTTAGCTACCCACCCACAACAGCTGAAGACTCGAGCAGTTCAGACACAGACTCATGGGACTCGGAGGCAGAGGCTCCCCTGGACATGAACCTCTTCTTTAGCAACCCTTTTGCTCAGACTGGTGGGGAGAGAGTCCCTTTCAGTTTTCAGCCCAATGTAAAGAGTTCCACTCCAGGAAAGCAAACAGATAAAGACCCGTCTTGACCGCTCTGGACTCCTCTGTAAAGAGCCCCTTCCCCCACTGGTATAGTTAGTGATCAGAATCCTTTCTTCAGCATAGAAATGACTTAGTTCATGCTAGTCAGGGCTTTTTCTAATTACAGGTAGATTATACAGTGTTGAATGTCAAGGAATTACAACTTTCCTTTGAAGTGATGTTGAAACTTGCACATGACTCTAAAGTGGAAGAGCATTTGCAGCCATTCCTTGTAGTGATTGCCGAACTGACCTCTGCAGCATTGGTTTTTTTTGACACCTGCTTGAATTCAAGTAAAAACTGGTGCTATACATTTTGAATATTATGCAGTTCAGATTCCTGTTCATCTGTGGTGGATTGTATATCATGCCTCTTGATGCTGCTTTTAAAATGAACCATGCTTCCCAAGACCAGTTAGCATGTAGGTTTTGTTTAGGTTGTGCGGCCAGTTACAGTATATGAAATCTCTGCAGAATGCCTTGATAGCCTCCCAGGAAGGACAGTGGGTGCAGAGGTGGCCCTGGGACTTCACTGGAGTCGCCAGCCTCTCCTTGTTACTGACCGAGGTCGTGCTGTGTTTAGAGTGCCCTTGCAGGGGCACTGGTCTAAAAGCCTTGGTGAAAGCTGGAGCGGCTTTCCTTCCTTCTGTTCATCTTAGTTACAGGTGAAATAGGTACTGTGGTTGTAGCCGAGCAGAGCCAGATCCACGAGCGAGCTTTGAAGAGCATAGCATAAGCTGGTGCAGCAGAGTCGTTTCTTTACTGACATACAAGTTGTTTGTTTAAAATGCTGAGAGCATAAACGCCCCAGGGTGCACGAGAATTTGAGTCTTGTCTGTAGGAGTGACACTAGGTTGCGTCACAGGGTTTCCAGTACAAACTGTTGCAGACATGGCTCTGTCCAGTGAGCATATGCTGACAACTGCATGTTCCAAAGTTCTGAAGGACAGGACTGATATTCATAGGATAAGCCACTGATACGAGAGCCAGTATCTCATAAGAGGTGGCCATCTGGGCAATGTCTGTATGGCCCATGGGTGACTGGGTCTCTTTGGTTGGTTGGTTGGTTGGTTGGTTGGTTGGTTGGTTGGTTGGTTGGTTTGGTGGTGGGCCTTTGTAATCGTATCTAGCAGTGCATGACACATTGAGTTTCATTTTCTTCTCGAGTGTCCTATGGAAATCATGTTTTTCTGGTGAGAACCCAGGTCCTTGGACATGATAGGGAAGTGCTTCTTCATTGAGATCCATCCCCAGCCTCCTTGGGGAACTTTACCCATCATTTATGAGACTTGTAGTTCTGTGCTGGGATGGGGTGAGTGTGCTGGAGTCTGAGGCACCGTGAAATCGTCTTTTCTTATTGTGTTGGTCAAGTTGTAGCAAGGGGTTTGTGGCTAAATGGGTCCTTATTTTTGTTTTTGGTTTTGTTTTTGGTTTTTGTGACAAGGTCTTACTTTGTAGCCCAGGATGACCTAGAACTCATATAGCCCAAGCTAGCCCTGAACTCATGGCAGTCTACCCATCTCAGCCTCCCAGATGCTGGGAGTACAGACTATGGCCCGTGGTGGTTTTCATTTTGTAACTCCCTTAGGCATGTACACTGCAGACTTTTTCTATAACTAGTTCAACCAATCAGTGCCTGCTGTCTGTTCCCCTTTCCTTAGAAGTGGGGGCTGCACTCCATGCAGAGAGGGCAATGCTCTCAGAACAGAGCTGCTTGAGACAGTGCATCACTCCCAAAGGAACCTGGGATTTGTGTCATGGGGAAGAACTAATCAGTATCCCCTTTAAAATGCTCTTGAACCTTAGTATTGGTATTGCTCTCTTCTTGTCACTTAACCAATGTCCCCATTAATGCTGAGGCAGCCTAGTTGTCATTCTTGACTTCTGGCTGGTGGGTTGGTTTTATTTTTTTGAGATCCTGGAATCCCAGGCCATCTAACCAAAGATATCTTGACCCTCTACCTCCATGTCTAGAATGCTGGGATTACAGGCATGCGTGCTACACGATGTCAGTTGTTGAGGTGCTGAGGGTTGAACTCAGTGCTCATCTGTTTTTCAAGCAAGCCTACCCTCATACCTGGGCAGCAGGTCAGGTATGCGAGGGGTTGAGCCCACTCTTCTACCAGGCTAGGGTGAGTGCATCATGGTGAAGCTAGTGCTGAGGGTTAGGGCCTCCTCCCCGTCAGTTCGCCACACCCTCCCCTCCCATCGGAGAGTCTTAATGAGCCCTTGTCACCGTCTTCTGTTAGGCCTCCTATAAAATGGGTTTTGTTGTTTTTATTTCTACTAAGGGAACCATACTTTCTGTAGAAATTCTTTCAGGGGAGGGGGAGTTTCAAACTATACACAAACAAGAATATAATAAGCCTGTTCTGTCCTGTCCAGTCCCCACTCCCATCAGATGCTGGGACTTGACCAAGTCCCAAGAGACACCTACTCTGTCTCTTCTTTTCAAGTTGGTTTGCAGCCCTGGAGATTGAACCTGGGCTCCTTGCCGCTCAAGCAAGCACTTGCCATCAAGCTCTGTCCCTCCCAGTCACCTTTTTATCATTTATTTTGAGGCAAGTTCTTACTAAGCTGTCCAGGCAGGCCTTGGATCTGTGATCTTCTTGCCACAGCCTCCAGAGAGTTGGGATTACAGTTATTTACTGCCATCACTGTCTTTCTGATTGGGGGCTGTAGCAATTTAAAGAAACCGCTGGAGAGCTTATTATACCTTTCCTCAGAATTCTGACAGCATCTCTGAAACTCAAGGTGCACACTTACACAGGCCTGCACGTTCATTATCGTATGAGATGAAAGCCCCCTGGTATCATCTAACCCTGAGAACATACTTAAACTACCCAGTTATCTTCAGTGCTTGGGCATAGTGGCACACCTGCAATCCTAGCATTTGGGAAGTGGAGGGAAGAGGCTCTTTAGTAAGGCCAGCCTGGGCTGCGTAGTGAGATCCCTGTCTCAAAACAGTCACAAGCCCAGTTAATGTTTGAACTGTTCAAGTCAGGACACAGACATGGTCTGCTTTCTTTGTCTGCCTGTTACATTTCAATCAGAATGTCACATCCCCATTTTAATCTGCCTTGTAGGGAAAGCCAGGCTAGTAATGCTTCCTCGGGTCCCAAAGCCTGGCCTGGCACCCAGGTTCTGGAGCCCCATATGACCTCCAGTGGGAAAGAGGACAGCTGTGGGAGGGGTGTGGCATCCCAGGTGCTCTATGGATAACACTTTGTGGTGTTGGGCATCCGCCAGCTGTACCCTCTTCTGAGCTCCTGTTCACGCTGTCCTGACCTTCCCCTTCCCAGGGGCCACAGTGTGCAGGTGCTCAGGCCATGTCTCAAACTACACTCTCCTTGCTGCCCTTGAGCTACTGTCTTACTCTCACTGTAGAAGGTGCAATGTGGCCTGAAGACACTGAACCCTGAGCCTGTGTCAGCCAGTGGCCCCACTCTGTGGGTGTGGCCCATATAAACAATGACTGGGAAAGATGCAGAGTCTGAAGTGCGTGAGTTCATAGCCTTAAGTCTCATGTCCTGGTCTGGAACAGCTCCTCCAAGTGAGTGGACACAAGTTCTATGGTGTTGACAGTGTTCTCAGTCTGCTGGTCTCCTTAGTTACGTCCAGAACCTTCTTAAAGGGAATAGTTCCCCCACCCTGGATAGGCCCCTGTCAAGGCTGTCATGGTGACTTTTAGGATGGGTGAAAGGGAGACCCAGAGAGGCTGTCACAGCCAGTATGTCCATGCTGAGAGGTAACAGTGGTCAGGTCTGTCCGCTTAAATAATAGTAGCCAGTGTGTCAGTGTTGACAGGGGGCAAAATTCCATGTCTGTCCCCTGAAGTACAGGGCCACCATTAAATCCACCACTAACAATGTAGATACATTTTTTACTAGCTATCAAGTCTATTTTTATACTTAAGATCCCAAAGTCTCAACATTTTATATAAGCCAGTATGAATATTTGAAGACTAATGGCATAGTTATGTGGTAGCAAGATTGTTTATACTAGAGATGTGCAGTGTTCTTCACCGCATGCACGCCTCTGAGCATTGGCTAATGGTATGTGCCTTCTATGTGGCAGAGCTATTGTCTGGGTCTGCCATTTAGAGTGCCCCGTTTTCATTAGCACTTGTGTTTTATTCAGTGCAAATGACCAAGGGCTGGGCACTAGCACACCCAGGAGTGTAAATGAAAACTGTTGGCGTGCTCAGCGGCCCCATCCTCTCTGATGGGTTGTGTCCATGCGGGCTGCCCTGCTCTACCTGAGTGATGATTATATTGTATCACCCACCCTGTGGTTATAACACAGCAGGGTGCACACACGTGTTCTTAACTCTTACGTGTTTATGTGCCAGTTGATGCTGATAGGTACTGTTTATCTTCAAGGTACACTTAATTCCCTCCAGGTCATAGAACAGCAGAAAGTCCTAGAACTTTTCCTAGAGCAGTTAGTCCCTTCATTGTTAGTGTTGTTCAGTAGTTAATGTTTGTTCTTAAGTTCATGGAATTGCATCCGCGTGATCTCACTTTGGCTCCGGTCTCAGGGCGACATACAGAAGACACTGTCACAGGTGCAGACGATGTCACCTCCTTCCATGCAGCAGCCAGTGCCACAGTGTCCACTAGTGCCCAGAGCTGTCCCTTGCACGGAAGCATTTGCATTCACTCTTCTAGGAAACGAAGAGACGGGGCTGGGAACTCTTTATGCATTTGAACTTGTTGATGTTTTAAAGAGACATTTCTGTTGTCTGGTTTGTGGTACTTATAACATTTGTTTTACATTGAAATTACCATTTACAAATTTGCAGATATGTACTGACAGTTTTTAATTGTTCAATAAAATGAGGAAATATTTACTATGAATTTTTAAATGGGCTTTTTAGCTTTCTTTCCCTCTACTTAAGAGTTTTGATTTACATATAGGTCACAGATTATTTCACAAATTAATTCTTGAAATAAGTGCATGTTTCTGCAACCCTTCACTGATTTTTCTTTCAGTGGCTCCTGAGCACCAAACAGGCAGCACGCTGCTGACATGGTGCCATTGTACTGAAGGCCAGCGGATGGGTGGCATCTTGCCTTCTCTGTCTTAGCTGTCTTTCCTTGCCTTCCTGTTGTTGCCTGATGTGGTTAGCATGGCCAGTGTGGCAGGGGAGGCCAGGGAGCTCGCGGAGCATGCTTAGAGCACCCACTCAGGGTGCAGCCTCGCCCTGCCCAGAAGGTGCTGCTGACTCTTAATGCTGAACAGCAGGCCTGGAGTGCTGAACTTACTCCCTGGACCTCAGCAGTCTCCGGCAATCATTCTGTAGCTACAGGCTTGGACTTCCCATTCATCCAACAGAGGTGGAAAACTGCTTGCTTGCAAGTGTCCAGCTTCCCTGGGCCTCGAATCCCCAGGGGTCAGGGACCCTGTCCCACGTTCTGGGCATCAATGGCCAGAAACACTTTGAACACCTTAACTCTTGGAGGCGCTGGGAGCACGGAGCACAGCTCCAGGCACCAGTGAGTGGCTGGCACCCCACACAGAGGCGACCAGTCACAGGGACTCAGGTCTGTCACACAAGCCTACCCCCTGCTGATACCTTGACTGCCCAGTACCTGCTGCACTTGACAGAAGTAATGCCTCCAGTGTGGGGGTCTCCAGGGAGAAAACCGATATAAATGATCTGCTATGCCCTAGTCCCGGGCTTTGTGTGTTCCCTGACCCGAGTTAACTCCCCATCATTGGAGTCGGGAAAACTGCCGCTGTTTCTTCCTCCTCCCTCCCTCCCCCCTCCCCCTCCCTCTTTCCTTCCCTCCCTCCCTGTCTGTCTTTCTGGTGTGTGTGTGAGTGTGAGAATGTGTGTGTTTTGAGACAGGGTTTCTTTGTGTAGCTTTGACTGTTCTGGAACTAGTTCTATAGACCAGACTGGCTTGGAACTCACAGAGACCCTCCTGCCTCTGCCTCCCCGGTGCTGGGATTAAAGGTGTGCGCCAGCACCACCGGGCAAACTCTGCCACTCCTGATGAGGCCTACTCTGTAGACTTGTCACAGGTTCTAAAGGGTTTAGGCAAAACTATGTTTTTGGGTTTGGAGGGGTTTGTTTTTGTTTTGTAACCCTGGCTCTAGAACTCAGGACATCATCATGCATATTAGTAAATGCTCTTCCACTCGGCTATACCCCTAACCCTGAGAGATCATCCTATTGAAACGAAAATATCAAAGTGCATGTGTAAAAGTAACCCCCCCCCGGGTGTGGTGCCTCCCCCTCCCCCTCCCTGTCCCCTTCCTCCCTCTCCCCTCCCCCCTTCTCCTTTCTGAAATGAAAGAACTAATGTTGGTGTTTTGTGCATGAAGTCGCCTGATGATAGTGACAGAGTCCGCCTCAGGCCGGCTCCCACTGCTGTCCCCGCTGCAGTGGGACATTTTGCTGTTGGGAACTCTGACCTTGACCAGCCGACCATCCCAGCGCCAGTCCTTTGTTGGGATTTTCTTGCTTATCTAGGTGATGAGTCTCACTGAAGTCACAGGAGCAGGTTTGTCCTCTGTCCTTGGCCAGTTTGTGCAGCTCTAGTAAAACACCCTTCTTCCCAAGTGCAGCACGCCTCCAGCCCACTCTGTTGCTCCGGTCTGCTTTTCTCCACAGCCTGAAGGAAGATCTGGCTTCCAATGGCTCTGCATCTTTTATCAGGGTCTTTCCAGGCTCCCTCTCCTTGGGAGATTCTGGTGAGCAAAGTATTTAGCAAAGTTCAGAGCCACACACCATCACAGTTTCAGTGCTAAGGCAGGGACAGGGAGACACTGGGCTGTGAGGTTCCATGTCAGTCTGGCAGTTGGTAGCTCCCAAGTCCTGTGGGGGGGGGGGTCTGGCACACTTGCACAGAGAGAATCAGCATCAAGGTGCAAATCTGGAAGGCTGCTGGGGCAGTGGTGGACGGCACTCCGGTGCCGAGGGGGCAAAGGGCTGCCTGGTGTGAGCACTGTCAATCACAGAGCCACAGTGACCATCAGAGAAGAGTGTCTTGGTCTTCCTTATTTCCTTGTCAGGGCAGGGGGGCACTATTAACCATTTCTTTCCTTCCACTTGTTTTCAAACCACATTCTGCTTATAAAAATGAATCCTAACACCAGTCCAGTAGCAAAACTGGACAGTGTCTGAAAAGTCATGGAATGCACATTTACCTGTCACCTCACACAGTCAGTTCTGTGTTTGATTGTTTTCCTTCCTTTCCGAAACCGGCAGTCTACTAGTCAAGGCATAGCTTCTCTTCCTTCTGCCTCTTACACTCAGTTAACCTCCAGGCTTGCTGACTAGCATCTGACCCTCTGGTTGAGGCAAGCATTGAGACTGTTTTGTCAGTAAGGAATTCTTTAAAAGAGCACTTAACGTATGAAATAAAAGTAAATTTTCTTTCCTCTCTAAATGTGACGTTCTTATTCATCTTCTTTCATCTCTTGTTAGATGAACAAAAACAATTGTCTTGAAGGAAAAAGTGAAGGTAAGCATACAAGAACACTGTTTTAAATAACATTTCAGAAATTATCAGGTGTATTTTGAGAAGTTTTCAGAGAGAAACCACCTGCCAGAAGTGCCCACTGCTGACAGTTTGAAATAAGTGTTAAGTTTGTAACTTGCCACTCTGAGACTGTGTTAAATGACACCCCCATCTACAGCCCATGCACAGTGTCTCCCAGGGGACAACTGGATCTGCCCCCACGGAAGTGTAGAGTTTGGAGAACTGGAGCTGCTCTTTATACCCCTCAATCTCAAGGAACTCGGTTTTGGAACTGAAGAATCCCTTCTCTACAGCTAAATAGTTGATCCTCACACTACAGTGGGGGTTGAACGTTCCCCGAATGTGGCATATGCATCAGAGCTGGGAATGCATGGGATTTATAATAGGGACTCCTGAGACTCAGAGCAATACTGATTCACTCTCGAAGCTTTTTGCTAGAGGATCATGGGGTTTCTGCAAATACCTTAGATTGACCCTGTAGTGAAATGTCAGTTACCATGGAACATTCCATAGCACCTCAAACTGTTTTTGAGACAGTTTAGCCCTGCATTCAAAAACATCTTTTTACACCTGTGATTCTAGTACTCAGAACGTGGAAGCAGGAAGGTCAGGGAGTTTTGAGGGCAATCTGAACTACATATGGAGCCTGTCTTCCAGACAAAAATACGTCCTAGTAATGTTGAAAGGGTTTTTAATGGAAGAACTGTTAAGCCAATTGTCTTCTATGTCAAGGGACACTTGAGTCACAGAACCTGAGTGTCACTGGCTTCATGCTGACTTGTCACTTCTGGCAGGTACCCTGGCTAGCTACCCCTCAACACACATGCACGTGCTCGGTGACACCATGGGAAGTGCACTCCAGGGACAGACACTGTTTGCATGCTAATGGAGCTCAGAGGGCACTCCAAGGTCACAATTAGAAGAGTTACATGTTTATTGACAAAATATCTCACCATAGTTTTTGGTAGAGTGGTGTGTGTGTGTGTGTGTGTGTGTGTGTGTGTGTGTGTGTGTGCGCGCGCGCGCGCGAGCGTGCGTGCGTGCTTGCTGGGGGTCAAATTGAGGACCTTGCAAGTGCTGGAGAAGTATTCTTCCACTACATCCCAGATTATTTAATGTTATCATGATGTCTTATATGTATAATTTCAAGAATAATTTAAAATTTTTTCTAACAGGTTTAACTGTAAAAAGATATGGTTAAGGGTACCTTGTGGTACATTTATGATTATTCACTAAGTTTGAGTTGACAACTTTTTTTATAATATAGATATATGTACAGTGATAATAACATTTTTTTTTGAGACAGGGGTTCTCTGTGTAGCTCTGGCTGTCCTGGAACTGGCTCTGTAGACCACGATGGCCTCAAACTCACAGAGATCCACCTGCCTCTGCCTCCCGAGTGCTGGTATTAAGGGTGTGCGCCACCAATGCCCAGCTGTGATTTTTAACCTCCATAAAACCAAAAGTAGTTTACACTAGCCCTAATCCATCCAAAGTGGAGCCTCCCTCCTTTACAGGCTGCTTACAGGGCTGGGTGTAGACAGTATAAAGGACACCATTTCTGCAAGTTCTGCCCCTACTGCTACTAAAAATTTTAATGTCCGATTTTGTGGCAACCTTTTTTTAAAAAATGAGTATTTTGCCTACATGCATATCTGTTCACTACATGCGCGTGTGGTGCCCACAGAGGTCAGAATAGGTCAGATCTACTGCAACTGGTGTCACAGATGGTTGGGAGCCACCATATTGGTGCTGGGAACCAAACCTGGGTCCTCTAGAAGAACAGCGAATGCTCTTAGCCACCGAACCATCCTTCTAGCTTCTGTGGTGATCTTCTTTGTTTTGTCCGATTTGGTTTGGTTTTGGATTTGTTGGGGGGGGATTGTGTTTTGTTTTGATTTTGGATTTGTTTTGGGGGGTGGGAATTGTGTTTTGTTTTATTTTGAGATGGGACTTGCTGTGCAGCCCAGCTGGCTTATAAATTGCTAGGATTACAGGCAGCCCATGTTCTATATCACCCTGTATCCCAGAAACTTTTTGGTACCTGTCCACTAGAACTTACTCTAGACTTCATATTTTCAAGTGTGATGCTGTGAGGAACCTTAGTGACATGGGTAAAGCAGTGGTCTCTTTTTTGTTTTGGGGGGAGTTGTTTGGTTTTGTTGTTTGGTTTGGGGTTTTTTGTTTGTTTGTTTGTTTGTTTGTTTGTTTGTTTGAGGCAGGGTTTCTCTGTGTAGCCCTGGCTGTCCTGGAACTCACTCTGTAGTTCAGACTGGCCTCAAACTCTGAGATCCACCTGCCTCTGCCTCCCGAGTGCTGGGACTAAAGCTGTGCACCACTACTACCTGGCTCTAAAGTGTGGTCTTTGACGTATTTTTTTTTTATAACTGAATATAAAGCATCACAGCTATTATATTTTAAACACTATAGTTGTAAAGTATAAATTATTCAGAGCTTCTAGATTCTATCTGAATTTTAATTTCATAAAAGGACCCCATGCAGTTCTGACTTACCAGTGACAGAGATTTTGGAGAATAATGCTTGGGATGCACTCGACATAGGGGACAGGTTGGCTCCACAATAGAGAAAGTGAAATGCGGCGACAGGTATCGTTTTATATCATTAATGTTGTTTTTAGCATGTCTCAACCAAATATGTAATAAAGCAAATTTCAATAAACTGGTTGTTAAACTTTCCTATAGTAACACTGTCTAGGTTTTCTATGTTAGTGAATGTTTCCTCCTGCCTTCAGATATGACTTGTGAAAAATTCCAAGGCAGAGTTTTATCAGAATGCTGTCAGAGCATCTTTAAAATGCCTAACAGCAGGCTAGGTCCTTGCAGATCTCTGACTTTGTCAATGTGAAAATAAGGACCTCCTCTGCTCCACCTGCCACACCAGAGGCTGCCCTGCCCAGGGGTTTGTGCCGGTCCTGTGAGTGGGGGCTGCACGCGCCCTGTTCTCGTTTAGGGGCGTTAGTTAAATAACCAAGGTTTAGTCTTCCAAACTGGTCACTGCAGAGGACTTCGCTGGAGGACTCTCAACAGCAGAGCCTGACGATCTTCCACTGAAGCAGTCGTGGGTGGAGTGAGGAGGGTGTGGCATCCTCATAACCAGGGGTCTCAGGCACGTAATAATAATACTTAGGAGTACTGCTAATTTCTGGGTTAAAATACCCTTCACCTGGAAATATAAGGTAAATTTCCATTTCGGTAGTTTCTAAATCACATTTAAATTACTCCTAGAAAATACTATTTGGAGTATAGTACAGTTTGACTGTAGTCTGAACATTTAGGGTGTGAAAGTTGGAGGATAAGAAATTTCATAGTAACTCTCAGGCCAGCCTCGACTGAGAATCTATCTCAGATTAAAAAAAAAAAAAATGCTGTTTTAAGTGTATCTTTAAAGTTTGGCATGTACTAGTTGTTTATTTCCCTTATGAGAATTAAGGAATTTTCTTTTTTAAATGTGGGACAGGATATTACTTTGTAGCCCAGGCTGGCTTTAAATTCATGATCTTCCTGCCTTAGCCTCCTAAGGAAATTTCAAGATTATAAATTGTCAGACGAATTATTGCTCATCATTGGCCTCCTAGGAAATTAGCTAAAATTCTAGTCTATTCGAAGGCAAACACTGTTTTAATAAGGAAAGGAGTTAGGCATTAGTTTTTTAAAATTTTAATATGAGAAACTAACAGGAAAAAAATGCCCCTTGGTGAAAAGCTCAGCAGCTGGAACACAGAATTGGGAAATGAGCAATTTTATGTAATCTAGCTTTTTAAAAAATCAGTAGTAACACAGGCCAAAAACTAGGGGTGCCTCTCAGGTGAGCAGTTTGGTGATGCGTGTCTCTGCCATCCCTGGCCTCCACTGAGCCATGTGTTGGTCCCTGAGACTGGGCAGATTAGCTAGCAGGGTGTTTCCTTTGGTGTCCACACACATTTCCCATAAGAGCTAATTGCAGCGCGAGGTTGACAGTCTAGTGCGAGGGAGGCTAACCTCACAGCTGTTCTCATTTTTACTCCACCCTACCTCATTCATTTCTAGGCTTTTCTGTGGATAGTCCTCAGCCTTCTCTCTGCAGCCAGAAGCGCCAGCTGAGCCTGAGCCCTGAGCCTCAGGCCTCTCTGGGCACAGCTGAGCAGGGCCCGTCCCCTGTCCTAAGCCCTGTCCTCAGTACGGCCAGGATGGACAACCAGGAAGAGCAGAAACACAAGGTGGGCCACTCTTGAGACTGACGGTGCTGCTGGGTGTAAACCCTAACTGGGGAGCCTGCGGGGTGGGCAGAAAAAGACTGCTCACACCCCGTAACCCTGGTACAACGCAACAACAGACTCCCTTTCTGAGGCACTGGTGCTCTTAGAAGTCAAGGCTCCGGGTACACACATCTCCTCATTTGTGTAACAGGCCGTTTTGGCAGCCATGGGTTCCAAGAGTTAGGCTGGATCCTGAAGCTAAGTGGGAAAGGGACAGGCCATTTCCCTGCAGGAGCTGTGGCCTCTCCCTACCTGTTCCTTACTGCCCCCTTGCTTACAGGTGAGTAGCTTGAAGATGCCCTTGCTAGAATGTTGGTTGGGGCGCAGGAAGATCTCATGGGACACTTCCTGGATGAGAAGGGGATCTGGCCAGTGTTAGATAAAGATAGTAGTGGCTGAAGTGGGGATTCCTGAGCTTTGTGACAGGACATGACATGGTGGGCCTGTAGTCCCTGTAGTGAGGGCACAGTTTGAAATAATACAGTACAGAACGAGCAAGCAGAAGGCCCCACTTACTCATAGGTGCCAGGGACAACCAGTTTGCCCTAAGGTAGCCAACCTGGGTTGCAGCTTTACAGGCACTCATGAAGAATGGTCTGGGGGAGGGAATAGACCTAAAATAGAAAGCCATTGTGATCTCTTGGGAGCCACAGCAGGATGAAGAGGGGGTTTTGAGCATCAGCCAGGTGAGTAATAGGGGTGCATAGGTGGGACCTGTCTCAGCACCATCACAGAAAAGCGCCACTTAGAGCACCTGTGCCCCGCTCCGTTTGTATTTGCTATCTGTCACTGTAACATGAACACCAGAGACATCAGTTTATGAAGACACAGCTTTTACTCTGTCTCACAGTGTGGGTGGTTTTAGCCCGTGGTGTGCCGCTCCGCCATGGGCTGACCTGATGGGAGCTCCAGCTGGAACAGAGCCATTTATTTCATGGCCAGGACAAGAAAGAGAGGGCAGGCCGAATCCTGTTAACCCCTTTGAGGACATTCCTGTCCCCAGTGTCCCAGAGTGCTCCAACTGGGTCCTACCGGGTCCCACCTGAAATTCACCACCTTCCCATAGTGCTAAATTGGAGACCAAGCATGTCTGCATGTCGGCTCTTCAGAACAAATCCAAAATGTAGCAAGATTTTAGCCCAGTTATCCAGAGGATGGTGGGGTCAGTGGGACATTTGAGACACCTTAGCAGGGTGAACAAGACCCATTTGCACATGGCGGGCGGGTGTGAGGCAGGCCACTCCTTTCTCTGTGCCCAGGGAGGCTGTAGGATCCCATCTGGACTGGGAGAAGTCCTTTGAACAGGGAGATGGTCACCAAGGCTACCGTGAGGCCTGCAGGCAATCGGTGGCCTACTCCCAGGCCTACAGATCTGCCGGCAGGGCCACTCATGCTTCATTGACCACTCTGTGTTTGGTGTGAACACAACCATCTTGTGGTCATTTTTATTTATTTTGGAAACAATCTTATTTCCTTGGTACCAAAAAAAAAAAAAAAAAAAAAAATGGATCATGGGAACTCTTTTTAACACTGAATTTTAATGTTACCACATTACAAAAAACAAACAACCCAAAATGCTCTGGGCCTGGTTTCTGTAGCACACACAGAGTCAGGACGTGCTTTGGGGTTTCAGACTATGGTAATTGCCATTAAGACACCATCTTCCATGGCCTGATTGTCCCAGGCCAAGGCCAGAAGTGTCCAAAACCAGCAATCAGAATCTCTGTCACCCAGCTCTTCACTGCTGAAAGCTCATGTCAAGCCAGGTGTCATTGGATTTGAGTTTTAAAAAATGTTTTATGGCGCAGAATACAAAAACTATGAGTGGTTATAAAAATAAGTGAGCTCTTCTGCTGGGGGAAAGGGGCCACACTCCCGGAACAACATGGGTCCTGCAGGGTGGGCCCAGGGGTCCAGGCTATCACATCGCTCCCAGCCATTGATGGAGCCGATGCAGGCAATGCACGTGACTTCTGGGGAGAGGATGGCAGCACTTGGCTCTGAAGGATGTTGGCCATATGGATCACAGCGGTGCATCCCTCTGATGGGTAGAAGGCACTACATTCCATGGCTCCAAGGCACATAAGATGAGAGCACCTCATGACTCCTTTATTCCAGGGGCTGTGAGGGATACTGCAGCCCCGTCTGCCCTCCAGGTCCTGCATGCACCCTGCGTGCAAGCTTATCGTAGTTCATTCACATTGGCCCCAAACCCTGCAAAGCACCAGAGGTCAGATGACTCCTTCATCCCTCTCCTTCCTACATCCCTCCCTGTGCCTCGGCGGTTGTCCTGTTTGCTGCCCCCTCTACCCACTCCGTGTGAGTTTGTGGCCTGATCGCATTCTTCGCAGCCTTCAGCCTTTCTGCCTTTTTCTCTCCGTGGCAGTGCTCTGCTATGATTTGCAGCCCCTCCTTGACTTTGCATGTTGCTTTTGCACATGGGACAGGCCAGCCCTGATGGGGACAGGTCCAACTTAGGTCCTGTGAAAGCCAAGCCTGGAGTTGGGCCTGGCATCTGCTTCCACAGTCAGGAAGCATGTCAGCCAGCTTAGCCCTGTGCCATAGGCACACTCAGGGTAGACACTGGTAGTTTTCGTTGTTACTTTTATGAGGTAAGATTAATTATTCTCTTAATTAAAAAAAGTATGCTGAGTCATACCTCCAGCCCGTTTAGTTATTTTAATCATATACTTACATTTTTGTTTATTTTGCCTGCATGTGTATATGTGTACCATGTGTATGCAGTGCCCACAGAGTCCATCAGGTTCTCCTGGGACTGGAATCACAAGTGCTTGTCTGACATGTGGGTGCTGGGATTTGAACCTGGTCCCCTGCAAGAACATCCAGGGCGGTTAACCATTTCTGCAGCCCTTAACCACATACACACATTTAAACATTCACTCATGGTTCTTTATCTTGTAATCAAATAATTGCATAGCAATTATTTTCTTCAAAGAATAACTTACAATGAGGGTGAAATGTTGACAGAAATGTAGGTGGGCTTAACTGGGTGCATTTGTTTACCAGTGAATCTCCATCTAGAGAGATGGCTGTGTAGTTAAGAGCCCTTGCTGATCTTGCAGAGGGCTCAGTCTGAGTTCCCAGCGTCGACATCAGGTGGTTTGCAACCATTTATAACTGAAAACCAGTGACCTAGCCTCTGCAGGCACTTGTACATGTGCAGTACATAGGCACACATTCAGACATGTACAAATAAAATAAACTTTTTACAGTGAGCCCCTCTAGGAATTATGCAGGAATTTCCAAACTCCTGTCTGCTTGAGCATAGCGTGTTACAAACGCCCGGCTCCTTCTGTATTGAAAGGGTGATGCGGCTCATGTTCCTCTCTGCCTCTTTCAGCATATGCCGGAAGACGAGGCCTATTTCATAGCCAAGGAGATTCTCGCTACAGAACGAACCTATCTGAAGGATTTAGAAGTTATTACTGTGGTATGAAACCTTAGTCCTTGATCGTTTTTTATTTCCGTAATGTGTTTTAGATATAAACCCAGAGGCACCATCCTGAGACGTCTTTAGCCATCTTGAGACTTACTTATGTAAATTCTGTGGAATATGCGTGCCTTATAGCACGATGTCTAAGTCATGATAAAGTCCATTGTCTTAAGTTCTCACGGAGCGGTGAAGCTTAGGGTGTCTCTGTCCAAAAGCGTTGACCTAGAATTGTTTATATCTGAAAATTATACAGTCAACGAAGAGGATACATGGAGCGCTGGTTTAGGCTGTCTTTACAAGCTGGAGGAACTTTGCTGGGTGCCCTGAGGTCAGAAGCCCTCAGAGGCGGGGTCTTTCAGTTCCCAGTTGAGCCTCTCATGCCAAACTCCTCCCACAGTGGTTCCGAAGTATGGTGGTCAAGGAGGATGCCATGCCTGCCGCCCTGATGACCCTGCTGTTCTCCAACATTGACCCAGTCTACGAGTTCCACAGAGGTTTCCTGAATGAGGTGGAGCAGAGGCTGGCGCTCTGGTAACAGTCCTGTATATCAGAGGGTCTTATTTCCCTGACCCCACCCCTCCCCAGGACTCTCCCCCAGGACTCTCCCCCCCCCACTCTCCCCCAGGACTCTCCCCCAGGACTCTCCCCCCCCACTCTCCCCCCACACTCTCCCCCACAATCTTCCCCCCCACTCTCCCCCAGGACTCTCCCCCAGGACTCTCCCTCAGGACTCTCCCACCTTCTGACACCTCCATGTAGATGTCCTTGACCTCCTCTGCACACCCAGCTGGCTCCTTGGCCTGGGTCACTGGACAAGCAGTCCCCGAGTCCTGAACTCTCCTTAGGGAGTATCCACCCTTCACACCATCACGTGCCTCAGGAAGTATCCATCTTCAGGAACTAATTTTGAACAACCATTGTTTCATAGAAGTATATTTCAAAATCCTATTGGGTGAGATAGAATAAATTGTAATAACAGTTAATTTTATTTATCCTATTCCAGGAAAGAGAATACAGGAGCAAGTTAAAAAGAAAAAAAAAAAAAATAAAAATCTGTTTTGACTTGGTTGCCATCGTACTTAGAGAGATGCATAAATGTTGCTGTCAAATTAAGTTCTTCCCCCTGGATACACCTCCATTCTTGACTGACTGCTAGGTGTAGTGACACATGCCTGTAATTCCAGCACTAGGGACACAGGACAGACAGGAGAACCCATGTGGGGGACAGCTTCATCTACACAGTCAAGCCCTGTCTCAAAAAAGGAAGGGGGACTATGACCACAGCAACTTGTTACACAAAACCATGGTATTTTCTGTAAGCTTCCATGGGTATATAAACTGCCTTCTTCCTCTAATCCAGGGAATCGCCCTCCAGTGCCCAATTAAAGGGTGATCATCAACGAATTGGGGACATCCTCCTCAGGAACATGCTTCAGCTAAAGGTAAGACAGGTCTGTGTGGTAACTCCAGGCCGAACATGAAAGCTGTGAAGGAAATGTCTGTGGTGGTCTAGGAACAGTGTCCCCTCACAGCAGCATCCCCAGAACCAGCCCATCTCATCATTCTCCACAACAGGGCTCCCTCAGAAGAGGGTTCTTCTCGGCACAGTACACGCTCCACTCAGGACAGTGTCCAAAATTGTCCCCTGGACAGTGTTATACGTGCACAGCAGTGCTGTCTTAGCAATGTCCTCAGCACAGTGAAGCACAGTCCCTCTCAGGGATTCCTCGAACATGGCTCCCCTGGAGTACTAGTGCTGTCAAGAGAGTCTCTTCAGAAAAGACGTTCTTAGAGCAGGGTCCCTCAGAGCTGCCTCTCCCTCAGAGTCTAATTCCTTAGCAAGATCCCCTCAGAACAGCAGCCCCCAGAACAAGGTTTCACCTAAGACATGCTTAAAACAAAGGCCTCTCAGAAAAAGATGTTCTTCCCAAGAGAGTATCCCCTCTAGATCAGCTCTCCACAGAACATGGTTTCAGGAGGGGCTTACTGGGTGCAGCTTTCCCTTCAGAATGCCTTCCTCACAGTAGTATTCCCTAGAGTGGCCTTACCACTCAGAACAGCTTTTTTCTAAGCATGGTTCCACTCAGAACTGAGTTCTACAGAACAGTGATCTCCTAGAAGGGCAGACCTCTTTCCCCTCAGAACATTGCTCTCCAGAATTAAGGTTCCCTTCTAGTACAATGTTCTTTCAGTGCGGTGTTCTCAGAACAGCATTCCTGGGTTGGGGGGGTGGTACAGTGGTTAGAGCACTTGCAGCACCTACAGAGGACCTGGGTTGGGTTCCCAGCACCCACGTTGTATCTCACAACCTGTAACTCCAGTTATGGGGGGCCTGGTACCTGCTTCTGAGAGGTAGAAGCAGGCAGAGCCAGGGCTACATGGAGAAACCCTGTCTCAAAAACACCGTGTGTGTGTGTGTGTGTGTGTGTGTGTGTGTGTGTGTGTGTGTGTGTGTAAGAAGGGAGAAGGAGATAAGGCTTTCCCCAGGAAGGGGTCTCCTCAGAATATGTTTCCCTCAATTTGATGGATTCACTGTTCACATCATTTCTCTCTGAATAGGGTTCCTCATATCCAGATTCCCTTCACAATACCTTTCCCCAGAGAACTGTTTCTTTCTATAATTTCTTTCTTTTTCATTTTTGTTTTGTTTGGTTGCTTGCTTTTTGGGTTTTCAAAACAGGGTTTCTCTGTGTAACAGACCTAGCTATTCTGGAACTCATTTCATAGACCAGGCTGGCTTTGAACTCACAGAGATCCACCTGCCTTTGCCTCCCAAGTGCTGGGATTAAAGGCCTGCGCCACCACCACCATCCCAGCTTCAATATAATTTCTTAAAGCAGTTTTCTCTTGGAGTAACATTCTCCCAAAACATTTCCCTAGACAGCTTTCCAAGCAGACATATACACCTCAGAATCAGGTTTTAGTCGGAATATCTTCCTCTAGCACATGTATCCTCAGGACAGCGTCTTTTTAAACAGGGCTCCTGTCAAAGCAGTCACCCTGGAGCAAACCTCCCTTAGAGGAGTGATCCTCAGAACATGCACCTTCAGCTTAGCATTAACCCCAGCAGGGTTCCCCTAGAATCATGCTTTTATCCAGCACAGAGTTCTCCTCAGAACACAGTGCCTGAAACAGAATTCCCCTAGGCCATTGTTACCTTTCAGCAGAGTAGCCCTCAGCACAGGGATCCCTTCAGAACAGTCTCCTCAGGGCAGAGTTTCCCAAACCATGGTTGCTCCCCCTCCCCAGTAACGGAGTCAGCACTGGGCAGAGAGAGCGCAGATGCGGTTAGTTCTTGCCCAGTTGTCAGGGTGCCCCATAGGCGAGCCCCCCTAGCTCCATTCTTTATCCACAAATGGATGAAACGCTGTGGTCTTCTGCCACGTGAGAGTGCAGTGAGGGATCGGTCAGCAGTGGCCCTGGAGAGGGACCGGCTGTGGAACAGCTGAGCCCTGGGAATTGAATGAGGCTCCCACCAGGGTGGGGTCTGCGATGGGGAAAGACGGAGTTCTGTGGAAACAGAAACTTGGCGTGTACCTACCAAAGCGCCCATCCCCGTTATGCCCGTCACACTGGGGGTCCTTCCCGCTGACAGGCCCCCATCCTACCATCGAGTCTTCACCTGAGCGTTGTCTCTATAGGCGTTTACTAGCTACTTCCAAAGACACGACGAGGTCCTCACCGAACTGGAAAAGGCCACAAAACACTGTAAAAAGCTGGAGGCTGTCTACAAAGAGTTTGAGCTCCAGAAGGTCTGCTACTTGCCTCTCAACACGTTCCTGCTGAAGCCGGTCCAGAGGCTCGTACACTACCGCCTGCTGCTAAGCCGCCTGTGTGCTCACTACTCCCCTGGGCACCGTGACTATGCCGACTGCCATGGTGAGTGAGGGCACGGTGACTTCACTTTGAGGGCGGACTGGCAGTGTAGACTACGCTGGCTCTGCCCGAAGCGGACAGCCTCGGTGTTCATAACTGCCTGCTGGCCTCGCCCTCTTTCAGCTGCTTCGGAGAAGCATGCTCCGGGCTTTACCCATGCAGGACCTGCCTTTCTGCCCAGGCACGGTCTCTCTCAGCCCTGACCACCTTCCATGGGGTGGGGTACTGTGACCAAGGTGGTCGTCTTCGGTCGGGATCACTTACAGGAGGGCACTGGGGGGTGGCGCCTATCCCAGAGTGGCCTCTTTCTTGTGGGTGTTTCTGTCCTAGAAGACTTGACTCTAAAATTAGCAAATATTTGAGCCAAGCAGCCTGTTGGAAGTTTCTGGCATAAGTAAATCATATATTTTTATTTGTTAAAGGGACAAAAGAATGAAGTCTAAATCTTGTTCATTTACAAATAAAAATTTTAGTTATAGCATAAATTTAGTACAAAAACATTCTGTCCATAAGTCATTGAAATTGTTGTCCTGCAAGGAGTCTGCAGTCCCTCAGATTAAAGCTCTTCCAGTAGGCAGAGAGTGGGGGTCTTGTTCAGGGCTCTGAACTGAGGGACCTGTCCACACAGAGGCTCTGAAGGCCATCACGGAAGTGACCACCAGGCTCCAGCACAGCCTTACCCGGCTAGAAAACCTGCAGAAGCTGACAGAGCTCCAGCGGGACCTGGTCGGTGTAGACAACCTCATAGCTCCTGGGAGGGTGAGTGGCTACCCTTGGGAAAGATTTATGCCTGTTGTCTCTAATCGAATTTTATTGATGTAGTCTAAAACTCGACTTTTTAAAGTATGTGATCCAGTGGCTGTCAGTGTGCCCACAAAGTTATGCAGTCAGCATCACTAATTGGGAACATTTTCATTATCCCCAAAAGAACCCCCAAGACCCGTTAGTGGTCAGTCCCCATTCTGGTAGTATCCGGTATGGCTGAGCCACCTCGCAAGTGCTGGGAGACTAAAGAAAGCAAAAGTTCACACCTCTAATCCCAGCAATCGGGGCTGAGGCTGGAGGATTTTGAGTTTGAGGCCAGTTTAGGCTGCATCGTGAGATTCTGCCTCAGAAGTCTGAGATGGGAGCCACAGAATAGTGCTTGTCACACCGTCTCCCCTTCTCTGGGTTGTCTCTTTACCCTCATTGGTTATATCACTTATAATATTAAAACTTTTCATTTTAATGATGCTCAAGTTATCGTTAGCTGTTCATGCCTTAGGTGCCATATACCAGGAAATATTTCCTAGCCCAAGATTCGTCCCTGTTCCTTTTCCTTCTCCTTCCTTTCTTTGGCAGGGTCTCATGCAGCCCAGACTGACCTCAAACCCACTTGTGTTCAAGGATGACCTTGAACTTCTAGCCCTCCTGTTTCCCTGCCTCCCCCTCCTGAGTGATGGTTTTGCAGTGTGCATACAACACTCAGTTTATGTGACAGCTGGGATAAAACATGCGTGCCTATCGTGCACCGCCTGAGCCGCGTGCCCAGTCTGACCTACGTCGTCCAATCTGATCCCTTTGCACATGGGTGTCAGGCTACCTGGGCACATCTGTTGAGTCGTCTTACCTCCTTATAAAAATTTTAAAGCCCAGTGGGTGTGGGGGCTCCTTTCTGGACTTGCAGTTCTGTCCCAGGGGTCAGTGTGTCTCTTGTCATTGTGTCGTCACCAGAGCCTTTAGCTCTGGACTCAGTCCTGTTGATGGAGGAAGCAAGCTTAGTTCCTGGCCCTGCTAAGCACTAACTGCTACACGAGTTCACAGACAGGGTGGCAGACCTTCCCTTCTCCTAGGGAAACAGTCTCCTAGGGCTGTTTTTCATCTCATGTCAGTAAGCAGGCGGTCTTCCTCCGTGTGCTTACTTGGTATCTGGAGGGCTATGCCCACCCAGGCTTCTGTCGTTGTGTTCAGATTGCCCCCCCTTTTTTTTTTTTACTTTTTTGTTTTTGTTTGTTTGTTTGTTTTGAGACGGAGTCTCACTGTGTAGCCTTGGCTGGCCTGGAACTACACTATGTAGACTAAGCAGGCCACAAACTCATAGAGATCCACCTGCCTCTGCCTCCCAAGCATAGGGATTTAGGGACTGCACCACCACACTTGGCTCCTTGACTTTGGAAGCGTTTGTGGCAATAGGGTCCCTTGTCTTTAGTCAGTGGTCCAGTGAGGGGTAGCTAACTCCAATGTTTGTGGAGACTTTCCCTTCTCATACCTGCTCTGGCCAGCCTTTCCCACAGCAGAACTCAGATGGACTCTTCCTGACCTAGTCTCCCTGTGTCTCTCCACTAGAGAGTGTACCTCTCGGTTCCCTTGTCTCAGGGCACGCAGTTGGCTGGGGACCAAGTTGGCCCCAGGATGGGGCTTGGGTAACTAGGGGTACATTTACAGAGTAGGATGCCCCAGAGGGCTGCCACTCAGCAGGGCTTTAGTAAGCCAGAGGGGCTGGCAAGACAGCTCAGCAGGATGAGATGGTGCAGGCCTGACACCCTGGTTTGTTCCTACGTCCCACAAAATGGCCGGAGAGAGCCAGCACTGAGGACTCTCTTCTGACCTCCACATACATGCTATGGCATGTGCACACAAGCAAGCTAGTTAGCTAGAGGTTGGCTCCCAGGACCTCTGGCCCAGCCAGCACACGGACGGCTGTTGCAGCTTTGCTCACGGGACCCTAATTACCTTTCAGGAGTTCATCCGGGAGGGCTGTCTTCACAAGCTCACCAAGAAGGGCCTGCAGCAGAGGATGTTTTTCCTGGTACGCTTCCCACTGTGCACTGGGGGAAAGAGTGGGTAAAATCCCATCGGGACAGCTGGCCCTCTGCCTGCCAGCTCGGAGTCACCTGGGAAATCAGGAGGTCTCTTGAGAGTGAGCAACAGGAGGTGGCTGCTTAACCTGGGCTGTCCGCTGTTCCTATCCCACATCCTGGGACGACAAGCAAAGCCAACATAGAGATGGCCGTGTGGCTACAGAAATGTTCTGGTGGCCCATCGACAGCCAGGGCGTCTCAGTGCTGGCCTAGAAATGGGGGCACAGAGGACCTGACCCGTGTGACCTCGTCTTACCAGGTTTCTTTTCCAAGTGCCCCAGACTTGATCTGTGCAGATGAGGAGCCGAATGTCTGCACCAGCCAGAGCTCCTGGCTGCGTTGACTAGCTAATCCAGACCAGAGGGGACTGGGGAGTGGCCCCCCCAATTTTACTAGCTCATGTGACTCCTACATAAAGGGTCAAAGGGATGAGTTTCCCCCCAACAATCTCCAGTAGTTCCGTAGGTCTGGTAGACACATCATGGCCATCTGTAATTCATGCGAGTCTAACTATGTTTACATTGAAACTTTGTCCCATGTTTGTACAATTCACTTGTCTAAGGCTGTCCATCGCTCAGTTCTCAGATATGTTGCTGTATACAAGCAAAAGTGTCACAGGAACCAGTCATTTCCGGATCCGTGGCTTCCTTCCTCTTCGTGGCATGCTGGTGAGTGGTCGGCTTACCTGAGGTTGGGTGTTCGGGTACTGGCCTGGGCTTCTGGCCCACCTCCCTCCCATGACGGCAAGGCTGAGGCCATCTTAGTGGAGCAGGTTACTTGACATCAAGGGGATCTGTAAGGAGTACGGTTTTTCCTCCCGCCGCCAGTCTTGTCCCGCCGCCGCGCCAGCCCCAAATAACACACAGAGACTCTGTATTTGATATTATACTGTTGACCAGTTACTACTTTCTTATCGGCTAGCTCTGTCTTAAGTATTAACCCATTTGTGTTAATCTATGTATTTCCACGTGGTCTTCTTACCCGGAGCTGGCTGCCATACTCCCTTCTCCCTACTCTCCATCTTGGCTCCTCCTTACTACTTCCTCTTTCCTCGTCTCCTAGTCCCTCCTATCTTCCTTTCCTATTGGCCAACAGTGCTTTATTATTAACCAGTATGAGAAATTAACCAGTATGCCATGTAGTTACATTGCTCACCCGAAACAACCATCTCTTGGCGGGACACAGGCTTGTAGTCCCTGTACTGTGCTTGACACAAAGCTGCCTGTGGCTACCGTGGCTCTCTGGACACCCTGCAGATGTGCCCATGGGCATGTCTGACATGGAATAACCACTGACTTTAACATAATCATAACAGTTTGTCAATGTGGCCTTTGGAGGGTAATGAAACCCAATTTAAGAGCTGCAGAGATGGCTGAGAACTGAGGAGGGCTTGCTGCTCTTCCGGAGGACACAAGTTCAGTTCCCAGCACACATGTCAGGCAGCCCACAGCTGCCTGTAACTCAGGCACGGAGGGACTCACTGCCATCTATGAGCACCCACACACACAGGCACACACTCACACACACAGGTGCACACACTCACACACAGGCACAATCACACACACAGGCACACACACAGGTGCACACACACAGGCACACACTCACACACAGATACATACACAGGCACACACACAAGCACACACTCACACACAGGCACAATCACACACACAGGCACACACAGGTGCACACACACAGGCACAATCACACACACAGGCACAATCACACACACAGGCACAATCACACACACAGGCACACACACAGGTGCACACACACAGGCACACACTCACACAGGCACACACTCACACACAGGTGCACACATACACACACACAGGCACACATTCACACACAGGCACATACTCACACACAGGCACACACACACAGGCACACACACACACACGCACCCCTTTAAAAACTAAGAGCTGGAGATGGCTCAGCATTCAAGAGTACCAACTGCTCTCACAACCAACTGTGACTCCAGCCCCAGGGGATCCGACACTGCACTGTCTTATTGTCCAGGTAGGCACTGTGTGCACGTGTGCAGATACACATAAAATGAAATCTCAAAACAAATTTTATAAAAAGAAAACCCTGTTTAAAGTCACAGAGAGCCAGGAAGATCCAGAGCAGTGAGCACTTCTCACTGTGGGTCACGGCCCCGCTTGGGCTCCAACGAACCTTTCCCAGGGGTCACCTAAGCCCATTGGAAAAGACAGACATTTATATTACAATTCATAACAATAGCAAAATTACAGTTACGAAGCAGCAAGGAAAATAATTTGATGGTTGTGGGAGGGACAACATGAGGAACTGTATTAAAGGGCCGAAGCATGAGGAAGGGTGAGAACCACTGCTCTAGAGGCTGTCTTCCCTACAGTAGTCTAGAACCTGGCCTGGAACTTGTCCTGGACATTGAAGGCAAGGGCAGTACAGAATGTTTCCATAGCCTCTGCTCAGCCTCACAACAGATGTCTGTAACACTGACTCCACTTGCTGAGCATAGCAGGGGCCACCTCAGGAAGCCAGCCCAGGTGTTTGATGGTTCGCTTTTAAAACATACATTCCTATGGGGGGACGGAAATACTGATAAACGTCACTGTGACTATAGCACTCCAGGTTTAGCTGTGTGACTTGTCACCTGTTGCCACCGTCTGTCTACAAACTGCTTTATGAACAGCGCTGTTTTTCTCAGTAACTTGTCGTGAGCACTGCATTACATTCTGACTTCGCTGGTGTAGGGGAGGGACCTGCTGACAAGTAGAAAGCTCCAGTGTGCCTAACTTAACATGTCATTAGGCCAACATGGTCTTTCAAGAGTGTACACCACATTGCTGGGCTTCTGTCTCTCAAACATCAAGTCCCTCCTCCCAGGAGGTCCCATAATGCAAAGCACCTGTTGCTTTTTAATGGCTTTGCTCGACACTGTCCAGCAGTAGCATCAGTCAGCTACCCACAGTGAGTTCTAGATGTGTACCTGGCCCACAGTGCAGGAGGACCATCCCTCTGCCTTCCCTACCCTAGTGAGAGGGCAACATCATTTTCCTCTCTGGCCTTGGACGATTGGAGAGGCTAACCAAGTCCCTAGTCTTGGCACTTTGTTTTTCTGCAAAGTAATCACTTAGTGTGTCTGTTGCCTTGTCTCCATTTGTGCACATTAGTGAAACCTTCTCATAGTAAAACTGGCTAGTCAATCTTTACAGGCATGTGGTGTGTGTGCAGTTGCATGTGTGCATGTCTGTGGGAGTGCGGATGGATATGGGAGCCCACAGGTCAACAGTGGGCTCTTATTTTGTAAGACAGTCTCTTTGAACCGAGAACTCACTGACTAGCCAGTGGGCTCCAGGTATCTGCCTGACGGTCTCTCCAGGGCTGGGATGACAAATGTTCATTATCATAGCTGGGGATCTGCACTCATTACTGAACTGAGCTGTCTGCTCTGCCCCAGCCCTCAAATGCTTCTATCTTGCAGTAATTACCTTTCTAAGTCTCTCTACAATTTAGTGGAATTTAAAATTTTATATCCTGTAGAAGTGTTGTTTAGGAATGGTCTCTGAATATGGAGGGTGGCATTAACCATTTGTTGAAGGAATGATGGAGACATATTGCTGTGGTCAGTTTTTCCTGCCCTTCCCATGAGGGCTTCATTTAGCCCTTTTAGGCTAGACACATGCTGTATTGGCTTTTAGGTTTTGGTGTTTTTACAGGGTCTTTCTGCATAGCCCCAGTTGTTCTGGAACTGTGTAGAAAAGACTGTCTCAAATTCATGACATTGCCTCTGTCCATTTCCTGAGTGCGTAGGATTAAAGGTGTGTGCCATCACACACGGTACTATTGGCACTTTTTAATGTTTTAAGGTGGCTTTTGGTTTTGTTTTAGTTTTGGTTTTTTGAGACAGGGTTTCCTCTGTATTGCTTTGGAGCCTGTCCCGGAACTCGCTCTGTAAACCAGGCTGGCCTCGAACTCAGAGATCCGCCTGCCTCTACCTCGAGAATACTGAGATTAAAGGCGTGCGCCACGAAAGTCCAGCTTAAGATGTATTTTTATTTATGTGTGGGTGTGTGCATATGTGTACTGGTGTCCTTGGATGCCAGAGGAGGGTGTTGGTACCCTGGAGCTGCAGTTACAACTGTGAGCTGTCCAAGTGAACTCTGGTCCTGTGAACGAGCAGCAAGCGCCCTTAACTACTGAGCCATATCTGTGGTTTCATTTCCCAGTCTTGTAGAGTCCACTAGGCGTACTTAGCTAAGGATGTAGAATTTCTTTTCTCCATGTAGTCATTCTCCCTGTCGTTGGTGGGAGCTGCATGTTCTCACTGAACTCAAGGACTGTGTCTATTGTGTGACAACCTCATCTTCTACCTCACTCGGCTGCAGTGTCATCCATGGTGGAGACAGCCACCATGTGAGGGACTACATCCTACCCCATCTTTGTAGGGTCAACAAGATAAAGTATTCGATGTGCAAGCCTGACAACTCAAGCTGGGTCTCCTGGAACCCATGTGAAAGTGGAAGTAGGAAAACTGTGCGTGCACGCGCACACACACACACACACACACACACACACGCTATACACTTGATGACACACCCTTTTTAAATGCATTCAATTATTGCAAGTAAACTTTGGAGTCATTTAGACTAATTACATTCCAAAACACCATTGGCATCAACTGAAATCACATGAAATTTAAATACTGACATGGGGGAAGGCCAACAGTCCACGTTCTATTTAATGGCAGGTGGGATGCCAATTCAGATCTTTTATGTCGAGAGTGGAGCTCAGGGATTTTTGTCTTGTGGGCTCTGTATAGGGAACTGTGTGTTCTTTGGGTCCTCTGGAACTGGCTACATAGTTTGTGTCCTTATCTAAACTATTCAGAAGAAGAGAGTGGTTCTTGGCTTGAGAGGAGCTTGGTCATGTTAAAACAGTTTCATTGTATTGTGGAAGGTATTTACTGTCAGGAATATTAGAAGTGTTGCCTCTCAGCAGAGGTGTTCCCAGTGTGTAAAGAAATCACTTTTCTGACCTCTGATGGGATGAATTCCATCAGTAAGCTTTCTAGCATCGACCCATCCATGCACTCCATCTTGCCTGGTGCTGGGACACTTCTTATATGTCTTTAGGTTTGATTTGGTAATAGTTTATCTTGGAATTATCCCACTGAGTCATCAGTATGGTTTGGTTGAAATCGGTATGCAGTGACTGTTCTTGGTCTCTTGGTCTCCGATAAAGAGATTGGAGCCAGTTCGACAGATGAATTTTCCAAGATGCTCAACATCTTCTTTGCTTGATTTTCAGCTAATAGTGCTGGACCCACCGGTGAGTATTTCTCTAGATCAGACCTCAGTCGCTTGGCAGCAGCTGCCAGAATGTAGGGTTACGAGTGTGCCCCTGTACTTCCCTTGTAGTTACCTAGGCTTAGACTACAGCCTTCCAAGCCAGCTGCGCCTAGCCTTGTTGGCAGTCATTTTGCATGTGCCTCGGGTCAGGGCTCAGCAGCGTTCTCTAGCTCATGGGCTGTCACCTCTTCTCTCTCCTGCAGGTGGAAGAAAGCGAGAACGAATGGTCTGTTCCTCACTGTTTCACCATCTACGCAGCTCAGAAAACAATTGTGGTAGCGGCCAGGTAAGAGCCTGCCTTCTTCAGGATTGAGAACAGGACCCGCTGCAGGGATGAGGACCTCAATACCAACCCCCGGGGCCTCATGGGACTCAGCTCCATTTCCAGGTTACACGGGCAAAGGGGTATCTTCTCCCTTGTAGGCAGATGATTGTTGACAGTTGTGCTTTTCAAGACACCAACCATATGGTGTTTGAGAAGGTGTCTGTGCTCAAGGGTTCATGGCAGTTGGTGTAAAGGCACCAGCACTCCCACCCCTGGCAAGGGAAAATACTTATCATGGTGAAAGTCAGCTCAGGGGCACAGCAAGATGCAAATTGAGGCTTTCTCCTCTCGGGATCAGTGAGTTCTCCAGGTGTAGTTCCCACCAGGAAATGCCACCTTAGTCATGAACCAGATCCAGTCTTGTTTCAACATTGAGACTTTTGGTAATAAACTCGGTAGTTATAGCAACGATGCCTGCTGTTTCTCCAGCTCCTCCCAGCTCACCCTAGTAACAGGCTGGAGAAGGCATGGTCAGAAAGACCACCCTCAGGTCCCAGGGGGATGGAGCAGGTGCCCAAACCAAACTTGTCTCCTGACACAAAAGGCCAGGACTTCACGCCAGGAAGGGCTGCCCTGCAGAGACGGCTAACTTGACTTTCTCCTTTCCAGCACTCGGCTAGAAAAGGAAAAGTGGATGCAGGATCTGAATGCAGCCATCCAGGCAGCCAAGAGTACTGGTGACATGTCCCCGGTGCTGCTGGGAGGGCCACTGTGTCCTCGAACCCCCAGTGAGTTCTGACTCAAGGCACCCCAGGAGAGGCCTGCTGTAGTTCTGAGAGCTTTTCTAAAAATTGCTTTCCTGATCTTGGTCAGCATGCCAGGCCCCATGAGCTTCCCTCCCATACACAAGGAAAATAAATGGCCACGATCAGGTGGAAGGGTTCTCGGGCTATCTAGCACCATATGGTTTTTGTCTGGCTGCTGACTTGGGTACCAAGGGCCTTTCCCCCATATCCTGGAGGAGCCTCGTGGGGGTGTGGTGCCAGGTGCTAACTCTCCCCAGGATCGTCTGATGAGGTCTCTCTGGAGGAATCGGAAGATGTTGGAGGAACCCAGGGCTCCCTGGAAGGGAGCAGCCAGCACCGGGCCAACACCACGATGCATGTGTGCTGGTACCGCAACACAAGTGTGTCCAGAGCCGACCACAGTGCAGCCGTTGAGGTATGACTGTTACAAGCACACGTCCCGAGGGCTGTGCTGGCTAATAGGGAGGGAACCAGGAGGACAGCTGCCTCCTGCCCCCTCCCCCACTGGCAGAAGCCAGTTTAGGTCTCACTGTCTACTTAAGCTCTCTTTGAGAAGGGACTTCACACCAGATGTCACCTGGTGTCTTGAAAGGGTAGTCAAGGCAGAGAGAGGCATTCATCTATGGTGGATTTGGAGAAAGGCCCACTTGTTGCCCTAGGACTCTGCTGTCTCTGGTCTGCCCACAGCCTTTCCCACTTCCCATTCTGGGCTCATGCTCACCCCACTTAGCGAGCACTAGTGGCTGTACACATCAGCTTCACACACCCTCGTGTTATTCAGCCTAGCATCTCTACACACCCATTCCTGGACTTGCTCCCTCCACCTGACTCCAAGTTCTCCACAGCCTCATCCCTACTCTATTGGGCCAGGCTCAAGACTCTGCATGGGGGTCAGAGCACAGCAGATCCCTAGTGAGGCCAGAGATACCTACATATCATCGTAGGTGGGGGACTCTTGGGAAGCTAGGTAGCACTTATTAGGAAGCTAGGCAGCACATATTAGACAAGAGCCCTGGAGAAGGGAAGGGTCAGTGGGCTGGCCGGGGTGTCTTTCCAGTGCTGCACTTAAATGCCTTCTCCCACAATTTCAAAAAGCCTTCCAGACTTGGTTCAATGTGTCATCACCATCCTCACCTTCTCTTGTAGGTTTGTAAATGGTGATACATAATTATATTATGTATCAGGAAGAGAAGTATCCTACTTGAGTGTTTGGGACATCGGTTCCCAGACTAACATCCTGTTGTCAGGTCTTAAGTATGCACAAATCTTGTAGATAAAAATGCTGAGCATCAGCTGGGCGGTGTTGGCACACACCTATAATCCCAGCAATTGGGAGGCAGAGGCAGGCAGATCCCTTGAGTTTGAGGCCAGCCTGGTCTACTGAATGAGTTCCAGGCCAGGGCTGTAGAGAAATCCTGTCTTAGGGAAGACATGCAGAGCCTGTGTGTGGGTATTCTGGCTAGTTGTCAGGGTCATGGAGCTGATGACGCTGCCCAGCAAGGATTATGGTGAGAGCAGAGTGCTTTTTCTACCGACAGAACCAGCTCTCAGGATATCTGCTGAGAAAGTTCAAGAACAGCAATGGCTGGCAGAAGCTTTGGGTGGTCTTCACCAATTTCTGCTTGTTCTTCTATAAAACTCATCAGGTATGTTGAGTCTAACTGGAGTCTAGGACAGGGCACAAGACACACACCTGCTTATGTTTCTTCTTCCCAGTCTGATGCTGACTCCACCGCGATATGAAAATAGAATTAGCCTTTCTCACTGTGGGTCTTCTGTACAAACTTGCATTTTCTTGGGAGAATCAGTGGAACTAAGTGAAGGCCTGGGAGGTTCACAGCACTGGGCTCCCTTAGTGCAGACCTATATCCTATCCCCAGTGACCCTGTTCCTGTGCTTACCTCCAGGATGACTACCCCCTGGCCAGCCTCCCACTATTGGGTTACACTGTGAGCCTCCCCAGGGAGGCTGACAGCATCCACAAAGACTACGTCTTCAAGCTGCAGTTCAAATCTCACATCTACTTCTTCAGGGCTGAGAGCAAGTACACATTTCAAAGGTAACTCTGCAATGCTGCTTTTGCTCATCGCCATTCATAGAGCCAAATTTTCCAGTTCCCAGAAAACAAGGGTTGGATAACGCTTGCAGGATTTGCTTCCAGTGTATGTTCATGTTTGTGTGTGGCCACTAGTGTACATATGTACATGTATGTATACACATAGTGACAAAGTACAACTTTGGGAAGCTTTTTTTTTTTTTAAATGTTCATTGGTGTTTTCTGTCATGTATTTCTGTGTGAGGGTGATGGATCCTCTGGAACTGGAGTTACACAGTTGTGAGCTGCCATGAGGGTACTGGGAGTTGAATCTGGGTCCTCTGAAAGAGTAGCCAGTGCTCTTAACCACTGAGCATTCTCTCCAGCCTCCCCCCCCCCCCACACACACACTTATTAAAATCTCTTATTGTAGGAAGGGAACATGGGCATGTGTGTGGAAATAAGAGGACAACATTGTGGAGTTGATCAAACTCAGGCTGCCAGGCATGCATGGGAGGTGCTATTACCTGCTCATGCCTTGTTTTTTGAGAGGTGTCTCGCTTGGGGCTCACTGATTAGGCTAAGCTGCCAGCTGACCGGAGTGCCTCCTCAGTGCTGGGATTACAAGTGCACAACACGCCTTGCTTCTTACTGGGTGCTAGGGATGAAACTCAGTTCCTCGTGCTTGAGCAGCACACTCTCTCCTGGCTAGCTGTGTTTACCACTCTCAGGAAGGCATGTGAGCATATGCCCACTGGTTTGACCCTTTCTACAGGTGGATGGAAGTCATTGAAAGGGCCAGCAGCTCACCGGAGAGACCCCCAAGTTTCACCCAGGACTGCTCCCATCTCTCTCCAGGGCTGGAGGCAGAAGTCAGAGAGAAGGAGGAATGTCCTTCAGCCTGCATGGACAAGAACCTATGACCGAGGCTTGCAGGGAGTGTAGGTATCATTCCCAGAGCTGAGCAAATACAGCCAGCCGTCTGCCCACCACATGATGGGAGGCCCTGGCGACCTCTGGGAGGGGCTCTGTCCTGCCCCAAACTCCAGTGAAGAAGGCTTATGACCACTGGGGCACATGCCTGAGATCCAGGAAAAGGAAATGAGGGTTCCTCAGTTTGTTCTGAGCGTAGCCTGGCTGAGGACTGGCCCAGACATCCACTTCTACCTGTAGCACCAATAGCCAAATTCACATTGCCTTAGACAAGCACTTATCCTTATTGATAAGCTCAGGGTTAGCAAGACAGGGGTGCGGCAAAAGCCACTCTGGTTCCCTTCCCACACACTGTCGAGACAATAGGAAACCAAAGACCACCACCCCACCACCCCAAGGCCTGGGAAGGTGGTGCCTCTTCTTATTAGTTCCTAGTATTTCTCATCAACTAGGGCAGGCCTATGACTCCTGTTCACTTATGGTACTTAAAATAAAAGGACATATCCCCACCCACCAGCATCCCCTCTGCCTTACCTTGTTCTCCAGCAGGCCACAAGAGACTATCAGGTTAGATGACAACATTTAGAAGGGACACTAGCTCAGAGGCTCCATCATCAGGATGTCTCCAATCCAGGTCTTTATTGAAATGGTAGGGCTTTCAATGCTCTATGAAACTAACACTTACTGTCAGAATACTTAGCAAGTTCAATTTTCTTGAAAAAAAAAAAAAAAAAAAAACAGGCCCAAAATATTCTGAAGGATTTGAGTACTCACGAGAACACACAGTACCTGAACTGACACCACAAGGCAAGTTATGACCATCTTGGACCCCTATAAGCCCCCAAGACAATATCCCTGGTGTAGGGTGAGAGCCAGAGCTGCCCAACAGTCTCTTTGATCCTCAGTCTAGCAGCTGCAGAGGCCCAGGATTCTAGGTCACAGCAGCCTCCCAAATTGCTACCCAGTTCTTCAAGGACTCCTGGCTGCCTACCACAGCCGCAGTCAAGCCAGGAGGTGAAGAGAGGTGTCGGGTAGCTGCTGTGCAGGGCAGCACACTATGGTGGGGCAGGAGGAGGGAACCTGGCTGGTGAAGCCCATGGGCTGGCAGGTCTTTTCAGTTGCAACACAGCACAAGAAGGCTTCCAAGCTAGTCCTTTTAGAGCTCAAAACAAAAAGCATTCTTCTCCTCTTCTCCCTCTCTGTAAGAGCAGTGCATTCAGTCAGGCATTCAGCGGGTAGATGTCAGATGGTTCCTGCTGTGAGAGAACCTGCAAGGGAAAGGTACCATTACCATCCTGGACACATACTTCAGATGTGCAGTTCACAGCATCATTCCCAGGTCCCAGGATAGGTGCTGACTAGATCAAACCTGCTGCTGCTAAGAACCAGCAGGGTGGGTCTCTCTTAGTGTGCAGGAACAGGATTCAGAGGACATGGGAGGAGGGACTGGTACACCTGGCTATAACAGCCTGGGACTCCTGAGCCTGTGGAGCTGTCGAGGAAGGGCCAGTGTCTGCCCTGTCTGTCCCTTCACAGACGTGAGTCAGCTCAGGTCTCCCCATCAATAGCAAACAAGTCCTCAGCATATAAGGTATCGATGCTGTTCCTGGGACACAGAACCTCTAGGAAGCCACCAAGTAGAAAGGTCAGAAGTCAGCTATACACAATGCTCTGTCACCAAGCCATTTTGTAGAATTCTGTCCAGACACTGCCTGAGACTGACGTCCAACCTTCATGCATAGCTCAAGGTTACAAGAGGCCCAATTGCCTCTCCCCAACTTCAAAGATACAGATGAGAGGGTATGCTAACCCTGAAAAAGGAGGACCAGCTCCCCCACAAGGAGGCCCTGCCAGGGTCAGCCACTGTGCTCACCTCTGCACGCGCTCCACCAGGTGCACCATCAGCTTGTCTGAGATGCCAGGACAGGACTCCTCAGCCAGGCTGAAGGCATTCTCTAGCTCCTCCAGGGCCCCCACGCTCCCACCACTCTGCTTGTGCTTCTCTTTGAGCTGCAGAGAGAACAGGAACCCAGCCGACATCTTACCTGAGGCCCACACCTGGAAGGAAGACCTACAGACCAATGGTGGCACTTCATGTGGGCCTGGGATGGGACTCTTGAGAACCCAGGTGACAGGAGAAGGGCCACAAAGGTCAGGACCAATAGCTTCTTACACACTCAAGGTCAAGAAGTCAAATCAAATGGACCCAGTCTCACTTTGACAGACAGCCCAGATCAGATGCCAAGCATCAGTAACCAATTCTGGGACCTCAAAACCCTGACAGCACTTCTACCTAAGGAGTCACTTTCTCAGCCCTGGGCAACACTGCATGCTGCCCATAACAGCCCTAAGTGGCTGTTACCCACGCTGTCCTCAGGGAGACTTAGCTATTTCCAGTCACCTACACCCTGTACTCCCACATTTGGGGCTCCAGGCGCTGTTGTAACCCACAATGGTGGGAAGATAAGCCTACAATGCATTTCTCTTTCTGTTTTTGTTTTTTCAAGACAGGGTTTCTCTGTGTAGCCCTGGCTGTCCTGGAAACTTGCTCTATAGACCAGGCTGGCCTCAAACTCTGCCTCCCGAGCACTGGGATTAAAGGTGTGTGCCACCACACCCAGCTTGCTGTGCTGTATTTCTGATGTTGGCTTTGACCTCCCTCAGCAGGCAACAGTGGCATACGTGACCACCAAGGAATCACCTCCCTGGCCTAGGACTAACCCAACATCAGTGATGCTTTGTCTTCCTCCACAGAAGAACCACGTGGAAGTTGGACATTGCAAAAACAGTCGTACTGTAATATCAGATGACTTTAGCAGTCTGGGAACACAAAAGGGCCCTGGCCAGGTCAGTTATTCCCACTAGTTTATGGTATGGTCCTTCTACTCAGGAAACCGGACACACAAGCCTGTGCATAACCAGCTGCAATAGACCAGGAAGTCACATGCATGAAGTCCAGGCTCAGGGCCCATTAGACACCACACTTTACTCTGCAGGGAGCTCCTCTAAAGAACAATGCTATTACCCCGCATGACCATACACTCAGGCCAACTCTCACCTCTCCAAAGACAGGCCGGACTAGCGTGGACAAGCACTGGGACCTTGGCTGTCTCTTGATAGGCTCAGTAGGCTGCAAAGGGGAAAGCAAGACACTAGGAACATGGAGATAAGAGGATCCCTTCCCTGCCTCCTCAATCACTGGCTTAAGCAGGTTGACAGAGTTAACCAAACTATAAGCCATCAGTTCTCATTAGGCCTGCAACTAAGCACCAGCAGACCTAGGCTTCAGCATGACTCCTAGCTAGCTCAATGCCACTCTGAGCTTAGAAACCACCTGCTCTCCTGTCCTTCCCAAGTCCTTTGTCCAGACCCCAGATATTAAGTATTTAAAAAGCCTAGGTCGAGGGCACTTTGGAGATGACTTCCTCAAAGCAGGACCCAGCCTGCAGTCCACATCTGCTGCCCCAGGGGAGTTGAGGCAGGGCTGGTACACACAGGCCAGTGCTCTGGCCCAGGGCATGAACAGACCTTCTGTGAGCTGTGCAGAGCAGTCCCCTTGTGCAGCTTGCTATGTGGACTTGGCCGGATGGTTGGGGGAAACGTCCAGATGGGACCCTGCTCCCCATCCTCAGCCTCGCCATCACTAAAGAGAATAAAGAATCAGAAGAGCTGACTGGAGACAGGGCTGGAAGTAACCATGGTGCCAAGGTACATCTGATCTCTGAGGCAGCCTCTTGGCCTAGGAGGCCCTAGGCCCCAGCATGTAGGTGACAGTTTAAGGGCCCTGCTCTTCAGCATGCAGTTCCTGCCCGATGTCAGCCCCCACCCCAGTAACTAGCTCTACCCTACCCCTGGAGGAAACCCTCCTGCCATCACAGCACCCAGGGAGCCTTCACTGACAAGAATAAACAAACAAACAAATGGTCCTACATGTCAGAATCCTCAGAACTGGACTCCTCGCCATGCCCCTCAGACTTCCAGCGCTTGTAGCGGTCTATGAGTTCAGTGAGAAAGGAGGTCTTCTTGGTGTAGCGTGTGATGAATTTGTGCTTCAGGAGCTCCTTGGCAGTGGGTCGCTGCCAGGAAGAGAGTCAGAGCTGAGTTCTCCCCTCACAACAGACGCAGGCAGGACAGGGAGGGAGGTGGAGGCTGGGCCCTGTCTCACCCCACCTTGACACCCTCCCTTCATAAGCTGGGGTGGGGTATGAAGCAAGTGGGGACAGGCCTTACGAATCGTGGGTCCTTATTGAGGCAGGCCTCTACAAACTCCTTGAAGGGTTTGCTGTGGTGGCCCTCCAACGTGGGTGGGTTATTCTTGGGAATCAAGAACAGGACTCGCATAGGGTGAAGGTCAGAGTTTGGCGGCTCCCCTTTGGCCAGCTCGATGGCTGTGATGCCCAGGGACCAGATGTCAGCCTAGACAGGGTAGCAGCACACACCGGACAGTTGTTACATGTAACATTCTGGGCTGGAGAGTGTACTCCCACTTCCCATCCAGGACTCACCTTGAAGTCATAAGCGGATTGCTTGATAACCTCAGGTGCCATCCAGAAGGGAGTACCCACGAACGTGTTCCTCTTGATTTGTGTATCTGTGAGCTGCCCAGCCACACCGAAGTCTGCCAGCTTCACATCACCCTGCTCGGAGAGCAGCACGTTGGCAGCTGCTCAATACATAACAGGTGGTGTCAGTCAGCCTTGACTCCTCAGCCCACCCCATTTAGCCCTGCATGCAACTCTTTCCCTACTGATGGGATGGTATCCCTGCCCCTGGGGACAGCAGCAGGGATGTCTTGGGACCTTGGTTTGTTTCTCTTGCCACTGTAGGCCAGTGGGCCACTGCTGACAGAAGCAGGCAAGCTGGGGGGACCTACAGGAGCAATTCCTATCTTTGCTCCAAGGTTTCCCTGTTTGCTTTTTCTGACAAACCCCAAAAACAGTGATATCCACATCATATCCAATCATAGTGACCTTAAATAACCAAAGAGTACAGCCAACAGGAATCAGGAAGTTCATCGCTGTGCCCACAAGGTCCCTCACTGTGACATAAAGGCTCAGCCATCCTCACCAAGTCACTTGTGGTGGGCTGGCCCGGCTTTGTGAGCCTTCATCAGGACTAGACTACAGAGAGTATGGCACAAACCCACACCTGATGTTGAGTCAAGGCTCTTGGCTGTGTACTAGGTGCACAACTGGTCTGCTTCACTATTCGAAGACTGAGATTATGTGGTGTGAGATTAGGAATCCCCTAGGTTCCATCCTCAATGTGGCCATTAAGAAAGGGAGTAAAATGCAGACAGACACACACCCCAGTTTCCAGGTGGCAGAAGGGCCCCTCACATCCCATGCCCTCAGCCACTACTATCTACTGGTTGCACATGCCCGTCTCTTTCTAGCTCACGCAGAAGCTGCGGCCACGCCCACCCCGCAGGACCTTTGATGTCTCTGTGGATCTTGCGCTCTGAGTGCAGATAATCCAGGCCCTTCAGGATCTCCCGCAAGATGGTGGCAATGTAGGTCTCCTCTAGTGGACCAGGTTTTAGCTGGAGAAAAACATCAGGGAAGAACTTCAGTGGTAGCTACCACAGACATACCACCACAGTTCCTGAGCCACCAACTTCTGAGTCCTTGCAGAAGGCTAGGCCTTTGTGTTCCTTAGTTCTGAAAGTTTCAGCTGTCAAAGATAACGGGGGAAGGAAATGGGGGTGACAGAGGCTGTCTCCAGAAAACATAAAATCTACTTTTAGCTAGGTGGTGGTGGCTCACACCTTTAATCCCAGCCCTTGAGATGCAGATGCAGAAGGGTCTTGGAGTTCCAGGCCAGCCTGGTATACAGAGCTAGTAGCCCAGGCTGTTATACTTGGCTGAAACCTTGTCTTAAAAAGGCAAAACACAAAACAAAAAAGCTATTTTTATCTTTTTCTGTGACTATAAAGATGAGAATAGGTTCTCAACCATGACACTGACCTTCTTATTTGTCTGGGACTTCTTTCTAACTGCCTATGCCCCCAGGCCAGTAGAGGCCCAAGACCATTTTCTCCATTAATCAGGGCAAGATAAATAGTAATTTGTTTTGGGAATTGATAATTCCTTATTAACATCTAAAGCACTAAGACAGTAGACAGGCAGCCCGAAAAAGCCCATAGGCCTAAGAATTTGCAGAGCAGTGGCTCCTGGGACCCTGAAAGACAACTTCTCCTCCCTCACCCACCACACACACACAGCAAGCTGCTCACTGCTTGTGCCTGAACTTACCAGGTCCAGTGCAGAGCCGCCACCCAGGTATTCCATGATAATCCACAGCTTGGTGCTCTGTGAGCAGAGATACATGTCAGTGCCTGGGCAGCAAATGAGGGAGGCATACCAAAGTGTGGAGTCCACAGGCCAAGCCCCTCTAACTCCACCAAATGATGTCGGCTAGGAGCTTAGGCCACACAGAAACTGTACCAGGCTAGTTCCTGCCAGGAACCCAATAGGAAAAAGGTAGAGCCAGGTAAGGTGGTAATGCCTATAATCCCAGCACTTGGGAGGATCAGAAGTTCAAGGTCAGATTGGGCTACAAGACCTTGTGTTTTTAAAAGGGGAAGAAGGAATAAAGATGGCTTGGCAGGTAAGAGCACCTGATGCTATTTCAATTCCCAATACCAGCATCGTGTGGTTCATTAAGGGCTTTAACTTCAGTTCCAGGGAAATCCAACACCCTTTTCTGTCCTCCTCAGGCATGCACGTACATATATATATATATATATATATGTATGTATGTATGTATGTATATATATATATACACACACACACACACACACACACACATACACACATACACACACACACCTAACACATATAGGTAAAAATAATAGTATTTGTTTAAAAGAAGGGCCAAGCCAAGGCACTTTGATCCCAGCACTTGAGTGGCAGGTGGATATCTGTGAGTTCAAGGCCAGCCTGGTCTATATAATGAGTTCCAGGAGAAACAGAACTACATAATGAGACCCTGCCTTAAAAACAAAACACACACACACACACTAAGCAAAAAAAAAGGAGGCATACACCTTGATTCCATAACTTAGAGACATAGGCAGATCTCTTGTGAGTTCAAGGCCAGCCTGGTCTGCAGAGACCCTGTCCAGGGATAGGGGCAGGGGAAAAAGTCTCACCGACTGCCCAGCTACCACACCTCTGATCAAACACTTGGTGGACAGACAAAGTGCCCAGAGCAGTAGCTAAGTCTACTTCAATAGCCCAAGTGCCCTTCTGGCCCTCAAAGTACTGCCACAGCAGGGACCCCTTAGACTGTGCCTAACAGTACCCACAGATAAGACGGACAGCTGAGTCATTATGACCAGTTAGAGCCTCCTGACTTGTGGACTGGCACTTCTCAAGAGAACAGACTTTTATGGGAAGCTAGGCTGGGGAGGGAACCCATAGGCCCAGCAGTGCCTTTCTCTGCTCTCCTCTACCTTGGAGGAAACAGAAGAAAACCTAGCACAGAGCCTTCAGTGAGCCCCCATCGCCCCTCTTCGCAGCACCTTCAGGTAGGAGCCAAAGTAGCGGGTGATGTAAGGGCTGTCACACTGGCTGAGCACAGTGATCTCCTGCTGGATGTCCTCAATCTCATCCTCCGCCTCTTCCAGGTCAATGATCTTGATAGCCACCACCTCCTTGGTGTGGTTGTCGATGCCCTTGTACACCTCCCCAAACGAGCCCTTGCCAATTCGGTCAAGCTTGGTGAAGAGTTCCTCTGGATCCACACGAGAATGCTACAGAAGCCAAAAGGAGCAGAATGTTGAGACAGCACTCACTAGAGGAATTGCTTGAAGGGGGCTGTCTGCTGACTGAGAGCCTGGACCACTGCAAGGAGCTAAAGCGAACTCACCTCAATCTTTTTCTGGCTTCTTTATCCCTTGTTCAGAAACCCTCAATGTAACTCTCCAAGTGACACCATATTCAATAGACTTGATACAGTGAATCAAATGTATCATAGTCTCAGCTCAAATGTATCTTTAGAATCAAATGTCTTAGGCAATACCACATCTCAAAGTGCCTTCATCAGTTGTCTCACAGAAAGCCAGGCCAAGACCTACCAGGAGTGACAGGTAGGAATGTGTGTGTGCAAGAGGGTATTTTAAAACTCATTTTACTATAAATCTAAAACTGTTCTTAAAAAAAAAAAAAACAGTTAAAAGTAATGGACTGGAAAGATGGCTTGGTGGTTAAGAGCACACTCTGCTTTTACAGAAGACTGGAACTCAAATCTCACTGCCTACAACCTTAGCTCCAGGGGTATCTGAGGTCTCTGGCCTTGGAGAGCAACTACACTCACATGTGCATAGCCCCCATAATTTAAAAATAAAATTCATCCAGGCATGTTGACATATGCCTTAACACCCAGCACTCAGGAGGCAGAGGCAGTCAGATCTCTGAGTTTGAGACCAGCCTGGTCTACAGAGTGAGTTCCAGGGGGGAAAAAAAAAAAACCGACTAAAGAAAGGCATTAAAATTTAGCAAAGCAAACTTAACTTTTCTACACTCCTAAAAGCCTCACCCATTAAAGTACTTCTCCACTCCCAACACCCTCTAGCCAGCTACTCTCACACCAGCACTGAGTTGAACCCTTTCTCAGACGTTTAATTCTACATCCTAAACACAGAAACCTGTCCTAGACAGCCCTAGATTTAACCGGTGAGACCTTATCCCTGCTGAACCAACCTGGTGTAAAGACCAGTACCCTACAAGTGAAGAACCCAGAGGCAAAGGTGTGTCCTCTGTCCAAACCACACTGGGTTTTGAACCAGGGCTGTCTCCAGGAACTGAGATGGTCCCAGGCTGCCCAGAAAAGGAAGAGAGCAGTAGAGCTTCTCCCAGGACCACCACTGACTGGCCCTACCCTTGCCTGTGATATCCAGCAGACTGGAAAAGAACATGTCCTCCATACCACTGGCCAAGCTGGCTCAAGACCTAAGAAGGGGAACACTGAGTCTTATCCAGCTTTCCAACCCTGATAGGTTTCACCTCCATTAGAAAATGGTCCCCCAAAAGGACATCCCCCAAACAGTATTTTGGTGCCTATTAAAAGGAGCCCAAATAAGGCTGGTAAGATGGTTCTTCTGGTATAGGCACTTGCCATCAAGACAACAACCTGAGTCTGATTCCTTAGACCACATGATCGGAGAGAACTGACCAACACATACATGACATGGTACATACATGGGAAGGTATAGTTTTTTTAAAGGGGGGGCTAGGGAAATAACTCAGTGCACTTGCCTAGCATGCCCAAGGCCTGGGGTTCAGCTCCCACATGGTGTGTGTGTGGGAGGGGGAGCAGGGAACAAGACTCAAAAAGGCAAAACCACACTTATTTATAACTGTGTAAGTGCTGATGCTCAAGTCCCTCTGTGCTTAGGGAAGAGCTTGTCTAGGTGTTTACCCTCCCTGTTCCTAAGGACCCTGTGCTCCAAGAATGACATGGCTGCCTGCTTCCCTGAGGCCTAACAGCTCCAGCCTCTTCTCTGCAAGCAAAGCAATTGGTTTCAGAGACCTGACTTAACCCATCTGAGACAAAACTGCCAACTAGCTACATTCCTAAGGTTTTTGACCGTGAAAGAAGTAAAGGGGACACAAAGAACTACACCCCCAGCCCTTGACAGCCAAGAGCTGCAGAACAAGATGAGCTAGAGCAAAGGGGTTTGGGGAACTGCTCCCGGGACAAGGGCAGGATCAATGCAGATCCCTCCAAGCAAAGCTGCCTCCAAGGGGCCTGAGTATGTGCCATAGTGCCATGGCGTGCCCAGAGCATGCAGTCTGAGCAGCTAGCAGTAATAAACATATGTACCCTACTTTGCCCAGTAGTTAAGAACACTAGGGTTTGGTTCCCAACAACCCACATGATCTCAAGCACTTCCCACATGTGATGCACACATACATGCATGCATGTACTCACACATACACATAAAAGTAAATAAATCTATTTAAAAAAAAAAAAAAAAAAAAAAAAAAGAAGGAAGGAAGGAAGGAAAAGAAAAAGACCAAGACCAGAAGATGGCTCAGTGGGTAAAAGCACTTGGTGAAGCCTAACAACCTGGGTTTGATCCCTGGACCCACACGGTAGGAGAGAACCAACTCCCATAAGTGGTCTTCTAATAGGTACATTACACACCTACTCATGCATAAATAAATGGAATCCTTAGAACTGGCAACCAAATCCTAAGACCAGTCCTCACTGAGCAGCAGTAGATGCTTGGAGCGGATCTGATGCCTGAAGTCCCGAAAGGCCACACTGAGATTTGGCCAGACAGGGAAAGCTGAGTGCTGCGTGAGGTCCCTTAGGCTTCACTGGCCAGAGAGTAGTGTTTGCCCCCAGGCTCTCCTACCTAATCACATGTTCAAGTGAAATGCCAAGAAAAAATTCTCTCAAGTGTGGCTGATAAGTCAGATACCTTAGCTGTTCCTGACTGGCACTGGACCCAAGCCGGATCAGAAATAAACACTCCAGGCCATGCACTCTCTCTGCACACTCATCAGTGTATGGACCACAGGCAAAGGTATAAGAAAGAGATCAGTACAAAACTACTCAGTCTTCTGACACTTCCTGAATGGGCAGTAACCACTTGATTCCTGCTCAAAGCCAACCCTGAAAGCCAGGTGCAGGATAAGGTCCATAGAGCAGACCTTTTTCTGCCTGATTCTGCTCCAAGAGGCCCCAGAACACTTCCACAAACCTTCCTCCTGCCACTTAGTGACCACTGTTCCCATCTTAGACTCCAGGAGGTTTAGCTGATGACTTGAGGTCTTATCACTGGTTCCTCCAGTGCTGCTAAAGCAGCCTAAGAACATTTGGAAGGTGCAGAATCATGACCCAGGGCCACCATCCCTCCGACTCAGACACCATGTCATTCTACACCGCTCAGCCCTTCACTTGGGGAAAACTAGAGTCACAATTGGTCCACCACAGCCCAAGAAGGGTATGCTCAGACCAGGCATTCATTCACCACTGCCTCAGAGAATGAGAAAACAGTAGACCCCAAAGCCAGAGTTCTAGGTTTTCTGCAAGGAAGGAGATAACCTCACTCTTCAAAGTCCATGCATTTTCGATACCTACAACTGTGGACCAGACAGCCTTAGCAGAAACAGTATGGAGATAGGAGCCTTCTTGGCATGGTTCTGACTCTTTATTTGCATAGCTGCTGAAGCATCCTTAGGCCCACCCCAGTTGGTCAGACAGCTAGGCAGCATCCTGATCTGGATGGCTCAGATTTCTCTTCTGAACAGGATGAGCTGTAGACCATCACTCAAGCCATTTAACTGGCTCTGTGCAATTGAGACCCATACCGTCCATTCACTCCTAGGGATGTTATATATAGAACTTCTTGTGTGTCTGCCAACATGCCTGCTGTGTGTCACACCCCAAAACAAACAAACAAACAAACCAAGAGGAGCAACCCAACACACCCTCAACTACCACCACACAATAACCACCTGGTTTTTCCAGGGATGGAACTGGCCAGAAGAAGGGTAATCTCACACAGAAATGCAGGCTATGGAGCAAAGCAGAACCCTTACCACACAGAGGAGCAGTTTCATAGGACACCATAACAGCCATGTTGGGAGAAAATAGCCCTACAAAGGTTTTGTGTTATTTTCAAAAGCCAAGTGTGTCTAGGCTGAACATAACTTCCCCCAAAAAATAAAGAGGTGCTTTCTCTCTTTGAGAAAGGTCCCCTAGCCATCATCCCTCTACTCCTTCACAGTTCACAGCTCCAAGTTGTCACCCTGGGACACAGGAGCTAAGCCTCTTAAAAATAAACTAGAGGCAGGTTATTCTCTTGGTATGTTATATAATTAGAGGCAAAATGTCAAACACACACACACATTCAAAATGTGTTAGCTTAATTCAGCATCAGTTAGCAAGCCCAGGATCCCATCTGTCAACAGCTGGGCCGAAAGCCCTACCCCAACAGCTGTGAATAGTCTTCCAGGCTGGTTTGGCTTCCTCCAAGGAGCCCTGCCTCCAGTTCCTGCCCACAAGCAGCGGACGGACGCGCTTCCTGTCTGCACACCCAGTTCTCAAGGATTCAGGGGAAAGGGGGGCGGGGGAGGGCAGGCTGCATGTCCTCAAGAGCTGATTCCCTCTCTGTGCAACTGTCAAGCCTAAGCCTGACGAAAACGAGCCCTTAAAAAGCAAACCCCACAGCTACAGCCACCAAGGCAGTGTGCTCCACTTCACTAACGGCTGTCTGTCACATCTGCTTTGAAATGGGGGTGGGGGGGGTCCAGAGGACAAACCCCCGAGCCCTGGAACCCTAGCCGCCTCATCCTTCCGTGTTGGGCTTACATCCCGTCAGCCTAGAAAGAGAAGTCCATCTTCTGGAGGCGCTCGGAGCCGGGGTCCAGCAGGTTCCGCCCAGGGCGGGCTCCTGCACCTGTGCACGCCAGCTCCCGTGGGTCTCGTCCTCCGCCGGCGATGGCTCGGCCGCACAGGCCACAGCGACCCGCCTCCCGCCCGGCGCCGGCGCGACCAGTCCGCCCCCCCACGAACCGCCGCCGCCCACACTCACCTGGTGCGCGAAGCCCCGGAGGTGAGCCATGTCCCCGCTGACGTGACCGGCCCGTCGCCGCCGCTCCGCCCGCTCGCCTCAAGCACCTGCGAGAAACCGCAGGCCGCCTGATCAACAGCAGCCCAGGCACCGGCTCCGTGGAGTCCCTCCACCCGCGACCTCCGGTCCCGCGCCCAGGGCCCCTGACCCGCCCTCAGGGCGTGCCCGGGCCCCCAAACTGCCAGGCGCGGCCCGCTGGCGGCGCCCACCTCCCGGAGGCTCCATCCCGGTCTCCCGGCCCGCTTCGCAGTCCCCACGGCGGCTCACGCCGCAGCTCGGTCGCCCGGAACGCCCAGGCCTCCCTGCCCGTGAGGTGGAGGCAGCAGCTACGAGCAGGGTGTCGTGGCGAGCGCGAGGCTCTGTGGGACTAGGAGTCCCGCCGCCCGCCGGGTACCCCGGGCCCGCGAGCTTGAGACTACAAGTCCCAGCTGGCTGCGCGGCAGGATGCGGAGTCGCACGGGTGCTCTGCGGCCCTGAGGGTGCCCGACTACAAGTCCCAGCGGGCCATGCGGTGGGGGCGGGCAGATCGGATTGGAACCTTGAGTTGGGTTCCTCGGGGGCTGACCCTCCTGTTAGACCCCTCGGTGTGCCCGGTGCGGCGCGTGCGCAGTTGCCAGGAAGCTTTCCAGGCCTTTCAGACCTTCTCCCTTTCCCCGAAGCTGTTACCAAGCCTGGATGCCAAGCGAGTCTGCACTCACGTTACCCTCAGGTCCTGGTGTTCCAGCTTTAACCACAGTGTGACATTCTTGTCTACACACACACACACACACACACCCCTCCCCTAAAAGAGTCGCTCAACACAGCTCATTCTTTGGGCAATGCTTCTCTTCTGCCTCAGTTTCCCTATCTGTAATGGTGTAATCATAGGACCCTAGGATGAGTCCTGATTCTGGGAAGACAGCTGTGGCCCCGGTGGGGTTTCCCAAGGGTGGAAGATGCTCTCTGTCCTGTGAAATCGGCGGGGGGGGGGGGCTTGGGGGGAGGGTAGTTGTTATGAGTGACCAGGTCCGCAGTGTCCACCTCTGTACAGTTTTGTAGTGTGCACAGGGGAGGAGATTTGCCTCCATACTGTGTCCATTCTACTGACGCAAAATCTGCGATGGCTCAGTGTTGTGGAATTTTAGTTGAAGACGTGTTAACATTGGTTTATGCTGTGGAACATTTGTTTAATGATGCAAAGACGTGTTGCATTCTTTCATGTTGCACTTGTTTAAGTCTATGAAGCTGTGTTACTTGGCCTGTCTGAAACACCCGATTGGCCTAATAAAGAGCCCTAGGCATGAGAGGGATAGGCAGGGCTGCTGGGCAAAGAATAAGTAGGAGATAAAGAGGGAGGAGCAAGGAGAAAGCTCCTCCCTCTTTAGCAAACAGCCAGCCACACAGGCAGACAGGGAATAAGAAGGGCGGGGGGAAATGTACAGAAATACAGAAAGGTAAAAGCCCACAGGCAAAAGGTAGATGGGATACTTAAAGAAAACGATGGCCCAGTATTCATAAGAGTAAGTCTCTGTATGATAATTCAGGAGCTGAGTAGCTCCCCCCCCCCCCGCAAAGAATAAAGAGTAAAAAAACAAAAAAACAAAAGAATTCAGTGCAAACCACAGAGCCTCCCCATTCTCACACTGATAAGGGCTTTTTGTTTCTGCTCCCTGGTGGATTTTCTTCCTGGGCACCATCCTGGGGCGTTCTCACATCTTGCATCTAAGACAGCACCTTGCATTTCCAAACTCCACTACATCCTGACAGATTATTTGCTGTGTTGCTCCCCAGGAGAAAGCAGACTTCCAGCAAACACGTAGCATCATGCTCTGCCCCCAGGCATAAATAATAAGGGCAAAGATTTCTTTTTTAGTCCCCCTGAAAAGGACCACCTGTGGTGTGGCCTTCAGGACAGCCTGACAGTATGGGTTCCCTACCTGGCCCTACTGTAGCTAAGTCTGGAAATTGTCAAGTCCTACTCAATTTTTTAGACTTACTTATGAGCATGTGTGTGTTGGGCCACATGTGAACGGATACCCACTGTTGCAGGATAAATCTTTTGAAACACTGTGAAGTTGTGTCTGTTTTACCTCCTCTGCCTAAGGCACCTTCCAGTTGGTTTAATAATGAGCTGAATGGCCAATAGCTAGGCAGGAAAGCTAGTAGGACATCTGTGGAGAGAGAACAACTCAGGAAGAGTCTGAGAGGCGGAGATTTTGCCAACCAGACAAGAAGGAAGTCGGATGTATGGTACTGAGGAGAGGTAACAAGCCTCATGGCAGAATGTAGATTAATATAAACAGCAAGTTGGGAACAAGCCTAAGCTAAAGCTAAGCTTTCATAATTAATAAAAAGTCTCCGTGTCATTATTCATGGACTGGTTGTCTAAAGAAAGACCTGTTACACCCTTTGCTGTTAATATGTTTCTTATGGAATTCTGAGGCTTCCAGCACATTTCCTACCAATAGCTGACCAATTTCATCATCTTGTGCTAGACTTCCTGATAGACCTGTATGGAATCTGATATGTGTTGTATGCTAGGGATGATTTTGCAAATGCAAACTTGTGGCTCACAGTGTGATTGAATACCCTGCAGCAATGAATGAATGAATGAGTGAATGAATAGATAGATAGACAGACAGACAGACAGACAGACAGACAGACGGGGCTGGAGAGGTGACTCAATAGTTCAGAACACCTACTGCTCTTGCAAAGGACCTGAGCTTGATTTCCAGCATCAAGTTGGGTTCTAGCTGGCAGCTACAACTGCTTGTAGCTCCAGCTCCAGGGGATCCAATGCCCTTTTCCGGATTCTGCATGCTCTTCATCATGGGGTTGGGCAGGAAGGACAGGAAGATTGTATGTGTCAGCTCAGACATTATAACAATATGCCAAAGCCTGGTTAGTCACCTTACGACAAAAAACTCTATTCCCCACAGTTCTGAAAGCTGAGAATGCAAACAGAAATGCTGGATGCTCTGCTTCTGGCTAGCTAAACCTTCTCACTACATCCTCACAGGACTGAAAGGGAGTGGGCTCTGGCATCTCTCAAACAAAACTAATCCGGTCATTGTCTCCACCCTGAGACCTTACTTAGCTTCACCTCTCATAGTCTCCATTTCCAAATACAGTCTCTTTGAGACTCAGGATGTCTTAGTTAGGGTTCTATTTCTGTGAAAAGACAACTCTTATAAAGGAAAGCACGTCACAGGGGCTGGCTTACAGTTCGGATATTTAGTCCCTTGTCATCACAGCTAGAAGCATGGTATGCTTCTAGCATGCAGGCACACATGCTGGAGAGGTAGCTGAGAGCTCTACGTCTGTATACACAGACTGCAAAAAGAGAGTGAGATGCTGGGCCTGCCCCCAGTGACACACTTCCTCCAACGAGACCACATCGACACCAACAAGGCCACACCTGATAGTGCCTACGAACTTACGGAGGCCATTTTCATTCAAATCACCACACAGGGCTTCATCAGATGAGGTGAGGAATGAGGCACAGATCAGGCCAGAGCAAGGGTTTAACTAATGAAACAAGGCAGAACATTTTTATCGACTAATAACTGGAAGATACACAACCTTGCTTGCCTCTGCCAGTCACCAGCCCAACCTAATTCAATGGGAGAAAGCATCAAAAGCCTTCCAGGAGTGTGAAATCTTAGGGAGACTCTGCTCAAATCTCAATCACATTGTGAGAACATGGGACGTTTGGCATTTATTAGAGTGTTGGAGATGGGTCTCACTGGACAGGTAAACACTACCACTGAGCCACATCCTCTGTCCTGAAGGTAATTTTGGAAAGCCTTCTCTAGCAAATATGCTGAACTATGGTGAGGATGTTTTGTTGTTTATCCCAGATCAGCAACAAATAATGTCTTCCTTCATTCACAAATAATGTCTTCCTTTATTCATAAATAATGTCTTCATTCATAAATAATGTCTTCCTTCATTCATAAATAATATCTTCCTTAATTCCTCCCTCCCTCTTCTTTCTTCCTTCCTCCTTTTGACAGGGTCTCACTAGGTAAACCAGCCTCAAATTCACAGAGTTGCAACTGTCTCTGCTTCCCAAGTACCAGGATTATAGGTGTATGCCAGCATCACAGCCAGTCTCTCTTTGGACTGCCAACTTCCAAACAATGATATGCAGACTTTTTAATTCATTATGAAAGCTCGGCCTTAGCGTAGGCTTATTTTAGGCTCGTTGGGAATAAGCCTAAGATAAGGTGGAGGGCAGTGGTGACGCAGGCCTTTAATCCAAGAACTTGGCGGAGGCAGGGGGATCTCTGTGAATTCAAGGAAAGCCTGGTCTACAGAGTGAGTTCCATGACAACTTGGGCTGTTACACAGAGAAATCCTGTCTTGAAAAACAAAGCCAAAATGCAGGTTGAAAAAATAAAAATAGGGTGGAGAATGACAGAGGAAGATATCCAATATCAACCTCTGCCCTCTACATGCACGTGTGTAAGCATGCACACACACACCCATGCGCACACTTGAGTACACATGCACACATGGGCAGATGCATGCACACATGCATGCATGAACACACACATATGTAAGCACATGAAGATTTTTGAGACTTCATGCCTACAGTGCATTCTTTCTACCCAGCCTTTATTAGCTATCACCTCTACATCAGGTGTGACTGGAAGGTTTTTATATACTAGCTAAGAACTTCCAGACTTCCAGAAAGGCATGAAGGCTCCTAAAAGTGCCCTCCGAGGGTCAGCAGCATAAATAAAAAGCAACTCCCCTACAGCAACCCAGTAAAACTGCACAGCTCCAGGGATAAAGAGATCATATCATGCAGGATGACAGCCAGAGAGAAACTTCAATCTATAAGGGAGCAATAATCTCCTTAGAAATACCAAGGGCAACACAGTGGTGCGGAGGTGCGACCCAGGGCGGGGACAGCGATAAGCAAGAACTCTGCCAGTGGCCCATAACCCCAGCCATAACTTGTGCCTTTTAGGGGTCTATGCAGGTCCTTTGTCTAGTGCTGTTAGGCTACTTAAGAGATTTTGCTATTGTGTGAGACTCTCTCTCTCATAGTATACATGGCTTGGATCTATATTTTCCCACTTCACAGCCATGGGCTTCCTCTTCTTTCTGATAATTTCCCATGCTATGCATAAGCTCTAAACACACACACAGAGACCATACACACACATACACACACATACACACACACACATACACACACATACACACACACACCTTGAATTTCTGATATTCCTGCCTTGTCTCCTGAGTGTTAGGTTTAGAAGACTTGCACTATCATGCCTGCTTTATGTATTGCTGGGGATTTAACCCAGGTCCCATTTGTCCATTTTTGCTTTTAGAATGACATTCAAAGACATCATTACCATGGCCAATGACTGTAGTGATATATTCACCCCCCCACACACACACACCTGAACACTGACCATGCCCTTTTGGGTATGGTCACAGGTTCGGACATGACTGGAAAAGATTGATTTAGGGCTCAGAACCCCTTCAGGACTTGCAGAGTATCAGAGTGGCGGGGTCTGCATCCTTGGGGCTGAAGCAATGCAATAGTCATTTGTTTCCTGTGTAAGTCATTTTCTCCTAATAAACTCCACGTCATCTTACTGATCAAGCGCCCTAATTTCCACGCCTATAAATGAAAGGAAGACTTCCCTACGACTTCTAGAAGTCCTGTTGTTTCAAGATCAGGTCTGTAAATCTTTGGTCTATTTGCTATTGGCTTCTGTTCATCGTATGTGGCAAGGATACAGCTTTTTCTTTAACATGTGGCCATCCATTTTCTTAGCACTGCTTGTTAAAGACACTGCCTTTCCCTCTTGTGTTCCTGGGCCTTTCGTTGAAGACAAGACTGATTGTTGATCAGGGCTTCACCATGTGCCAGCATCAAGATGCTGGCACATGGTGAAGCCCTCCTACTGCATTATTCTCCAATGGGAGGCAAGGAAGCAGAAAGAAGAGAGCTGAGTGTCACTCTATGTAGGCTCCCAAAGAACCGGCATGGAGACTCAATATTAATTATAATGCTCAGCCAATGGCTCAGGTTCATTACTAACTAGCTCTTTCAACTTAATTAACCCATTTGTATTCATCTACATTCTGCCACATGGTGGTACCTCCCTTTCATCTTGCACCTCCTGTTTCCTCTCCATGTCTCTCTGACGACTCCTCTGACTCCCCCTGCCGACTCCTCTGACTCCCCCTGCTTCCCGGTGTCCTTAGTCTGGTTTTTCCCACCTAACCTTGTCCTGTCCAGCTGTTGGCCAGCCAGCTTCTTTATTAAACCAATCACAGCATAATTTACACTACTCCAGCTCTATTGGCATTAGTCCATTCATGCGCATGGAACCCTCACAGCCCAATTGCTGCTTGAAGGCCTTATCTCTTGTTACTATTGCAATGGTAATTAAACTTCAACATGAGTTTTGAAGAGGATAAACATTCAAACCACAGAAACTATGTATTTGTAGTTTCCCCCCTCTGGGCTTTTTCTGTTCCATTTGTCTGTGTGTCTTTTTTTACTCTAACACCTAACTGTTTTGATTACAATAGTTTAGAACTATGGTTTGCAAATGTCTCCAACTTCCATGCTTTTTATTTTTTCAGATTTCTTTATTTTCTGTGTATGAGTGTTTGGCTTGTACATATGTATGTGTACATATGTATGTGTCTGTTGGGAAACTCACTTAGGAGCACTTGCTGTGCCAAGCGGTGGTGGCGGTGGTGGTGGTGGTGGCGGCGCACGTCTTTAATCCCAGCACTCAGGCAGAGACAGTCAGATCTGACCAGTCTGATCTACAGAGCCAAGGCTACACAGAGAAACCTTGTCTCAAATAATATTAATAATAACAATAATAATAATAAACCATATATATCATATACACTAACCCTATATATATGTGTATATATGGTATTTATAATATTTATTAGAATGACTTGAATGACTTACAGGCTGTGGTCCAGCCAATCCAACCATGGCTAATTGTGAATAGAAAGTCCAAGAATTCAACAGTTGCTCACCATGAGGCTGGATGTCTCGGCTGGCCTTCAGGATATGCTTGGAATCCCAAAGAAGTAGGCTCTAATGCCAGGGAAGGAATGGGCTTGCTAGTGCGGCAAGAGCAGTAGGCAAAGAGCAAAAGCTTTACACAGGCTTCCAGCAAAGGCGTGGTCCAGAGCACAGGTGGGTTTTCTCAGCTCCAGTGATCTGGATTGAAGGCCTGTCTTCCTACCTCAAAGAGCCACATTAGAAGTGGATCGTCCTACTTCAGAGGAAGCAAAAATCCCTCACAGTTGTGCCCTCCATTTGGGTTTTAATTAATTCCAGATGCAGTCAAATTGACAACCAAGAATAGCCATCATACTGACTCTAGTCGCTTTTGATTGACAGCTTTACCCTCCCCCCCCCCCCATCTGTTACTCCCTTGCAGCCCCCAGGCAAGAGTATAGAGGAGAAGCCTAGCCAGAGAGTCTGCCTGCTCTCCTTCCTGGAACCCAAAGCAGGCCAGGAGAAAGGCATGGTCCTCAGCCCCACACACTGAGGAAAGCTGGGCACTCGCCATCCCTTCTCCCCCTTGATCCCCAAAACTCGGTCACCCACGGGACATAGGATTAAGGTTAGCTCGCATGAGAAATGTAAAAACTACAAATAAAATTTCTATTAAAGCATTGAGTCTCGGAATTAAAAAAGGAATAAAGGAAGGAAGGAAGGAAGGAAAGCTCTGAAGCTGAGTTGTTTACACACTCTATTATCTCATTTTTCTCTTGGAGCAGCTGCTATTGCCAGCCCCTGGGGGCTTTGAAGAGCCCCCCAGTCACACACAGAAGTGCACACAATGGCATCTCGTGCTCTCCCCTCTGCACAGCACACACAGAGCGCCTCACATCACACATGCCAGATCTTCCTGACAACAGAGAGGATTCTAAATCTAGGCCAATCGCTATGGATAGAACTGATCTCCATGATGAACCTGGGGTGTGTCCTGACCTCTGCTCTCCTGTGACCCCCGTGATGATGTCACATGAAAGCACAGGAACATTTCCTGGAAGGGAATCTCTGAGTCAATGGGTGCAAACATCTGAAATGTAAAAGGGACATTGCCTTCCACAGAACTCACATTCCTGGAAGGTGGGGTCCCCACGCCCCTGAAACAGCAGTCCCGTTCTTAGTGCTTCCGCATTCCAGCTCATTTGGCTCTCACACTTGGGAGGAGAGTTTGTTATCACCCTGAGCCATGGCAGAAGCTGCCAGCATGTTCAAGGCTTCCTTATAGACAGAGCTCATAAGTCAGCAGCAATGTCCAGACCACCGCCTAGCGCTGGCTTTCCGTTTTGAAACGGCTAGCCTGAAATGCACAGTGAAGAACGATGAATGATGATGATATGCCAAACAAAGTGAAAGGTGAAGGCCAATATCTGAGGTTGCCCTTCGACCTCCAGACCAAGGAACATGCATACCTGAACTCACACATGAATAAGTGCGAACATACACACCAATAAACAAAACAAGCACACACACAAGCATTCACACACACACAAGGCCGGGTGAAGTGTGTGCTTTGCCATCATGACGACCTGAGTTCAGACACTCAGCCCTCACATGAAAGCTGAACATGTAACTCCAGTGCTGCCTGGCAGGGACAGGTAGATCCCTGGGGCACACTGGCCAGCCATCTAGCTGAAAGCCCAATGGCCAGGTTCGCTGAGAGACCCTGTCTCAAGCAACAACGATGGGGAGGAGGAGAGCTTGCTGAGCTTCAGGAGGCTCCGATTTCACTTCCTGGCAAGTGGCTGACTTGCCAGTGCTGACCCGCCAGTGACAGCAGCTCCAGAGGACCTAATAGGCTCTTCTGGCCTCCAAGGGCGGCACCCCCCCACCCCCCACAACGTGGCATACGCTGGCAGAGAGATTCACATATATATGTAAATAAGGATGAACATTCTTTAAATGAAATGGGGAGACAATTGAAGAATCTAGACTGCCTGCATGTACTCATACATGTAAGTGCAGATGCACCCACCCACAGACAAGCACACATACAAAACAGAGCACAGAGAGATCTCGACACACACCCCTACATACACAAGAGAAAAGAGAACCCACAGAATGGGAGAACATATTTGCAAATCATATGCCTGATAAGGTTTAAGGTCCCAAACATACAAAGAACCGCAACTGAGTAATAACATGTTAAACTAAAATTCAAATGGGCAAAGAACTTAAGCAAACATTTCTCCAAAGAAAATAAACAGATAACCTACTGTATTAGTCAGAGTTCCCTAGAGTAACAGAACTTGCAGAATGAAATCTCTCTCTCTCTCATCTCTCTCTCCCTCTCTCTCTCCACACACACACACACACACACACACACACACACACACACACACACACACACACACAGGATTTATTAGAATGACGAATGACTTACAGGCCACAGTCTGGTTAATCCAACAATGGCAGGCTATGGATAGAAAAGTCCAAGAATCCAGCAGCTGTTCAGTCCATGAGGCCAGATGTCTCAGGTGGTCTTCAGGATACGCTGGAACCCCAAAGAAATAGGCTGTAATGCCAGTTGAGGATCGGGCTGGTTACTGAGGCAAGGGCAAAGAGCAAAGGCTTCCTGCTTCCTTGTCTTATATAGGCTTCCAGCAGAAGGTGTGGTCCAGAGTGAGGTGGGTTTTCCCAGCTGAAATGGTCTAGATTAAAGGCCTGTCTTCCCACCTCAAAGATCCACATTAGAAGTGGAAAACTCCCTCACAGGTGTGCCAAGTATTGGGTTTTAGTTAATTCCAGATGTAGTCAGGTTGACAAGCAAGATTAGCCATCACACCTTTTAAATCAAGATTAAAAAAAAGGACTGGACAACCAAGTTTGGTGGCTCCCCTCTATAGGTCCAGTCCTCAGAAAGCTGAGGCAGGAGGATTACCTGTGGCACAGATGGAGACCGTGTCTCAAGGAAGGGTGTGTTAGGGTCAGGGCCTGGAGGAGTAACTCGGTTGATAGGATGTTTTCTTAAATCAGGAAAATCAAGAGAGGGCTGGAGAGGCGGCAGCATGGGTGGGAGGGAGTACTGTTTCTGCAGAGAACCTGAGTTCAGTTCCCAGGGCCCAAGTCCACCAGCTCAGAACCGCCTGTACTCGGCTCCAGGAGATCACCAACTCTGGGCTCCTCTGGTACCTGCACTCATGTGCATACCCCAAGAAACTTTAACACAACTGATAAACCCAAATTGCCGATAAGGAGCCGAGCATGGTGTCACACGCTGTATTCTCAACACCAAGGAGGCTGAGGTCGGAGAATTGTGGCAAGTTTAAGGTCAGCTTGGTCTACATTCTCTCTCTCTCTCTCTCTCTCTCTCTCTCTCTCTCTCTCTCAAAAACCAAAACAAAATTGTCCATAGTGACAAATGCTGGGCTGGTAGACTGCTAAGTGGGGTAAAGCTCTTGTCAATCCGAGTTTAATCCCTAGGGTCCACGTAGTACAAAAAAAGACTCAAATTCTGAAAACTGTCCTCCGGCCTACACACACACACACACACACACACACACACACACACACACACACACGTATGATAGTCTTTGTTTGCCTATAGTTTCAAGACAGTTTACAAAAGATAAATTTAGAGGTAAATAAAGGTTTTGTTTTTGTTTTTGTTTTTTTTAGTCCTTAAATCAAACTTGGCTCAGCGCTTATTTTATCAGTCAGTTCCAGATATTAGTAGAAACCTGTAACACACGCCCTGTTACCCTGTTAGCATAGCAGGTAAGACATCAGTCTTATAAATAGACCTATTGGGGCTGTAGAGTTGGCTCAGAGGTTAAGAGCACTGGCTGTTCTTCCAGAGGTCCTGAGTTCAATTCTCAAGCACCCATACGGTGGCTCACAACCATCTGTAGTGAGATCTGGTGCCCTCTCTTGGCCTGCAGGCATACATGCAGATAGAACCCTGCATACATAACAAATCTTCAAAAACAAATGGACCTGTGGATCACTCTTACAGTCAACTGTATTTGACCTTTCTTTCCTTTTGATTTTTGTTATTTTTCTTTCCTGAGACAGCATTTTTCTGTAGATCCCTGGTCCAGTCTGTAGATCAGACTGGCCTCAAACTCAGGGGTCCACCTGCCTCTGCCTCCTGAGTGCTGGGATTAAAAATGTCTGTCACCATGCTCAGCAATATATTTGACCTTTCAAAGCACAGAGAAATGAAAACAGTCCAGCGGCCTGGCGGAAGTTGTCACAGATGTGCAGTCAAGTCCATTTGACAGCTTTGGTCCTGGGAATAACACACTTCCCCCAGGCAAGTAAACCTTTGTCCTCAAAGAGACCCCTGTAGAAAAGAAAGGGTGTTGTAAAGGGACCAATCTCTGGCCCAGCTGTGGGAAGTGCTCACTGAGAAAACATCAAAAGCAGAGTGCTAACAATTCAGGCCTTGGTCCTGCACAGAGGGAGGAAGGCCTCATCCCAGTGATGCCTGCCCTCGAACACTGAAGCTTCCCGGTTTTCCCTGGTGGACCTCCTGTCAATTGCTGCAGACATCAGGAGGAGCCTTGGATAACTTGGTGGGACAGGTTTAAAAAAAAATTTTTTTTCTTTTAAATAATAGGGCTTTGTTTTCTACCTTAATCAATAACCCAGAACTCCTTTTAAATGACTTAATGAATTAAAGTGGTGACCAGGGGATTTAAAAAAAAAAAATCGGTAAGCTTTAAGCAACAGTTTTTCAAAGTAAAAGGAGTTTTTGTTATCAGTTGCAGCACAGGGAATTCCTGATTAAAAAAAACCAAACAACTTTTTGCCCTATGTGTAACAACAGAAAGACAAGGTTTCACTGTCTTTGTAAGAGGACATCATAGGCCTGCAGCCTCTTCCCCAGCAGACAGACTCTGACTTGTGGGCAGTCAGAATATTCAGGAGCAGCTACCTACAGCAGGTCACCTGAGGCCACCGAGCTTGCTCTGGGACACTTGCTTCGAGTAGTGGTCCTCAACCCTCTTAATGCTGAGACCTTTAGTACAGTTCCTCATGCTGTGCTGACCCCCAACCATAAAATTATTTTCCTTGCTACTTCAGAACTGTCATTTTGCTACTGATTTTGATTATAATGTAAATTTACCGGATATGTGGTCTATCTGATGAGACCCTTGCGAAAGAGGCGTTCGACCCCCGACCCCACCCAAAGGGTTACAGTGCATGGCTTGAAAACCACCATGTTAGAGGGTTGTCATAAATGTGCTGTGCCAGAAATATAGAAATATAGACACACATGCAGGCAAAACACTAATGCACATAAAATAAAAATGAATAAATCACTAAAAAAAAACAGGGTCTTAAAATGAAGCCACACCAGCAATCAAGTAGGAGATGGCACCTACATACAAACGCATTCATTAGGCTCACTAAAAATTATCCTTAGATCTTACCATGTGCTAAAACTGACAATTTTGTTTATTCCCCAATACAAATGGGAAAAAACAATCTACTCCAATGTAAAAATTGTAAAATATCTATTCTAACAAGCCTAACCTGAGAGGCCAACCTTTGTCAGATAATAAAATAGTTTAAAATAAAGCCAACTACATGAACAAACAAACAAAACCATTTAAACAGAAGAGAGGATTGTTCCAAGAGATAATTATAGGGGCCAGTGACGTGGGTCAGGAGGTAGAGGCGCTTGTCACCAAGTCTAACAAGCTGAGCTCCAGCTCTGGGGTCCATACAACAGAAGGAAAGAATCAGACCTCCCCACACGTGTCGTGGAGCTCCCTACCTCCACAATCAAGTAAAGAAACAGACATGGAGGTGCATGTCTCCAATCCCAGCACTCAGAAGGTAGAGTTCTGGGATCTCCAGATAGAGGATCAAGAGATCAAGTTCACCCTCAGCTAGTTAGTGAATTTGAAGTGAATCCATTCTACATGAGGACACTGTCTAAGATAGATAGATATATAGATAGACAAGAGATAGATACATACATACATAGATACATAGATTAATAGTGATAGATATATAGATTCGTAGATTATAGGTAGATGCTAGATAAATGATAGATGATTAGATAGATGATGTATAGATAGATGATATATTGATGGATACATAGATAGCTTAGCTAGACAGATAATATGATATATTGATAGATGCATAGGTAGATGATAGATAGATAGATAGATAGATAGATAGATAGATAGATAGAGCCTCTTCCTTAAAATACCTCTGCTCAAAATGCTAAATATACTGCTTTACAATCTGGAAAAATAAGCAAGCAAGCTGCTTGCTTACACTGACTCAAAATACTCAGCCCTAGCTCTTCTTGCTCATGCTGCTATATAGAAAACAAGGATTTTTAAAAGACATTTTTCTTATTTAATTATATATGTGTAAGTGCATGTGTTGACTGGGGCCAGAAGAGGGTCTTGTGACCTATCTGATGTGGGTGCTGGGAATTGAACTCAGGTCCTCTGCAAGAGCCATCTGGTTACACATGGACCTAAGACTTTATCTCTTTTGGAGATGTCTGGTGACTCAGACAGCAGTCATGCACCCAGGGGCGCCAGAAGCAACTTTATTACTCAGGGTGACATAATGACAGGTGTATCCAACTCCAGGGACCGACACAGAGGACTCTGCGTTCCCTGGAAACGCAGAGAGGAGGGCCCCACAGTGAAGACAGGCCAAAAGTGGCAGGTGGACTCAGGGAACCCAAGATTCTGTTGCCCCAAGCAGACCAATAAAATATATACATATATATACAGGGATGTCATGACTCATGTTACCTGGAAAGGGAAACATTAACTACTTTAGTTATCCATGCCCTTTGGGGAAAGGATTAAAGTCCGAGTATAAACTAAGGTATGATTCTGCATATTCTGTTTCCATGAAGCTGCCCTGCACTTTCATTAAAGAGTGGTATTTCCAGAAAAGGGGTGACCTATTAGACTTTATTTGGCTCTCATGTTTGCCGACACCTCAGGGTGAAAAGAGAATAAAACCTGTACTTTGAGTCTCCATGCCTCTGGACAAGGTCTTTTAACCTCAGAACCACTAAAAGGCCTAAAAGATTTCGCCTTTAATCCCAGCACTTCACAGGCAGAGGCAGTGGGAATCTCTGTGAGTTCAAGACCAGCCTGGTGTACACAGATCGAGTTCCAGAGCAGGGTCCAAAGCTACACAGAGAAACAGTGTCTTGGAAAACCAATAAACTAAACGATCTCCAAAAAGGAAAAAACTTAACTTTTTATCATAGTCATTTTATTCTAATTAACTCACAACTGAAAATGTCACACAGCTAGATCAAAGATGTAAGTATTCAGGCATCTGTGCTGGCCTGTCCTTGGGGTGCTGACAGGATTCGCCCTCAGCTGCAGCCACTAAGAGCACCTCCTGTGCCTATTCAGTAGGTTCCCTTTTAAAAGGGCCCTGCCCACCTCCCATCCTGTCTCTTTCCCCCTCTTCTGTCTCCTGTCTCCAGAAGCTGGTCTCCCTGCTTCCCTTTTCCCCTTTTATGGTTCCTTTCCCCAAAGAAAAAACAAACCCTCTGCTTGAACCCTGTCACAGGGTGTCTTTCTCTCACTAGCCAGGTTTCTTAAATTAAAACAAATGAACCACTCAAACATTGGCCTTGTCCCAAACTCTACACATCTCGGTGAAGTTCTACACATGGCCATTCTGAGGCAATGGAGCCCCATGCTGTGGGATATTTCTTTACACTGAGTGAATTTGTCAATGATTGGTTTAATAAAAAAAAGCTGACTGGCCAGTAGCTGAACAGGATAAAGTTAGGCAGGAGAGCCAGACTAGGACTAGGAGAATGCTTGGAAGAAGGGCAGGGTCTGGAGTTGCCAGCCAAACATGAAGTAGGAGATGAATGTGTCATGTTAATAAAGGTACTACCACCTGGCACAGCACAATAAAGAATATGGGTTAACATAAAATGTAAGGGCTAGTTAGTAATAAGCCTGAGCTATTGGGCGAGCATTTATAATATAAACCTCAACATATTTGTTTGAGAGTGGATTCAGGCAGGAAAACTCCACCTACAGCCTCACCTAGAGTTTTAACATTGCACTATCAACTACAGGTTTATTTATTTATCCACTACAAAAAAAAAGGTATGACAATTGACATCAGAAAAAAAATAGTTTTATGAAGCTGGGTGGTGGTGGCACCCGCCTTTAGTCCCAGCACTCAGGAGGCAGAGGTAGGTGGATGTCTGTGAGTTAGAGACCAGCCTGGTTTACAAGAGCTAGTTCTAGGACAGACTCCAAAACCACAGAGAAACCCTGTCTCAAAAAAGAAAAACAAAACAAAAAAAGCTTTATGTTCTTTTTCATGACTATGTCGTTTTGCCTATCATCTTTCCCCACCATTTAATTTTATTTTTACTATATCCACTTATAACTATTTACATATATTCATTATGTATTATAGGCTAGGATGCACATATGAAGTAGAATGTGTGGTATTTCTCTGAGTTTGGGTCACCTAGCTTATTATATTTTACAAGACCATCCATCCCCCTAAAAATTTAATGGTTTAAGTTTTCTTTACACATGAATAATATTCCGCTTTGTGTAGGCGCCACATTTTCATTTTCCACTCATCTGTTTGTACCAGGCTTTTTCTTTTGAGCCACCAACCAGCTCCCAGATCATGACATGGAAACTTTTTAGTTATAAATGCTCGGCCTAGACTTGGCTCATTTCTGGCTAGCTCTTTTAACTCAAATTAACCTGTTGCTCTTTATCTACCTGTTGCCTCCGAGCTTTTTCCTTTTCTCACTTTCCTGCTGCTCGTGTCTGGCTCGTAGCTGCCTGGCTTCTGGTCCTGGGGCGTCTCCCTTGTTCTTCTCTCCTCTTTAGCTTAGATTCCTCCTATTTACTCTCTCTGCCTGCCAGCCCCACCTATCCCTCCCCTGCCTTGCTATTGGCTGTTCAGCTTTTCATTAGACCAATCAGGTGCCTTGGGCAGGCCAGGTGAAACAAATGCAACACGTCTTTACATAACTAAACACACACCCTTACATCGTTAAACAAAAGCAGCATAAACAAAAGTAACACACCTTTACACAGTTAAAGCAACATTCTACAGCATAAACAAATATAACTCATCTTTGCCTAGTTAAAATAACATTCTGCAACATCTGTTAGAAATCTAGGCTAGAAGCTGATGGAAACATAAGCAGACACCCACAGCTAAACACTGAGCCGAACTCCTGGAATCCAGTTGCAGAGAGGGAAGAGTAACAAGAAAATGGGGTCAAGACCAGGCTACAGAAACCCACAGACATAGCTAACGGCCCCCCAGACTGATAGCTGGGAAACTAGCATTGGACCAACTCAGACCCTCTGAAATGGGTCTCAGAAGGCCTGGGCAGTCTAAGTGACCTCTGACAGGGGAACAAGGATGTATCCCTGGTGCATGAAAGGACTTTGGGAGCACATTCCCCATGGAGGGAAACTCCCTTAGCCTACAGGTAGGAGGGAGGACCTAGTCCCTACTCCAAATGACTTCACAGATTTTGATGATCCCTCCTGGAAGGCATCACCCTCCCTGAGGAGTGGGTGTGGGTGAGAGGGTGGTTGGGGGGGGCATGGGAGGGAGAGGAAACTGGGATCATATATAAAATAAGAAAAATTTTATATATATATATATATATGTATATATATATATAAAATCTAGGCTAGTTCCATTTTCTTGCTGCAGTGGATGGAGCAGCAAGCAGTAAGTATGGATGTTCATATCTCTGTGGTAGGATATGGAGTACTTTGGGTATATACTCAGGAGTGGAATAGCTGGGTCACATGGTAGTTCTTTTTTATTATTCATTTTACATTATTACTTTGGTTTTTTGAGACTCTGTAGTGCTGGCTGTCCTGAAATTTACTTTGTAGACCAGGCTGACCTTAAACTCAGAGATCCACTTCCCTCTGCCTCCCAAGTATTGGGACTAAAGGCGTGCTCCACCATCACCCAGAGAAACCCTTGTTTTTATAAGTCACCTTGGTAATGGAGTTTTATCATAGCTATAGAAAAGGAACTCAGACAGAGCCCAGAGTTGAAGGTTGTGAGGTGCTTACTGTGGGTGCTGGGGGCCGAACTCCAGTACTCTGAGAGAGCATCAATAATATCATAGAAAAATAATAATAACATCAGGGGTTGGAGAGATGGCTCGGAGGTTAAGAGCATTAACTGCTCTTCCAGAGGTCGTAAGTTCAATTCCCAGCAACCACACACACTGTGGATCACAACCACTTATAATGAGACCTGGTGCCCTCTACTGGCGTTCAGGCATACATAATAAATAAATATACTTTAAAATAATAATAATTAAAAATAGCATCATCTGAGAAGGCTGAGAAAATGCTCCCATCAGATCTGTAGAGAAACCTCTGGGGAATTTTCTTGATTAACTACTGTGGAAAAGCCCTGCCCATTGTGGGTGGTACCATCTCTGAGCAGGTGGTTCTGGGTACTATAAGAAAGCAAACTGAGCACCCTGAGAGGAGCGATCCAGTAGGCAGCGCCCTCCCATGGCCTTTTGCTTCACTTCCTGCCTCCAGGTTCCTGCCTTTGAACTCCTACCCTGAGTTCCTCTGAATATGACCACAATGTGAATGAAGTATGAGTCAAATAAACACTTTCCTCATCGAGTTCCTTTTGGTCGTTGTATTTTATCACGGTGACAGGAACCTAAGACAGGCTCCTAACTGCTCAGCCATCTCGGACAGCCCTGTTGTCAGATTTCTTCACAGCCATTCTGATTGTCGGTTGGACCTCAAAGTCGTAGTAGTTTGTATTTCCCTGAGAGTAGCTAGCTATGTTACATGCTTTTTTAAAAAACAATGAGACTATAGAGTTGGCTCAGTTGTTGAGAGGTTTGAGAGCACTTGTTGCTCCTGCAGAGGACCTGGGTTTAGTTCCCAGCATTCACATGATGGTTCATAACGATCCCATCCAAGGGATTGGATGCCCTTGTGATCTCTGTAGTACCAGGCATACAAATGGTACACATACATACATGCAGGCAAAACACTTACACATAAAACAAATCTAAAAGTAGTCATTGCCCATTTATGTCTCTTCTTTTGAAAGGTTATCTGTCTCATTAACCTCTCTCATTATTGTATTTGTTGACTGGCATCTTTATTTCCTTGGTGTTTAATGTCTGTAGTTCTTTGGATATTAATGTCCTGTTTGAAGTATAACTGTAAGAACTTTCTCCTGTTCAGTGAGCTGTCTGTCTTCTCTGTTGATATTTCCTTTGGCTCTGTAGAAACTTTGTATTGCCTCTAATCTCTTCTGTTGATATTTTGAGGGGCTCCTGTTCAATAAAGTTCTGTTTAGAAAGGTCTTGCCCGGGACTAGAGAGATAGCTCAGCTGTTAAGAGCACTGGCTGCTCTTCCAGAGGTCCTGAGTTCAATGCCCAGCAACCACATGGTGGCTCACAACCATCTGTAATGAAATTTGATGCCTTCTTCTGGTCTGCAGGCATACATACAGGCAGAACACTGTATATATACATAATAAATAAATAAATCTTTAAAAACAATGGTCTTGCCCATAGCCAAAATTATAGTAAATAAGACAAAGTGAGAGCATTCCCTCTCAAGCCAGGAGCAAGACCAGGCCAGTGTCATGCTCCCCTCTCTTATTCATTATAATGCTCCAAGTTTCAGCTGTAGCTGTTAGTCATGAAAAAAAAAAAAAAAAAAAAAAAAAAAAACTAAAGGGATCAGAATGAGAAAGGAAGAAGTCAAACTATCCTTATTTTCAGGTAACAGTCTGTCTTAAGGTTTCTATTGCCATGAAGAGACACCATGACCACAGCAACTCCTTTTTTTATAATTAAATCTTTTTAAAAAGATTTTTGCTTATTTTATGTATATAAGTGCTCTATTTGCATATATGCCTTTACACCAGAAGAGGGCACCAGATCCCACCACAGATGGTTATGAGCCACCATGTGGTTGCCGGGAATTAAACTCAAGATCTTTGGGAGAAACAGCTAGTGTTCTTAACCACTGCACCATCTTTCCAGCCCCCTACATCAACTCTTATAAATGCAAAACATTTATTAGTGGTGGCTTACATTTTCAGAGGTTTAGTCCATTACCATTATGGTGGGACATGGCAGCATGCAGGCAGACAAGGTGCTGGCTACATTTTGATATGCATGCAACAGGAAGTAGTCTGAGATACTAGGTGTGGCTTGAGCATATATGAGATCTCAAAGACCACCTCCACAGCGACACACTTTGTCCAACAATGCTGTACCTATTCCAATAAGATCACATCTCCAAATAATGCCACTTCTTTGGGGGCCATTTTCTTTCAAACTACTACATTCTACTCCCTGGCCTTTGGCTTGTAGCCATGTCATACTGCAAACATGCATTCAGTCCAACTTCAAAAGTCCTCGTAGTCTATAACAGTCTCAACATTGTTTTAAAGTTCAAAATCTCTTCTGAGATTCATGCAATCTCTTAAATGTAATCACTATAAAATAAAAAGCAGATCACATACTCCCAACATATAATGGCACAGAATGTACCAGGATATTCATTACCATTCCAAAATGTAGGGAAGGGAGCATAGTGAAGAAGTACTGGACCAAAGCAAGACTGAAAACCAGCTGGGCAAACTCCAAACTCTCCATCTCATGACTGACGTTAAAATGCTCTTTAGATCTCCAAGTCCTGTAGGAGAAACTGCCTGCCAGCCTACCTAAACCGAAGTCACCCGGCTCAGGTGCCCAGGCCAGCCTGAATGAGCATGAGCGGCAGGTACTTCCTCCCTGAGACAAGCCTGCCTCTATGCCAGATACTGCTAACGAGAGACCTGACCAGAGACTCCAATGAGAAAAGGACAACACAACACAGCAGAGTCAGCAGTCTGAGCCAGTGGGACCTTGGGAGTGGGTATAAAGGCAGGCCTAACTTCCTTAATAAATTTGTCTGCACTACGCTCGGCTACTTACTGATTCCCAGTGCCGGAGTCGTTGGTGCTGCGTCTTCTCACCCCCTCCCCCAAGGGGTGTCCAGCAGGGTCACGTGACCCACAACAGGGTCTTTTCAGCTTCATCGAGCTCACACACTTCTTTCTCTTGGTTCCACTCCTGTTGGCAGCTCTCCTTGGCAAGCATTCCACAGACTCTGGCATCTCCAACATCTCGGGGTCTCCAAGGCAATCCAGGATTCAACTTTACAACTTCATGCAGTAGACTCTCTAGGCCTCCATTCTGGGACACCCCTGTCCTTGACTCTAGAACCACATGGCTGCAAAGTTCTGCTGCTTACTGGGGTTGGGATATGGTCCCTCATGCAATTACATCTTCATCAGCTTTCTGTTTCGATGGTTTCCTCCATTGCCTAAGTTCTGGAACTTGTTCTATAGACCAGGCTGACTTCCAACCCAGAGATCCACCAGCCTCTGCCTTCCAAGTGCTAGGACTAAAGGCATGCACCACCACATCTGGCTTCAAGCTTCCCTTCAATTCCATTTCATAAATTGGAAACTTAGCTGGGTGGGGTCTTGCCCTGAGGTCACCAGTCCCCATAGTCTATTTCTTAATGTTTATCTCCTTGAGCACAGGACTTAACTCCATTCTACTTCCTAGTGCCCCTTTTCTCAATCTGTGTATGTATGTACGTATGTATGTATGTATGTGTATACATACATATTTTTTCAAGACAGGGTTTCTCTGTATTGCTTTGGAGCCTGTCCTGGCACTAGCTCTGTAGATGAGGCTGATCTCGAACTCACTGAGATCCTCCTGCTTCTGCCTCCCAAGTGCTGGGATTAAAGGCGTGTGCCACCACATTTTATATTTCTATTTGCTCAGCTTTTTATTATAAATCTTTATAAGCATGAACACTGGTAACCACAGGACAGAGTCTATAAATGCTGTTTTGAGATTTCCTCTGCCAATAGAATTAATCCAAATCTCTTTGCTTTAGCCTCAGGCAAATTCTTTGAACAAGGGCAAAAAAAACCAGCCATATTCTTTACCAAAATATCACAAGAACGATCTCTAGGCCATATATTAATATTCTTCTCTGAAACCTCTTGATCCAGGCACACACAGCTCAAATCACAATCAGCACCACCATCTTCCATGTTCCTACTAGGATGGCCCATTTAGCAGCACTTAAAGCATTTAACTGCTTTTCTAATCTTCAGTCCCAAGGCCCATATTCATTTACCATATTAATTAAAAAAGGGGGGGCATGGTCAGACCTATCAGCAACACCCTACTCCTTGTACCAACATCTGTCTTAGAGTTTCTATTGAGAGAGACACCATGGCCATGGCAATTCTTACAAAGGAAAACATATAGTTGGGTGGCTTAGGTTTTCAGAAGTTTAGTCTATTATCATCACGGTGTGACATGGTGGCCCGCAGGCAGATGTGGTGCTGGACCTGAGAGTCCTGCATCTTGATATGCAGCAGAAAGTGGGCTATGTCCCTGGGCGTGGCCTCTGCCTCCCCAGTACTAAGGTTAAAGCTGTGTGCCACTTGCTCTGTTCTGGCATTTGCTCTGTAGACCAGGCTGGCCTCCAACTCACATTGACCTAAAATTGCTAAAATGGTATATCTCACATAATTTATTTTCACCACAAAAAGGAAAAGCATGAATCAGGCAGTGGTGGCACATACCTATAGTCCCAGCAGAGGCAGGCAGATCTCTTGAGTTCAAGGACAGCCAGGGCTGTTACACAGAGAAACCCTGTCTCAAAACAAAAAAAGAAAAGAAATGTTAAATTGAACCTAAACAGCTCTTAACTGCTGAGCCATCTCTCCAGCCCCTATAAATAAAATACTTTTTAAATTTTGAAAAATAAAATTGGAGGACTAGGGCTAAGCAGATGGCTCCGTGCTCAGTTGTTTCAGTGCTTGTTGTACAAGCATCACGTCCCCAGTTCAATCCCCAGCACCTGCGTGAAAGCCAGGAGACTGGAGACATGGATACTCTTCCAGAGGACTCAGGGTCAAGCCCCAGCACCCACACCTGTCTGTAACTCCAGTTTCAGGGAATCTGACTGACCCCCTCTTCTGGCCTCCATAGGCACCAGGCACACACATGCACAGACATGCATGCAGGCAAAACACCCATTCACCTTACAACAACAACAACAGCAAAAAGTTAAAAGGCCAGGCATGGAGGTGCACACCTGTAATTCCATCACAGGTTACCTAGAGACAGGAGATCTCTGGCAGTGATTGGCCAGGCAGCCTAACCTAATTAGTTCCAAGCTATTTAAAGATCTAGTCGTAAAAAACAAGGGAGGGCTGGGGGATCTTTGAGAGTTCAAGGCCAGCCTGGTCTACAAAGTGAGTTCCAGGACAGCCAAGGCTACACAGAGAAACCCTGTCTTGAAAAACCAAACCAAACAAAAACAAAAACAAGGGAGGACCAGCAGGGGGCTCTGCAGGAGAAGGCCTTTCCTAAGCCTGGTACCAGGGGCTCAGCCGCCTGGACTCAACAGGAAGGTAAAGGAACTAGTTCCACATTCCACAAAGTCATCTTCTGACCTCCACACAAGTGTCATGGCACACACACACACACACAGAGAGAGAGAGAGAGAGAGAGAGAGAGAGAGAGAGAGAGGGAGAGGGAGAGGGAGAGGGAGAGAGAGAGAGAGAGAGAGAGAGAGAGAGAGAGAGAGAGAGACATAACTTGGCCTCTTCTCAATCCATCCTGGAAACATAGGGAGAGGTCAGAACCAACTCAGTCAGCTCAATGCTAGGTTTCCTCATCACCCACCTTCCTCATCTATCAGCTGCTATTTGCTTGTCCCCTGGGCTTAGGGCTATCCAGGACTAACCCCCACAGCCACCTATCTGCCTCGTTTGCCTGTTGGGGTCCCTGACTCATCTGATGTCAGGATTGCTAATGCTGCTGCAGATGCCTCTCCCTCAGACCTCACAGACTGGTCTCCTGTGCTGTTTCTTCAGCCCCCAGGGGGTGGTTCAAGTAGTCCATCTCCTACACCAGAGCATCTGCAGATTTCTTTCTTGTAGCACATCAAAGCCTTCTGGGTTTTTTGGTTCACTCAGTCTGGAGACTGAGAGGTAATGGCACCGTTTGTAGGGTGTAGACCCCAGGCCAGGTATACCACTGAGACTAGGCTAAGAAGTCTATTGGTAAAATAGTGTGAGAAGTAAATAAATGTCCAAGGAAAGGCAATGAGAGCCAAGGAGCTCTGCCCCCAAAGGATCTGGGCATGGGTCTCAGTCAACTGACAGATCAAGGGCCCTAGAACTGGACTAGACAAGCCAACAGCAGGCTCCGGTAACTGCTGACTGTCTACCAATCCCACTGTGCGACCCATGTGCTGGGGCCAAATTCTTCTGGTAGTCCCTGACCTGTCTGGGGTTTGTAACAAGGGCATCCTGGGGACTTGTGTGTGGTTTTGATGACTTCCTGAATTTTGGGGTCCAGCTCAATGATCTGAGATTGGAGAAGCCTGTGTTACCATGGAGATAACGAGAGTGCTGAGGGCCGCACTGTGAGGACACCAGGGGAGGGTAGGAGGCACCTGCCTTGTGTTTAGACGGCTGCCTCTCGAGCCAGGTGATTTTACTTCTGGGGTGGGGGCGTCCCAGAAAAAGATTTCCTGAACTACACCTGTGTGTGTGTGTGTGTGTGTGTGTGTGTGTGTGTGTGTGTGTGTGTACACATGTGTGGGCTGCGGAGGCTCCCTGTCATTGTCCTCGGGATAGCTCAGCAGCTGCTAGCCAGCAGGCAGGGGAAATGCCCAAAATGAAATCTCCCTTGGATGTCAGGATGGAGCCATGCTGGGACCACCCCTAGGGCAGAGATGCTGGATGGTGTTACCAGCCCCACCCTCCCCACCTGGCTCCTGGCTCCTCTGCCAGTTACTCAGGATTCCCACTTCGCCGCCGCTGCATGGAGAGGGCCAGCTATTCCTCTCTCGAGTCGGATTCTTCTCTGACAGGCGGAGAGTGAGACTCTAAACTCTCCATCTCCCCTGGGGCTGAAAAGGGCAAGGAAGCCGTGTGTCTTCCAGATCAAAGAGCGATGTCTCGGGGCAGAGTGGAGTCCTGGCAGGCAATTCACCGCACAGCCCATGATGCCGTGTTTCCTTCTACTGTGTTTATCACAACATCAAGGACAAGGGCAGACTGTCTAGGAAGAGTGAGCAAAGGATCCCGGTTGTGGGATGGAATTTCACAAGACCTGTAGGAATGTGAAGAAAGGCCTGAGGAACATAATATACAATGTAACATTAAGTGTCAAGTCCGGTTTCAGAGCCTCAGGCATTTGACATGAATGTGAATATTCTTTTGGATGGAAAATATGCCACAGGGGTTCTTATCTCCACACAATGATTGCAGCTTTTAAAATCTCATATGTGCTGGGCAGTGGTGGCTCAGCTCTTTAATCCCAATATTCAGGAGGCACGGGGGGACCTCCGTGAGTTCAAGGCCAGCCTGGTCTACAGAGGGAGTTCCAGGACAGCCAAGCTGTTACACAAAGAAACCCTGTCTTGAAAAGCCAAATAAATAAATAAGAATAATAAAAAAAAAATCTCATATGCGTTTCCAATTTCCCAGTGTATTGCACCCAGATTTTGACGTTATAGTTGGATAAAAACGGTGTGTTGACGGCTGGCCTTGGCTTTTAAATCTCCAAACAATGCTGTTTCAAAACAACGTATTTTGTGTCAGGGGGGTAGAATGGGAGGGAGGCTTGTAGATCCCAGAACAAGGAACAAACTGAAGAAAAGAATGCTTATCCACAGGGAAAAACTTAAACTCCCCACAGGAAACACGGCCACCGGTTTCCTGCAGCTGTTGGCGGCTGAGGCCTCTATGGGGCAGAAGGACCTGGCCTCCTCTGGGGCAGCTGGCCGCCTGGGGGCATGAGAGGACTCATGGCCACTAAGAAGTCCTCTTTGTCCCTGACAGCTAGCGCGTGGCTGGCAAGTGCACTGTTCCTGACCGATCTGAGGTTTTATCGCAGCCTCCTCGGCTTTAGAGGAAGAAAACACCTCCCCCAGTACACACTCCCTTTCTCCCCCTGGTTTTAGGAGCGCTCTGACTGTCACCTGGTGGAGAGCTTCAGAATGGCCTGCTGTAGCAGGGTGTAGTCTGAAGGAGCACTCATGCACAGTACAGAGTCTAGTGAGGGCAGGGTGGGCATAACGGGTCTCCGCGGCTTGTAGGAGCGGATCTCGGTAGAGGTCAAGACTATGTGGACGGTGGACGATTCCCACCCAGGTGGTGTTTGCAGAGCAGGTGGTAGAGGTCAAGACTATGTGGACGGTGGTGTTTGCAGACTCAAGGTTTCACCTAGTAGCCTTGGCTCACCTGGAACTTGCTGTGTAGACCAGACTGTCCTCAAACTCACAGGGATCTGTCTGCCTCTGTGTCCCAAGTAGAGGGTTAGATGTCCAGCGCCACAGCTGGCTGGTTTTGTTTGTTTTTCAATGAGCATGAAAGTTGGGGGGGGATACAGTTCAGTAGTAGAGTATCTGTCTAACATGTCCTTGGTTCTGGGTCCCCAGCACTTCAGAACATTATATCTACTATTATTCATTATAAACAACATTACGTTTATGAATAGTTTACCTCTGAGGAGGGGTCAAGAGCACCCCCAAAGTGTCCCCCGAGCTTCTAGCTTCTCCTCCCTCCGGACCGCAAGCAGGAGACGTGCGTGACTGCTGCACTGACCAGTGTACAGATGAGCTCACAGTTAAATCGCCACATCCATTTTTTCCTGACAGCTAATGGTCATAAACTTACTGGCTTCACACAGAACACCTTTGTTATTCTCTGGGCACGTCAGCAGACTGACAGTGAGGTGTTGGCAGGCTCTCCTGAGGAAAGGCCCAGAAGGACCTATTTCCCGTCATTCCCACTCTGTCCATTTGCAAGGCCCGTGTAACAGCCTCTTTGCCTTCTACTTCCGTTGAAGCATCTCCGCGTCCACTCTGGCTCCCTGCTCCCTTCTCCTAGAGGCTCCTGTGAAGACCCAGGACCATCTCTAGCCCCTGAGCTTGGTGCCATCTGCAGAGCTTCTTTGCCATGTTAAGCACCTGGGGATTAAGACCAGGGCGTCGAGGCCCTTGTTCAGGCATCCCTCCAAAATAAACAGGAAACACCAGATCAGTTGAAGGAGGAAATCGCCCCTGCTCTTACCCCTGAGAAACGTGACTGAGAGGGTGACCAGAGACTCCAGAGCATTGGAGGTAGTCCAGAAAACTGGGGGACATTGTGCATATAGATGTGGGAATAAATGTGGATTTAAAAGTAGAACTCAAAATAGCATTGTAGGTAAGGAGCTCCTGAGAAAACAGACACCAGAAATTGATTCCTCCAGCATAGATCCAGAAAATGATGTCAAGGAAAAAAGATACGGAAGATGGATACATAGATCCTACTATCCATGTACCAGGTATAACAGGAGCTGGTGTTGGGGCATCAGCCATAGATAGTCATACATACCACATACTGATACATACATAGACACATACACTACATACAGACAAACAGCAATATATACAGCATGTATAGCACGTAACAACACATTCATACTACATACAAATCACAGACATGTGCACAAAACAGACACATACATGTGCACACAAAGACCCATCTACCACAATAATATGTATACACCACACACAAAATCCATACACACTAACTACACATAAACTACAAATACCACATTGACAAACACACAAAGTAGATACACAAAAATGTTGACACACAAAAATACAAATATATGCCACATATACACATGCACACATGCACACGAAGATATGAGTATCCCCAAAACTGTCAGTAAAAAGCGGAAAATGGGACCAAGGAGGTGACTCAGTGGCAGAGCACTTGCTGCCAAGCACAGGGAACTGAATTCAATCCCCAGGATCCACACGAGAGCAGGAGAGAACTGATTCAGTCCAGGGTTGGTGTTGGCATGGCAGTCATGAGCCCCCACCCACCCACACATAAATAAGAATAAATAAAACAGAAGAAATATATACACTCAATTCTGTTTGCCTTTGTTTTGGGTCTTGTTTTTGTTTTCGAGACAGAGTCTCAGTGTAGCCCAGGCTGTGCTCCGTCTCAGCTAACTGTTTAGAATTCTTGATGCTTCTGCCTCTACTCCCCTCCTCCCTCTTAAGTGCCAGAATTACTCTGGAATAAGGAAAAAAAAATCTGAAAATGAAAGGGGTGGAGTGTGATGGATTGTGACCCCCAAAGGGTAATGCTCAAGCCTTGACCACCAGCACCTGGGATTATGGCCTTATTTGGAAGCAACCTTTGCAGTTGTGATGAAGCTAAGATATGGTGGCACCGAGCTAGGGTGGGTCCCAAGGCCAGCAATTAGTGTCCTTATAAGGAGAAGGAGATTAGGACACAGAGGCACAGGAACACAGAGAGAATGCCTTGTGACCAGAGAGGCAGAGTGAAGCGACAGGCTCTGTGCTCAGGAATGCTAAGGCTGCTGGGCAGCTCCAGGATTAGGTGGGCTGGAGTGAGCCCTCATCCTTCCACAGAGGCCGGCTCTCCCACACCTGAGCTTGGACTTCTAGTCTCTAGAATTTATCCAGAGGGGATAAGGGATGGTGACTGCAGAGTGCCAGGGTTGTAGTCATTTGCTAGAAATTAATCTAGGAGGGAGAGAAGGAAGAGAGGAATGTTTGATGGGCAAAGGAGGTAAAATCAGACTGACGGGTGAAACGGGAGTGTGAGGAGCAGGGTGAAATTTCAAATGCATCCTAAGCCATGATCCTTCAAGCCTGAAAGTGGAATTAAGAGCAGTCACAAACCCAAGGGGCACTAGGGCGTTCGTTGTGCCCTCAGGAACTTGTTCTGAGAGAATGACAGGAACACATCAGGCGGTGGTGTGCACACCTTTAATTCCAGCACTTGGTGGATAGAGGCAGGCGGATCTCTGTGAATTCGAGGCCAGCCTGGTCTACAGAGCGAGTTCCAGGACACCCAGGGCTACATAGAGAAACCCTGTCTCAAAAAAAAAAAAAAAAAAAAAAAAAAAAAGGAAAACAAGTTCTGAGTCCATGCCTATTGTGGGATATTATTTTAACTAGGCGAAGACATGTTACATTTGTTTATGCTGCATTTACTTAGCAATGTTAGGATGTGTGTTTAATTATGTAAAGATGTGTTGCATTTGTTTCACCTGATTGGCCTAATAAAAAGCTGAACGGCCAATAGCTAAGCAGGAAAAGGATGGGTGGGGCTGGCAGGCAGGGAGAGAGAATAAGTAGGAGGAGAAATCTAAGCTTACAGGGACAAGAAGGAGAGGGCCCGGATGAATGAGGAAGATGCTGCCAGCCAGCAGACATGAGAAGTAAGATATGCAGAAAGAAAGTAAAAAGCCTCAAGGCAAAAGGTAGCTAAGTAGAAACAGGTTACTTTAAGTTAAAAGAGCTAGCCAGAAACGTGCCTAAGCTAGGCCGAGCATTCAAAACTAATGTCTCCGTGTCATGATTCGGGAGCTGGTTGGTGGCCCAAAAGAAAAAGGCTGTCACTCAGCCACAAGTGCTGATGAGAAATGACAAAAGCAATTAGTGGGGACTATAATCCCAGCTAGAATGGTTCGCTGCCCTAAATGACAGTGAAGGGCTATAGATAGACATATAGACAGACAGACAGAGATATAACTGAAGACAGGATCTGGCTACTGTAGTACAGGCTACCCTTGAACTCAAGAGCCTTCTGCCTCAGCCTCCTGAGACCTGGAAGTATAGGTGTGCATCACCAGACCCGGAAAAGGTATTTTAAACCAGGGAGAAAGCCATTGGACAAAGAAAACTGGGGAGAGACAGGAGTTAATAAATGAATGCAATTTTTCCATTTTTTTGCTAATTTTGTTATTAATGTGTATATGTGTATGGTTGTTCATGCCATGGTATTGGTCAGGGGACAACTTCATAGAGTGTGCTTTCTTCTCCAACCTTTATGTGGGGTCTGAGAATCAAACCGAAATCACCAGGCTGTGCAGAGACCTCTCTTCCCACTGAGCTGTCTCCCCACATCAAATGCGAGATTTTAATATTCTTTACCGCCAACTGCAGGCCAGAAGATGGAACCGGGCCCATAGATGTAGCAGCAAGTTTTGTGAAGTAACACGTACCCCAGGTTCACCGTGGATACACAGCCAAGGCATCTTTCCTGCCTGAGTTCCTCGCCCAGACTGGGTTCTCTGAAGCTCTGCTCAGAGCTCCTGTCCTCACTTTTGCTCCATTCCTGGAGCAAGGCGGAGGAACGGCCCTCTCTGACACGGGATCAAAGAGGCGGCCAGACAGCTTCTGCTCCCTCGTCACTCTGCACATATGACATTGGTTGAGGTGAGTCATGTGGTCCATCTTCATCCATGTCAGGGGAGTGTACCCTCTCACGGGTGGGATGGAAGGGTATTGTGTAAACGACTCGTCATGGTAACTCTGAGGACACTGCGCTTGAAAGTAGCCATGGTGAACAGTAAGGCCACTGGTTGCCCTAAGGCAGTGGTTCTCAACCTTCTTAATGCTGTGGCCCTTTAGTACAGTTCCTCATGTTGTGGTCACCCCCAACCATAAAGCTATTTTGTTGCTGCTTCATAACTGTAATTTTGCTACTGTTATGAATCAAAATGTAAGTATCGGATATGCCAGCCCTCAAAGAGGTGGTGACCCACACGTTGAGCACCACTGTCCTGAGGGATCTGGTCCCATGTCTGGCTCACCCACAGCTGGGGTAAGCAGCTCTTAGGGAATGTATTTGAGCCGTCCACCCATAGGTGACTCCAGGGATAGTGGGGCCTGGATGAGAGAGGTGGGCTTTCTTGACTGTGAGATTATGATCCCTTTCCTCCAATCTGTTTCTAGATGCCACCAGCCAGACAGATCTCTATTACCTTCTGCCCCAAGCACTCAGCAGGAAAAGTGCCCAGGAATAAGGAAAAAAGGAAGCCAGTCACCAGCTCCTCAAGTACACCTGCGTGGATCAGCTGGGCCTTTGGGTGCCACTGAGGGAGAGCCAAGGAGACCGAGAGACGGAGCAGAGAGCTGGATAATGGAGACAGGAAATTCGTACCCCAATAGTTCCCACGGTCTGCCATTGCACACTTCTACAGACCCAGCCAGAAGGCAGAGGTGGCATTGGGGAAACATCAGGGAAGTTCATATGGCAAGGAGCACTGAAAGGCATCTGTGGGATGTTAGTGCTGTGTACAAAGAAGCTTGTCCCAGCCTGGGAGATGGACAAGCAGGAAGTGTCTGGAGGGTGTGACAGTTACACAGCCGAACCTCTGCCTTCTGGCAACCTGAATAAAGACACCAGGATTTGTGGTACCATTAAACTGGGAAAATAAAAAGTAGGTTTGGAAGATGAGCAAGCAGAGGGAAGTAGATTTATATTTCATTTCTTTGAGTGTACTGTTGGATGTCTTTGATCTGTTTTTTGTATTTTTTTTTTTTGGTAGAAAATAATTGTGCAAGAGGCTGGGAATGCATGTCAGTGGTAGACTGCTTGCCTAGCATGCATGAAGTCTTGGGTCCCACCCCAGCATCACATACACTGGGTGTGGTGGAGCATGCCTGTAATCCCAGGCCCCAGGAGGTCGAAGAAGAAAGAGCAGGAATCTATGATCCTCAGCTATATATAACAAATTCCAGACCAGGCTGAGCTACAAGAAACCTTGGGGGTAGGGTGGAGGGCTGGGAAGATAGTTTGTTTGGCAAAGTGCTTGCTTTCCAAGTCTGAGTGCTTGATCCAATCACCAGAACACCAGAACCCATGTAAAAGAGGAGACGGAGATAAGTGAGTCCCTGGGGCTCAAAGGCCACCCAGTCTAGCCTATTTGGCAAGTTCCAAACCATCATCCATCGCTGAGGGGGGTTAGGGAGGGCAGGGACATGGAGGCAGGAACTGAAGCAGAAGCCATGTGTACTGGCTTGCTTCTCAGGGATTTCTGTTTACTTTTTATACCACCCAGGTATTACCTGGCTAGCTAGGCACCACCGGTAATGGCCTGGGCTGTTCCTCATCGGTTATTAATTAAGAAGATGTCCCACAGGCTTTCTGAGAAGCTGATCTTATGGAGGCATTTTCTCAATTGAGTTTCCCTCCGCTCAGATGAATTTAGCTTGTATCAAGTTAACAAAACCCCCGCCAACAGCTATACAGTGAGTTCGAGGCTATCATGGCTTTATCTCAGAACAAACAACTGACAACCAAATCACCCTGAATTCTGAACATGTCCAGTCTTATCTGATTTGGAAACTAAGCAGGCTTGGGGCTGCTTAGTTCTTGGATGGGAGACCTCTTTGGAATACCAAGTGTTGTACGCTTAAAGCAAACAAAACAAGAACAAAACAAACCACACCCCCTCACCAAACTCTACAAGATATCCTTGTGTATAAGTAGCATTGGTGATGTCCTAAGCTTTCATAATATCAAGGTGTTGCAGGAGTATTTTCTAGCCTGGTCCCACAGCTGCTTTTCAGCCCCAAATAAGCACACAGAGACATGTTAATTATTGAGCTGTTTGGCCGATGGCTTAGGCTTCTTATTGGCTAGCTCTGTCTTAACTACTAATCTATGTATTTCTACATGGCCTTATCTTGCCAGAGAATGCCTGGCATGTCCTATCTTCCCAGTCTCTACACGGCGTCTCACATGGCATCTCTTTCCGCTGCCTCTCTCTGTCTTCTCTCCCCAGAATTCTCCTGGTCTCCTTCCTGCCTCTATTGGACAGCCAGTGTTTTATTCATCAACCAATAAGAGAAAGAAACACATATACAGAAGACATCCCCCATTATCAAGGCCTATCTTCCCTGATAGGAGACTGGGAGGCATCATGGTGAGCCAGTTCAAAATGAGGAAGACTGCGGTTGGCCCAGCTCTTATAGAACACAAGTCTACATTAGTCTTCTTTCCCTTCCAACTAGAGCCCACTGTCCCTACACTCCCCACAAGAAACACTGGGTAGGGGATTGCATCTTTTTGTTTTGGGTTTTCTGTTTTGTTTTGTTTGTTTGTTTTTATGTCAATTTGACACAAGCTAGAGTAATCTGAGAGGAGGGGACCTCAACTGAGAAAATTCCTCCATAAGATGGGGCTGTAGGCAAGCCTGTAGAGCATTTTCTTAATTAGGGATTGATACGGGAGGGCCCAGCCCATTGTGAGTGGTACCACCACACCTGGGCTTATGGTCCTGGGTGGTGTAAGAAAGCAGGCTGAAGCTGGGCAGTGGAGGCTGCACACCTTTAATTCCAGCACTTGGGAGGCAGAGACAGGTGGAGCTCTGTGAGTTCGAGGCCAGCCTGATGATCTACAGGGTGAATTTCCCGGATGACTAGGGTTATTACACAGAGAAAGCCTTTCTCAAGCCCCCCCTCCAAAAAAAGACAGAAAAGAAAGACTGAGCAATCCATAATGAGTGAGCCAGCTCTCCTGGAGGGCTTCTGCATCAGCTCCTTTCCCCAGGTTCCTCATCTGTTTAGGTTCTTGCCCTGATGTCCTTCCTTTGATGATGAAGTGTGAAATGGAAATAGAAGCCAAATAAACCCTTTTCTCCGAAACAAGGTGATTTTGGTCATGGTGTTTCATCACAGCAACAGTAACCCTAACTAAGACAAGGACGGAGAGACTAAAGGAGGGGTGGGATTTTCTGAAGAATTGTAAGAGCTAGGGAAGAATGTTCTGGAGGGAGAAACAAGTGACTGAGGCAGAAGAGGCTCTGAGCCTCCAAAGAGAGGACCTGTAGGGAGACTGGTGAAGGAGAAGAGGCCAAGATGGTACGAGGAAGGTGAACCATGGCGGTATATTGGGGTCACCTGATCGTACTGTCAGGAGTTGGAATGGAAGTTGGAAAGCAGTTCTGTTGTGGGATATTTGATGGCACTGTGAAACTCTGAGACTGTGTTAATAAAATTAAGCTTCGATCAAGGGGCAAAGCCAGCAACTAGAGAGTCTGGAGGACCCAGGGAGATGGATGAGAAGATGCACAGGAAGGAGTAGGAAGGGGCTTGGTGTTGTGGATTATTCCTTTACACTGTGTGAAGATGTGTCACTGTGATTGGTATAATAAAGAGCTAGACAGGAAGGGGCTGTGCGGGACTCCTGAGGACAGAGAGCTCTGGGAAGAAGAAAGGGGGGTCACCAGTCAGACATTGAGGAAAGAGGTGGGACACTATGGAGATGAGGTGATAAAGCCATGAGGCAGAAAGCAAATTAAAGAAATGGGCTAACTTCAGTTATAAGAGCTAAAGGGACACACCTACGCTATTGGGTGAGTTTTCATAATTAATAAGTCATTATTGGGTGTAGGTGGACTTTCTTTCCCACCTGCCAGTTCCCAAATAACTGACATGGAGACTTAATATAAACTATAAATGCCTGGCCAACATCTCAGGCTTATTACTAACTAGCTCTTATAATGTAAATTAACCCATTTCTATTCATCTATGTATTGCCATGTGGCTCGTGGCTTTACCTGTCCCCCAGCATGTTTCGTTCCCCCTGCATCTACTGGTGACCTCTCAGACTCCCCTTCCTTCTTCCCAGCAATCTCTCTGCCCAGAAAAATCCAGCCTCACTATTGGCCAGTCGATTTCTTCTTAACAATGAGAGCAATACACATTTACGGTATACAAAGATTGTTCCACAGCAACTGGATAATCCACCTACACTTAGAGAGTCTGGAACTTGTAGAGAGACGTGCTAGCTGGGTCTCTGGTAAAAAAGGGAAAGTCAGCTGGTCACTCCTCCTCTGTTTCTCTGATTTGCCAGGTTTCCACCCCAATATCTAGCTCCCAAGTCTTTACTGGTAATAGAACAACATTGATAATCACACTGGCCTTCTCAGTGCCTTACGCTTGTGCTGGCCTGGAAAGACAAGCTTGTGGGGAAGGAGGGCTGTCCAGATGGAGAAGCTGACATGGACCTCAGCCATAGCAGCAAAGGCTTTGGGAAGCAGCTGCCTGAGGACACATTGGGAAGGGAAACTTCACAAACTGTGGTGATGGCTATCACACACACACACACACACACACACACACACACACACACACACGGTGGCTGGGGACCTGGGCAGTGAAGACCACACAGGCCGTGAAAACAGGCATCACTGGGCCCAGCCAGGAGGGAGGTCCTTGTGGACATCATCTATCACTCTTCATACCATATCTCATCCTGAACTCCAGAGGTTCCTCCACCCCCTCTCCTTACCACCCAACCCCCTCCCCCCCACTTAGACCTGTCTAGGCAATGTATGCCTAACTAACCATGGTGCAAACCCTGATGGTACAGCTCCTCTCCAGGGCCGGGCTGTGGACCACACATGCTCTGGTGGTAGCTGAGGTCTGGAGGAGAAAGAGCTGCCCTTGTAAAAGGCCAAGGCAGGCCCTGGAAAGAGTGGGGCCAGCTAGGACCCAGCCTCACCTGCGGACAGCATTGCCTTTTCCCTTCTGAAGGGTCTCTCTGCTCCACAGCTACATGATGGCATCTCTACAGGGCATGTCACACGGAAGTTCTGTTAGCCAGTGGGTGGAGATGTTCTCTACTGTAGAATACAGGAGCCCTGGTCCAGGAAAGACGAGGGTTTGGGACTTCAAAGCTAGCTCTGTTCTGCTTAGTGTCAACCACCATCCTGAGGTGACCCAGGAGATATCAAGTTTAGAGGATGTGATGGCATTGACCACCCCGGGAAGAGATCCTGGGCGCACAGCTTGCTCCTCTGCCTCAACTCAGAGACTACCGGCCTCTGCCTCCTGAGCGCAGGGGTTAAAGGTGTGCACCACCATGCCCGGCTTTGATTTTGGTTGTTTGACACAAGGTCTCGCTGTGTAACTCAGAGTGATTTAGAACTCACTATGTAGCCTCCAGAGTGCTAGGATTAGAGAGAGGTGTAATCTGCCACACCCAGGTTTGGCTTTTGAGTTGTTTTCTGCTCTCCTGGACTGAGAGACAGCCACCAGCTCCGCCCAGTGACTCACCCCTGCCGCTGCATAGCCAGAAGTCAGGCTTCATTCAGCAGGAGACCGGAAGTGGGAGAACACGGTCCCATTCTAACTTAGAAGAAAGCAGACTGAGCTGGGCCGGAAGGGCCTGAGGCTACACAGGGAGAGGAGGAAGCAGGTGTGAGAGCGGTTCTAAGTTTGCAGGCTGTAGCTCTTCCCTTGTCAGAGGTGACTCCCAAAGGACTTAAGTCATGCTCTAGGGTTCAGGGCTGCCTACGCCCTCTGTTCACCATCGTTTGGGTTGGCTTCTTTCCCTTGCCGAGCTTCTGTGTCTCTGCCTATCCAGAACCGGAATCCCAAGCTTGAACACTCTTCACAAAGTCATGATCTTCTCGCCACAGCGCTCAACTTTGCAGTAAAGAGATCACGGAAGGCCTGGAGTGCAGTTAGACTGTTTCGTCGGGATCATCAGCTCCCCAATCATGATATGGACACTTATTAATCATGGAAGCTTGGCGGACAGCTTAGAGTTGTTTCTAACTAGCTTTTATAACTTAAATTAACCCATTTCTATCTACTAACTTTCTGCCTCGTGGTTTTATTACCTCATCTCTATAGTGCCCATTCTACTCACCTTCATCCCCTGGTTATCTCCCCCTTCTTCCCAGCATCCTCTGTGCCTGGAAATCCTTCCTAGCTATTGGCCATTCAGATTTGTACTAAACCAATCAGAGTGTCATATCTTCACAGTATACAAAGAGATTATTACACAGCACTGGAGAGCACTTGCTGCTCTTCCAGAGTACCAGGGTTCCAGTCTTAGAATCCACATGGTGGTGGCAACTGCCTGTAACTCCAGTTCCAGGGGATCCAGTGCCCTTTCTTAGCCTCCAATGGCTAACTGAAAAAAGAGTTCATCGAACTCTTGCCTCTATCAACCATGTATTGGGATTAAAGGCATGTGCCAATATTCCTGCTCCTCAACTTTCTTTTTTTTAAATTAAAGTATTTATTATGTATGCAGTATTCTGCCTGCTTGTATCCATGCAGGCCAGAAGGGGGCACCAGATCTCATCATAGATGGTTGTCAGCCACCATGTGGGTGCTGGGAATTGAACCCAGGACCCCTGGAAGAGCAGCCAGTGCTCTTAGCCTCTGAGTCACCACTCCAGCCCTCAACTTTCTTTTTTAAGCCATTTATTTATTTTTAAAACGGTGTGTGTCTGTGTGTCTTTGTGGGGTTATGTGCCCACGAGTGCAGGTACCTTGGGAAGCCAGAGGCGTTGGATCCCCCTGGAGTTGAAGGCAGTTGGGAGCTGCTCAACCTTGGGCCAACGGCATGAGCAGCACGACTTCTTAACTACTGAGCTGGCGAGGCAGCCTCTTTCCCACTCTTGTGGTGTTCCTGACAGGTGTGGATATCACTGTTAGGTTATTCTTACAACAGTTTGAGAAATTTTTTCTCATTTTCAAGTTTCTGGGTAGACCCATGTAAGGTTGTTAATTTCTTCAACAAACTATACAAAGCGAAAAATGTGGATGTGTGTGGTAGTTGGAATGAGAATGAGCCCTGTAGGTTATTATGCTTGAATGCTTTGTGTCTAGTGGGTAGAGGATTAATTAGAAGGTGTGTTGTCTTGTAGGAGGAGGTTCGTCACTGAGGGTGGGTGCTGAAGTTTCGAAAGCCTACACCAGTTGCAGGCTCTCTCTGCCTCTCAGCTACTTCTTCTGTGCCGTCTCTGGTTCCTGTTCATGGACTCACGCTCTGAAACTGTAAGCCAACCCCCAGTTAAATGCTTTCTTTTCTAGGTTGCCTTGGTCATGGTGTCTCTTCGAAATAATAAAAAAGTAACTAGAATAGTATGGGAATATGCTTACAAATTAAATATATTACATTACATAGTATTGGATTTCCTTTTCTCTCAAAGTCGGTTTTGGTAAACTGTGTTTCCTTTAAAATTTTAAATTACTGTGAACTTGTATATACTATTTTCTTTTTTAACATTAAATATTGTGGAGCTGGACAGATGTCTCAGCGGTTAAGAGCACTGACTGCTCTTCCAGAGGTCCTGAGTTCAATTCCAAGCAACCACGTGGTGGCTCACAACCACCTGTAATGGGATCTGATGCCCTCTTCTGGCCTGCAGGTGTACATGCAGACCAAGCACTCATAAATAAATAAATAAATAAATAAATAAATAAATAAATAAATAAATCTTTAAAAAAAAAAAAACCAAAAAACTAAACATAGTATGTGTGCCTGTGTGTGACAGAGTGTGTGTGTGTGTATGTGTGTGTGTGTGTGGGTACACTTGCTTACCTGAGTATTCATGAGGGGCCAGAGGAAGACTTCCAGTATTCTCTTGTTGGGAGAACAGGAAGAAGGTGGTCCTGGTGCCCACAGATCTCCAGAGAAACCAGGAATGTTAAGCAGGCAGGATTGTCTTTCCAGCAGGAAAGAAGAAAAACCTGTTCTTCCACTCAGAAAGCTGAGAATTGGAAGTGATTAATAGCCTGGTTATCTGTGTTCTACATTATCTGTTAGGCCAGGGCATATCAAGCTCTTACAACCAAGACTGGAGATGGCTAGTGATCTAACTGATCCTTGCAGCTGGGGAGTTCCCCAAGCTCCCACAACCAGGAACAGAGTGGCAAATAGCTCAAATGACCTCTGTGCTATTTGTATGACCAAAACCATGCCAGAGCCTTCCCCAGGCCCTTAAACTAGTACAGGTAGCCTATCCCTAGAACTCATCTTGTCAAAAGAAAGGACACTGTACCTTGAGTTGAGCTTCAAAGTAATTATGTTTCCTTGTGTACCGGGGATTGTATTGCACCAGGAAACTGTTTTTCCAAATTATACTGTGTTTAAATTGTTGGGAATAGCCAGGGATGTGGGGGTGGGGGGTGGTACATGCCTTTAATCCTAGCAGGCTGATTTTTGTGAGTTCTAGAACAGCCTGGTTTACAGAGTGAGTTCCAGGACAGCCAGGACTACACAGAAAAACCTTGTCTCAAAAGCAAAAGCACATCCCATCCATTCCTTGGAGAGGGTAAGTCCTCCCGTAAGAAGTATACAAAGTCTGTCCCATCATCTCATTGAGGCAGGACCAAGGCACCTCTCCATCCTCACACCCCTGTGTCTAGGCTGAGCAATGTATCTCTCCATACAGAATGGGCTCCACTATGTCAGTTTGTGCATTAGGGTTAGACATTGGACCCACTGCCAGTGGCCTCATATATTGTCCCAGTCACACAATTGTAACCTATATTTAGGGAGTCTAGTTTGGCCTTATGCAGGTTCCCCATTTGTCAGACCTGAGTCACTATCTGGGGCCAGCTGATTCTGTGGGTTTCTCCATTGTGGTCTTGACTCCTTTGTTCATATTATCGCTCCTCCCTCACTTTGATTGTATTCCAGGAACTTGGCCCATTGGTTAGTTGTGGATTTCTGCATCTGTTTCCATCTGTTTCTGGAAGAGGATTCTAGCTTCTGTTTTTTGTTTGTTTGTTTGTTTTGTTTTTTTGTTTTTCTTCTTAAGGTAGATCTTGGAGCATTAACTTTCAACCCATCTTCTAAAGTTAGAAGTTTTCCTTCAGCAGTGCTTTAGCTGAGTCTCACAGGTTTGATGTATACTGTTTTTACTTTTGCTAACTTGAGAATATTTTCATTGGAGGTGGGGCTGAAGAGATGGCTCATTGGTGAAGATCACTGGCTGCTCTTGTAGAGGTTCTGAGTTCAATTCCTAACACCCACATGCTGGCTTACAACTATCCAGTGTTCTATTCTTGGGTTAAGATGTACATGCAGATACAACACACATATACATAAAACACATAAGTAAATCTTTAAAACAATTCTATTGTGACTTATTATGTGTGGCCTCATTATAAATGTGGTGTTTCGTTTTCAAACATCTGCAGACTTCCATTGGTTTTTCTGTAATTTAACTTTAGTTTAATTCAGAGAATTATCTGTGTATGATTTCAATTCTGTGGCATGTGCTGACATTTGCTTATGGTTTCAGATGTTCTATTCTGATTGTGTGTGTGTGTGTGTGTAGAATATGTATTATGTGTATTTTATAGCTCTAGGTGGAATGTTGCACTTAGGTGAATCAGGTTAAGTTGGCAAACCCTGGTGATGGGATTGTCAGAAGATGGAGAAGAACAGACTAGTAGATGATGTCGGCTTTCTAGGAAACCCACACGGAAAAAAGGAGCTCTGACTCACTACTATACTGTTCACAATAACGTTTGTGATCCGTCATAGGCCTAGATATGAATTCTAAAATAACTAAGCTTCTGGAAGAAATCGGTAAGAGAAGCTGACCATGGTGGTGGCACCTGTGGTTCAGTACTCTGGAGGCAGCTGGTCAACAGAGTTCCAGACCAGCCTCTCTGTCTGTCTGTCTGTCTGTCTGTCTGTCTGTCTGTCTGTCTCCCTTACTCCCCCTCCCTTTTTCTCTCCAAAGAAGATAACCTAATGAGAGATAACCAACTACCAAAAATTATATATTGGACTTGATATAAATAACTCCAGCTCATTAGAAGCAAAGCCAGACTGGAGTGGGAGAGAGTGTTTACAGCATCTTTAACTCTTCAACCAAGCACAAATCCAAGTCTCCACCACACTCTATTAAGCCAAGAATCCTGGATCTATCTTTAAAGATGTATTTATTTTTCATTTTGGGTATGAATGTTTGCCTGCATGAATGTCTGGGCACCACATGCATGCCTGATGCCCTCGGAGGTCAGAAGAGGGCACCGGAACCCCTAGAACTGCAAGAATCCAGAATCTGTAAGGAACCTCTACAAGGCACTAAAAAGTCTAAATCAGCCAATTCTAAAATGGAACTCGGTGCGCCCCAGTGGGTTGGTGTCAGAGCTGGATGTTCTTCGCGCTGCCTGTCGGGACAGCTCCAGCCTGGCTGCGTTCCCGGGCGCATCCCGAGAACTTGTGTTGGCCTTCCTTAAGCCGGGGAGGCGATGGGCAGAGCTGGGCTGCGGCTCCACCCCTGGGGGTTGCCGTTTCCTTAGAAGGCAAAGCCCTAGGCTTGGCCACTCGCCTGCGGGGAGTCCGCGGTACGCCTCCCGCACCCCTCGAGACCAGGATTTCTGAGAGCGCGGGAAGACCGGCAGAGCCTGTGCTTCGACTCGGGCGTGGACGGGGCGGGCGCTGGGGCGGGGCGCTCGCTCGCGGGTTTGAATGGAAGGGTCTAGACCGGCGGAGACGGCGGTGAGCGGGTGCTGAAACCAGAACTCCTCAGCCGCCCCGCGCGCCATGCGGCCGGAGAGGTGAGTGGAGCGGGCTTGGCATCTGTCCCCTGGATGTAGCACCATGGGAACGGTGACACCGGGAACAAACACTCGCTCTGCGAGGTACGCAGGTGCGTGGCCTCGGAGCCCAGGAATCGCCGCGCCGTTTGGAGCCTTCTTTGGGAGATGATTTCACGGCCGGGAGGAGCCCTCAGGGTCCTTTTTGTCCCCTGGTCTCAGCAGGCTGCCCTGCATCCTTCGTCGCCCCCAAACTGGTCCTCGAGCCTAGGGTCTGTGACCACAGAACCTATCGCCATTTTCCCGCGGTGCTTCCAACCCTTGGCCACCGCCGGGAACTGCGTGATTTAATTCAGAACCTAAAAGAGCGTGACATTGTGTTTTAAAGGGCTTGGGGGTGCAAAACGAGAGGCTACCAGAAACCGGTCCTTTTTGAGGGCGGCTCCCAGCAACTCTGTGAGCTTTGGCTCGGCTCTGGACCGGGACGCACGCGGTGGGAACCGTTGTGCCTCTCGCCGCGCCTCCAGGTCTCATCGCGTGGTGGGCGTCCCTTCCCCACTTAGCTGGAGGCCGTCCGGTTGTGCTTTGTCTGTCGTAGGTGTGGTTCCTCTCGCCTGCGCTTCGGCCATGGAGGTGCTGCGGCGCTCTTCGGTCTTTGCTGCAGAGATCATGGACGCCTTTGATCGCTCGCCCACAGACAAGGAGCTGGTGGCCCAGGCCAAGGCACTAGGCCGGGAGTACGTGCACGCGCGGCTTTTGCGCGCCGGCCTCTCCTGGAGCGCACCAGAGCGTACTTCACCTGCCCCAGGAGGACGCCTAGCGGAGGTGTGCACCGTGCTACTGCGCTTGGGTGAGTGTGGGGCACCAGTAGCTACGATCCCAGAAACCCCTACCCCCTTAGCTGGCCTGCCTGCTGTGTTTCGGGGTACTGGGTACAGCTGTTTTGCACCGACATTTCCTTCTCCAGACATGTCCTCTGCAGCTGCGCCTCACCCTCCCTCTGGGGTAAAGAGGAGGCGTGCGTGGGAGCCTAAATCTGTCTGGAATGGTGAGGGTGCAGGATAGGCCACCCAGGTTGGTGCTCCTCTGTTCTTCCCCAGGCTTGCCTGCTTGCTGGCTCCTTTGCCAGGGTCCCCCGCCCCTAACCCCCCACATCTGCTTAGCCCAGCTCACAGACATTCTTGTCATAAACCACAGAACGCTCTGGAAGAGTAATAGTCTAGCAGCTAAACTTTATTGTGACCCTTGTACTCTTCGAGACTAAAAAATCCTTTGTGGGACCACGTGTCCCAGTGTTTGTTTTGGAAAATAGGCCTTTCAGTTATTGGCTGGGATTCTACACCCACTGCTATTTCCCTCGATGGGAAGGTCCCCCGGGGCCTTCTTGAAGGACATCTGGGATACCATTTGGGGGGGGGTCACACAAAGCCCAGTGGCTCCCCTTAGCACCTCTAAGGCCTGGACATGTGACAGGAAAGGATAGGCAAATGTTCATACTGGACGGTTCACCTTACCACAGCCAGACTGGGGTCTGGGGCTGTCCTGGGTCTGTGCAAGGGAATGGGAGGTAAACAGTAGAGATCAAAAAAATAGGTGATGGGTGTCAGGGAGAGCTGGTGTGCGCTCCCCTGTAAGAGCTGGCTTCCGGGAGATGAGGTATGCACACACGCTCTTCATAGAGGCCCTGCACCTTTGCTCGGTGATGGCCTCAAGGGACAGGGCTGTGTAGACCTGGCCTGCCCAAGAGCGAGTGAGGCAGAGTCCATTGGGCTCCCAGGAGGGCTGTGCATTGACAGAGGGGAGCTGTCTCTGGGTGTGGGGAAGGGCCAGTGAAGGGGTTTGGCTAGGTAACCTCACCTGAAAAGGAGACCAGTGGCTGTCTCTGGAGAAGACATATTGGTGTCCCGAGGCCCCCTAGGACACTGGGGGAGGGCGAGTCTTGCCTTGGGTCTGACCCGCTCAGCTTCTGTCCTCTCAGTCCTATTGAGGGTTCTGAGAGGCTTGAGGACCGGCTTGTGGAAAGGAGCAGGTGCAAAGCCTTGTGCTCAGCAGCAGGCCAATGAGTATGAAATAATCTCCATAACTCGGTTCCATTGTTCCTACACTCCGGGTTCAGACCCTTCTAGACAGCTGAGGGGGTTCCTGGAGGGAGAGACTTTGGACCCCAGTGTGTTCTGGTTCAGGTTACATTTGGCACTGTTATGACTATTCCGGTGCATTGTCCTATGTTCTGTGTTAGCTCCCTGCCCGCCACCCCCAGCATGACCCCAGCCACAAACAGGAAGCAGCCCAGCTTAGGTCCCTGAGCAGTCTCCTGGGGTCAGCCTCCAGAGGCCCCCCAGAGTTCTATCCTTGGCAACATCCAGGCCAGCCTTGGGAATTTCCATGCCATCTCTTCATCCCCTGGCCCTGCTCCTGATGCGGCTCCGGTTCCAGATCTTAATTAATTAGATAGAGCACAGCTGGCCTCAGGGATGACGTGGGCGCCCTTATCTCTGGGACAGGCCGGGCGGCAGCAGCGTTTCCCTATTTGCTTTGGCTGGGGAAGCGGCTGGGCCAGGGACACCCAATCAGAGGCTGCGTGGAATTCCCGGCACCATCTTCCCCTGTGCGTGCGCGATGCTGCCAAGGGCACCGCAGCCCCAGGGGGTAGGTGGGGCCGTGGCAGGCATCCTCCTTGGCCCAGCTATAGGCGCGCTGATGTAGCACCATATAAAAACGCACCCATTCGGCACCAGGAGCCCATGGTGGCATGTGGGTGGTACCATTGTCCCAGGGCCTCGGCCAAGCCTGAGTCAGTTCTCTGAGTGATGCTAGTGCCTCAGCCGGGACAGTTCTGTGAGGCAGCAGTGGGTGACGACATATACGCGGTGTTGCAGCCAAGCCTCTCTCCATGTCGGGTCCTGCCTGCCTGGTCCCTGCTCAGCCTATCCACCTGCTCATCTGCCTGTCTGCTGTGAGTCGCTCAGCGACAGAGCAGGCACTGCCCATGAGCCACGGCAGGATTCCTGCCCCACTGGCCCAGCCAGCTTGCCTGAGGGGGCTGGAGGTTCCACAGCCTCCCTAGCCCCTTTGTTCATGGGGCCATGAGTTGAGAGAGTCAAATAAAGTAAGATGGGTGAAGGGGTGGGAACCAGGGAAGGGTTAGCTTGGAGGTCAAGTGAGGTCAGGGGGACTGAGCGCAGGGTTGGGTCTTGTTCAGCACTAGGCACAGGGCCACGGTGTGGGAGGACCCGAACCACTGTGTGTCCATCCGTGCAGGGGATGAGCTGGAGCAGATCCGTCCCAGTGTGTACCGAAACGTGGCCCGGCAGCTGCACATCTCCCTACAGTCGGAGCCTGTGGTGACTGACGCCTTCCTGGCTGTGGCAGGCCACATCTTCTCAGCAGGTAGGTCTCTTCTGTTTACTCAAGGCGCCTCTGTGAGGGGGGCCTCAACATCTGCAGGTCCGGCAGGCTTACTGGGACAGAAGATTCTTGGGGTCCTCTCACACAGCCCTGTAGGTTCCAAGTCACTGCCATCATACAAGCCTCCTGGTTCTTCGGGCTGTTCTGAGCTGTGTAACAACCCAGCCCAGCTGAAAGCTGGCGCAGAAAGCAGTTCGAGGTCTTTTTGGTTTGTTTGCTTTGAGGCAGGGTTTCTTTGTGTAGTCCTTGATGTCCTGGAACTCTGTAGACCATGCTGTCTGCCCTCTAACTCAGAGTTCCTCTTACTTCTGCCCCCTGAGTGCTGGGATTAAAGGTGCATGCCACTACACCCAGCTGTTTTTTTTATTACGTTTTAACTTGGTGTGTACGTATGCACGTGTGTGTGTGTGTGTGTGTGTGTGTGCATATGTACATGAACTTATGCACATGCAGTGAGCCACTCGAATATGTAGAGGTCAGAGGACAACGTTTGGGCATCGGCCCCTCCTTTCTTCCTGAGGTTGAATTCAAGGCTCAGGCCTGGCTGTAGGAGACGACCTTCTGAGCCATCCCACTGGATATTCAACTGCCACCCTGAAACTTGAGGGGCTAATTGTGTGGCGCTGGGTGTGTTGTTGGTGGCTATTTTAATAGAGTTAGGAGTTATATATGGAGGTTACATGATAGAGTTGAGGTAGAGGTGAGCCTGACTGGGTAGTTTATGAAATTGATGAGCTTAGACTGATGGGAGACGGGTATATAGCAGTGACAGATGGTTGTGCTACTTGGTTAATAGTAGTGGCTGGGTGGTCTTTCTGATTATATTATTACCGAGATTACTTGATCATTACTGCTGTCGGTCATTCTGAGGGCTGTTGTCACAGGCCTGCCTGGCATTTGATAGTGGTCCAGCATCGCCTGGGGTGGTGGTGCCCTGCAGGGCACCTGCTCTCTGCAGGACTTCGGCAGTATGTCCTGGGCTTTTGGTGACCATGATACTTAAATTTGCACAGCTAGCTCCATATGGGACATTTCAAAAAATGAGTGATGGTGGCACACATCTTTAATCCCAGCCCTTGGGAGGCAGAGGCAGGCAGAGCTCTGTGAGTTCAAGACCAGCCTGGTCTACAGAGTTCCAGGACAGCCAGGGCTGTTACACAGAGAAACCCTGTCTCCGGCAGTGGGGGGGGGGAGGAGTATCTCAAAGAGCCTATGAGTGTGCCTGCTTGTAGGGCACTTTAGGAGATTAGGGATACACTTGTCTGGATGACTGACCACACTCATCTGGGGACTTCCCAGGGCCTTCCATCTCTGCTCTAGAAGTGATCGATAGGCAGAGCCATCTCTTAGCTCCTGCAGCCTCTTCCCTGTTTGCCTCAAGTTCCATTATTGCTGTTTGCCTCTTGGACCCTGCCCCAAGTTTCCGGGAGGCTGTAAGACTCATCTCCCCAAACCCTCCTGTCCCATGCCCTTTCCTTAGAACCCCTGCTAGACACACATGTCACTTATGCCCCATGCATGTGCCTAGGAGTGGGGAGGCCCAGGGCAGCTTCGGGAGCATCACATGGCAGGCCAGGGTCGGCCAGTGTGGCTTCTGTCCCACTGGGGCCAGGGGAGCGGGCTGTGGGATGTGGGTGAGTGTGTGGGTGGTGGGGTGGGAGAGATGGAGGAGGGCTGTGCTGGGGAGTCACCGCACCAGGAGCTAATGGACAAGCTGCAGTTCTTTGCTTGAAGGTAACCTGAGACACCCGGTGGGAGCAGCCGCGGGCAGGGCTCGGAAGGAAGCCAGCAGCCAGGTGTTTTGGGCGCAAGACCAACCTTGCCCTCTCTGGAGCTCTGCAGCTGACGCCAGCCAAGGGTGGCCGCCTGGGTGTCTGTCTCCAAGCTGTCAAGCAGGCTGGTTTACGAGCCAGGGATGGCTGGATTTATAAGGAACTTTGCTTCTGAGGCCGCAGATCTAGTCCGCCAATGGCTTCAGTGATCCCAGGAGAGGCTGGGCCTCTGTTAGCGGTAGGCGTGATCAGGAGAAAGGAAACTTGGGTGGCAGTGAGTGTGAATTGGGGAGAGGTCAGAGTGATCTTGCCCTCTATCCACCATCCCTGCCTCGTACAAGCCCACCCTGAGCACAGAGGCAGCCCAGAGAGACACTGCCTCTGCCTTTCCAGCTGACGCCATCAACGGGGACTGCTTAAGTGTCTGTCTCCAGGCTGGCGGGAGGAGGTGGGGGAAGCGAGGCCATGGGAATGCAGGGTGGCCACCTCTCACTGGAGGCCAGGAAGCACCCGAAGACTTGATAGACAAACACATGAGACAGTCAGCATCATCAGTCACTGTGTGTGCCAGAACGGCTTCATTCTCACTAAGATGGCCAGGCAACCACAGTGTTGGTGAGTATGTGGGGAACTCAGCCGTTACCCAGAGCTGGGGGGTCACGTGTGAAATATGGCCACTTTGGAAAACAGCCTGGGCAGGTAGGTCCTCATATGACCCAGCAAATCTACTACTAGATGAATACCTAACAGAAATAGAACACATACCCACAGAGAAGCTTGCTCGTGTGTGTTCCCAGCAGCGAAAGTAGCGACTATCCATTTGTCCATTAATTGAGAAGTAGATGAACCTGAGATGTGCCAGACACAAATTCCATTGGTGAGAAATGTGCAGGCTGTGTTAACTGTAACAAAGCAGACTAGAGGCTGCCAGGGACTGTGAAGAAGGGGGCGTGATGGCCGGTGCCCATGGGCGTGATGGCCTGTGGCTATCGGGTTTCTCCTGGAGAGATAATATTTTCTGGAATTATAGAGCCTGGAGAGATGGTTCAGCAATTAAGAGCACTCACTACTACAGAGGACCTGGGTTCAGTTCCCAGCAACCACTTACAGCTAGCTGTCACTCAAGTTCTGGCCAGTTCTAGGCTGTCTGGGTCCTCTTCTGGTCTCCTTGGGCATATATGTGGTGCAGTCATACATGTAGACAAAACACATTAAAAACAAAACCGGGCTGGGCGTGGTTGTGCATGCCTTTAATCCTAGCTCTCCCCCAAAATCTTTAAATGAATGTTCTAGAATTAGATTGTGGATATATGAGAGCCCAAGGGAAGCAGGAGCGCCCCAACATGTGTCCCTGAACACCATCTTCCCCGGCTGCTTATGCTGGGAATGTCGTCAGCAGCTCACGCTCCTCAGTTCTTGTGATAGACTGGGACACTCTGTGTGTGACAAGTTAATTCTCCATTTTGTCAAGGGCACGGCTAATAGCCGAGCACCCTTGAGAAATTGTGACTGACGTCAGCCTGGCCTGGTCACAAGGCCCCGTTGCCCACTGGCCCTGGGCAAGAACCTCCCGGCCTAGGATTCTCAGAAGCCAGACACCCAGGGCTGCGTCCTAGCAGCGACAAGGGTGCTTGCTATTGATGCCATAGTGGAGCTCAGCTGGGTTCATTTATTTATTTTCAGGATATTTTTGTTACATATACAGTATTGTCTGCATGCATGTTTACACACAGGAAGAGGGCATCAGATCTCATTATTGACGGTCGTGAGCCACCATGTGGGTGCTGGGATTGAACTCAGGACCTCCGGAAGAAGTTAGTGCTGTTAATCCTGAGCCATCTCTCCAGGAGAGTTAGAAGCAGATGTGTGGCACTGTCTGATTTCGGGGGGTGGGATCGATGGGGTGAAGTTTTTTCCATGCCCCGTTCCTTTTTATTGAGGTAACATTCATATACTGTACACTTAAACACGTTAAACGTCAGGTTTGGTGACATTTAGCACCTTCAGAATGCTGTTTGTCCAAATCCCGAGGACATCCTGTGTATCAGTGGTGACACTCTGTCCCTCGCCCCAGGCCCTGAGTCACTGTTTGGTACCGCTGTGTTCTCTCTAGGTGGACTGGCACAGTACCTGTGGCCTCTTTTGTGTTTGGCTCCTCTCCCTTGCCGTGTTTCATCGGAACATCACTCTGGTTATTGGCTGTATAACGGCGCCGTTGTAGGATCCCAGCAGTTTGCTAGCTAGCATTTAGATTTCCCTTTTGGCTGTTGTGAATGGCACTGCGGTGAGCCTCTGTGTGCTGACGCATGCACCAGTCAAGGCTATTCTGAGTGCTGTGTGAGGGTGGGTGGAGGGGGATTTCATGGTCTGCTTCTTAGGTTAGCTTCTTACAGGCCCGAGGCTAGCTGTGTGTGCTTTCAGGCCTTGTCAAATGCTCTGTCCAACAGCAGTTACCTGAACCCTTCCCTCTTCCCTCGTCTTCACAAGCGTGTGTGTGTGTGTGTGTGTGTGTGTGTGTGTGTGTGTGTGTGTGTGTGTGTGTTACTGTCCCCATCATCCCTGTCCCATCTCTCTGATGCCAGCTGAGATTACAGGTGCATGCCAGCATACCAGCATGCTGGCTTTTCATGTGGGTGTTGGGGATCTGAACTCTGGTCCTTATGTTTGTATAGCAAACACTTTACTATCTCCCCAGCCCCTAACGGTTATTTTTAACATAGTAGACCACAACCACATCTTGCTATAATTTATCCTTTTATGCTGTTAACAGGGGGAATGTTTTATTTTTTCAAATGTTTCATGTGTTATTTGTACTTTTTTTTTTACTCCCTCAGTCTCAAAATCCTCTTGCTCCAGCTTCCTGATATTGAGATTACAGGGGTACACTACCACACCTTCCTCCTTTTTAAGATTTATTTATTTTGTTTTTTTGAGACAGGGTTTCTCTGTGTAGTGCTGGCTGTCCTGGAATTCACTCTGTAGACCAGGCTGGCCTTGAACTCAGAGATCTGCCTGCCTCTGCTTCCTGAGTGTTGAGATTAAAAGCATATGCCCGGTTGATTTATTTTATCTTTAATATTTTATATTTTAATATAAGTTTATATTTATAATAACAATAAATTATATAAGTATATAATAAATTGTTTATAAATTATAAATATGACATAAATACATGGCTTAATATATAACATATAATTTATATATTATATAACTATTTGAATTTATAATTTTAATATTTATAAGTGTTTAAGATTTTAATATAAGGTATGTATTAAAATATCTATTTTAAATTATGTGTACCTGTGTGTAGATATGTGCATGTATGTTCAGGTCTGACTCGGAGGTCATGTCCCTGAAGCTGGGGACACGGGCAATTGTGAGCTGCTTATTGCAGGCCTTGGGAACTGAAGTTGGTCCTCTGGAAGTGCCGTGTGTGCTCTTTGACCGCTGAGCCATCTCTCCAGCTCTCGCTTTGGCTTGCACTGCTTGTGTAGCTGAAGATGAGCTGACTGAAATGCTGCCACCATGTCAGGACCTGACCTTTTTGTCAGTAGTGGTGACAGAATACAAATTTCAGGGTTTCTTTTCCATTTCTGTGTATGTGTATGCTTTGCTTGCATGTCTATGGGCACATGTGTGTGTATCCTTATAGAGGCCCAAGGTGGTGGAGGTTGATCTGGGGAAGAATCTTCTGTGGGCCGTGGCTTTTTTTTTTTTTTTTATTTGAACAAGGTTGTTTTACATGTCAATCCTGTTCCCTCCTGTCCTCCCCTGTCCCCCCCCATCCCACCCCCATTCTGCTCCCCAGGGAGTGTGAGGACTTCCATGGGGGACCTTCAAAGTCCGTTCTATCATTTGGAGCAGGGGCTAGGCTGAGAGAGCATCCCTCTTTCGTATACCAGGGATAAATACTGACCTACTACCAGCAGCCCCATGACTGCCCAGGCCTCCTAAGTAACACCCACCCATTCACGGGGTCTGGGTTGGTCCTATGCTGGTTTCCCAACTATCAGTCTGGGGTCCTTGAGCTCCCCCTTGTTCAGGTCTGTGGCTTTTTTATAAAGCAAGTATGGGATAGGCCCTGACCTACTGCCCTGGTACTAAGGTTCAGAGTAGCAGACAAAACAGAGTTGGACACACCCTTGAAGCTGTCTGCAGATTTCCTTGTCCAGCCCCAGTGTTGAGAGTCACACTGCTTTCCTGTGGACACCTCTCCTGGGTGTGTGTAAGGCTGGTCCCATCCTAGGCTCTGGCAGGTATGCACTGGAGGCTGGGAACTGCCATCCACATGAGGACAGCCTGAGAGGGAGATGTGACTTGTTGGGGGTGATGGCTCCGGTGCCCTGCTGTGGTAGTGGCCTTCAGGGAGGGTCCTGGCTCCAATGTCATTACTAGTCACCAGCTAATGGCAAACGGAAAAGTAGCTCGGAGAATTCTTCTCAGCTCTTCATGGAACCCTAGGGGCTGGACACCAGTTTGGGTCTGATCAGCAACTATCTCCTTACAGGCATCACATGGGGCAAGGTAGTGTCCCTGTACTCGGTGGCTGCGGGGCTAGCAGTGGACTGTGTTCGGCAGGCTCAGCCTGCCATGGTTCATGCCCTGGTTGACTGCCTGGGGGAATTTGTGCGCAAGACCCTGGCGACCTGGCTTCGGAGGCGTGGCGGATGGGTGAGCACGAGCATCCGTCAGCAGGGATGTGGGGTGGGGTGTCGGTAGGGGTGTGCTGTTGTAAGCATTGAAGTGTTAGTTCTGGAACAGAAAGGTGGAGTGGGATGGAAAGCCGGACAGCAAGCACGGACTCAGGCATGCTCTGAGATGCAGGTAGGTGCTCGCTCCTCTGTGCCTGAACTGACATGATCCCCACCCTGACACATCTCCCTGCTGCTCTGAGAGGGTGCCTGGCAGAGAGGCCAACCCAGGCCCCCTCATAGAGAGATTTTAGTACTGCCCAGAGCACCTTCTCTTCCTTCCTAGGAGTCCCACTTTTCTCCATTCTCAAGAAGGAAGACCTAGAGGGGTGGGTGTCAGGATCGTCTCCATGCCTGACTGCCTACGTGGTTGGCCAAACCAAAGATGCTTTAGGGTCTTGGGCATGGAGGATGGGCTCCATCCGGAGTCCGTTTTTACCTATAAAGTGGGTAAGCAAGGACGTCTGATGGGACCTCTCCCCATCTAACTCTCAGGTGTCCTGCTCAAGTTTTGGTCCAGATGGGCTGCAACCTTCTTTCTCAAACAGCTTTGCTGTTCCCTTTGTGATTTGATGAGGCATTCTTCTAGAGCAAGGTAATAGGGACCTTGAGTTGCCTGGCTTTGCTGACTATCTCTTTTTTTCTCCCAGACCGATGTCCTCAAGTGTGTGGTCAGCACAGACCCTGGATTCCGCTCCCACTGGCTTGTGGCCACACTCTGCAGTTTTGGCCGCTTCTTGAAGGCTGCATTCTTCCTGTTGTTGCCAGAGAGATGAGCTACCCTCCAAGGCAGGGGCCACTCCTGGGGCCCCTGGGCCCCACTCACAGGGCCCACAACACCTGCAAAGCGCTTCCCTCACTCAGATTGGGAGCATCCCGCCCCTGGGGACCTGTCCCAAACCCCATTCCTCTGTGGACCCTGGCCTCTGGGAGGGGTGAGTGGAGAAGGCTGTCCCAGAGTCTGGAGCCGGATTCAGTGTCTGCTGCAGCTCTTCTCCCGGAACTCCTGCCAGAGAAGTCAGGGTCAGTGCCCAGCCCTGGAGAAAGGGACCGGGAAACTTGCACTTGATGCTCCCGGCCCCACCCCAGGAAGGGGCCTTCCCAGGACATGAGCTGGCCTCAGTCCTTGTGGGAAGCAGGTCTTGTACACCTGACCTGAAGGTGACTCTGGCTAATGCAGGAGCCAGGGATGCTTATTGTCTGTCCCTAAAGGCAGAGCAGAAGGTCCCCCATGCTGCTGCTTTGGCTATTTCTAGATGAAGACGGGGTCCCTAACCCACAGTGGGTCCTTTGTGGCAGGAATCGGGTGTAGGTAGTTCACCGGACCAATGAACAAAACATCCTGTGGATGAGGTGGTCTGCACAAGTTGGATCCCAATAAAGTTTTACCCAGTGGAGTGTGAGACTCTATTCTGCTTTCTTTGTGCTTGTCCTCATAGGACTGCTAAACGTCACCAGCTGGGACCTCTAAGAACTTGGACTTGGGAAGCCCAGTCCTTCATGGTACCCTAGAAGTCTGCTCTAGCTGCTGTGTCCTGAGCAGCTTTGGACTTGACCTGACCAGGAGCTGTGAGGGAATGAATGAGCAGTCACAGTCACACATAGAGAAAGCTGGGGTCCGGTGGAATGTACACTCGGATGGAGTTGTGACAACCTGGAACCTCAGCATATTTATCGTGTGCAGCATAGGGGAAGGGTTAGCTAGTGTAGGTGCAATCTTATGCTGTAACATCCAAGAGGAGGAAGTTGCAGTTACTGTTTTTTGTACATACTGTCCGTCATTCATACACACTCATGGTTACACATACTGTCAACATTTACAGTTAGACCAAGGGTCTGAGGCATTGGGCCCTCGACATGGCCATGCCTGTGTCAAGCAACACATCCCTTCAGCTCCCCACATCCAGCCTTCCCCGATGCCAGTTTTCTGAATCAGGTCATGGGAGTGTTTCAGAGCCCCAGTCAGACCTGTAGTGCTGGAGGTGTGTGTGGGGTGAATACGCCCTGTCCTGTATCTCCTTAGGCCCATCCTCTGACTTGACCTAGCCTAGCTAGCATCCTGCACACTGCTAGGTTGTGTGTGTTAGGGTGGGCCGTGTGTCAGGCCAAGGAAAGTTCCGTAGCCACATGGGGTTCACATGCCCCTGGAGGGCAAAGAGGCAGTAAACCATTTGCCTTAGGTGAGCTGCTTAGGATGTTCAGTGATGCACTTAAGGAACTGTTAGAGGTATACGAAGTAGGGAAGGGCTCTGACGTTGGTTCTCCAGCCAAGGTTTAAAGGTGCTAATGCCTGCCTGAGAGAGCCCTGTGCTAGTTAGTCCAGGGTATGATGTGGCAATAAGGGCACCCAAAATACAGGGAAGGCCAGGTTCTGGTGATCTATACTCTCTCCATACAAATGGTGGGATACTCTGTTGCATGATAAATAAAAGACCCAGAGATTGATACTGGGGCTCAAGCTTCAAGCTGAAAATCAGAAAAGCAAAGCAGCCAAGCCACTAGCTCTTACCTCTACCCCAGGCTGAAAGGGCTAACCCATGAGCTCTCCACCAAGCCTCAGACTGCTGCCTCGCCTCAGCGTGGCTGGAGAATCCAGAGACTGACTTTTGAAGACCTTGCTCCTATCTTTTCTACTCCTCTGGCGCTGGGATGAAAGGTGTGTGTTCCCAGGTGACGAGATCATCTTCGTGTGAGCTGTATCTTAGCACTGGATCAATTTCTTGTAGTCAATGTGGTCTTGAACTGACAGAGATCTGTCTGCCTCTTAATCCTGAGTCCTGGGATTAACGGTGCGTGCCACCACCACCTAGCTCTATGGCTGCTGGGATTAAAGTTGTGCATCACCATTGCCTGACATCTATAGCTTGTGGCTGACTTTGCTTCTCTGAATCCTCAGGCAAGTTTTAATACATCATAAATAATATATGCTAATTGTTATATATAAATAACATATCTTAATTATGCTGCTGGACAAAATGGGGAAAAGGGTGAACACAGATCTTCAAATTCCCAGCTCTAGCATCCCACAGAAGCACTCAGAGTTGTATCTGCCTTAGTAGAGATTCAATCTTCAGCCAGAGCTGAAGATGCTGAGCCCATCCCAGAGAGTCTCCTCACCACTGGGTGGATCATGGCCCAGGCTGAACTGGTCTCACAGGGGTCTCAGTTAAAGGGACCACAGGAGTTGGAATGAAGTTGTGTGGGAAGTCTTGAGGAAGCTGGGGACATTGGGCCTAACGAGAGGTCCTGGTCAATGGAATCAGCTTTCCAGAGGCAGGTTTCTCCCTCTGAGGGCATGGTGAGGGCCTCCCAAGGGTCCTCAGGACCCCCACTGTGCTGGACCTGTTAGCTGGACACAAGTTGAGACAAGATGGCCCCAAGAGGGTAGGGGACAGGACAGTACAGGGCAAAGTGATGGGAACGTGTAGAAATGGCTCTCAGGGGTGGGGGGAATGTGTGGGATCAGACTGAGCCATTGACAAGACTCACCAAGCAGATGCCTTCAGTGTTACCGGTCAGGGTGGGATAAGAACCAGAACTGTGATTGGCTGCTTGAAGTTTAGGCCTGGTGGTCACTGAATTAGCTGGAGATTTTAAATTTTGTTCTTGTTGTGTTTTTGAGGCAGAGTCTCTCTATTTAAACTTGGGTATCCTGAAACTCAATATATAGAGTAGGCTAGCCTCAAACTCACAGAGATCCTCCTGCCTCAGCTTCCAGAGAGCTGGGATTAAAGAAGTGCAGCTCTCCACCCACTTTAGCTAGGGACACAATGGAGAAGACACCAAAGGGTCTGGTGAGTGTGAGTGTTAGCAGCGCTGTCTTGGAGTTCCCTCTTATCCACTCCTCTCCCAGACCTCCTCACTACTGGGCCAGCTCCTCCAGGGTTTCACTGTAGGCCCAGTACCTGTCTGCTCCAAGCCAGCCTCACAGTAGTGCTGGAGCCCCAGGAACGGCTTCCGGAGGCAGGGTTACTCCCCGAGGCTCCTGCTCAGCCTTTAGCACAGGGCCGGAAGGATGCCCAGCCTCTCAGCCCTGGTATTCCTCACTCTACAATACGGTTGGGATTGGGAACTGGAAAACCTTCTAACTGCCCTGTGGTGATACCTTGCTTGTACAAATAACTCCTGTCTGAAGGTCAGAGAATGGAGCTTGCCACTAGCTAACTATAGAGGTCTGGAGGTGTGTCCTTTAGTCTAAATAAAAGCTGGGTCAAACCATCCAATTCAAAGAAAAAGGTTCTAGGGATTGTGTAAGCCGCTGGCACTGGGCAGAGGAAAGTAACAGGGAGTCAGGCATGGCCAGCTTGACTGAGCGAGCCCAAGGCACCTGGCGGCTTTCTCAGGGACAGACTGGGACCCTTGTGGGGTGAGTTGCCCCTGTCCTGCAGTAAATGTTCTGGCCACGTGGACACCAAAATGTAAATGGTGTTTTGTTTTGGTTTTTGAAGACAGGGTTTCTCTGTATTGCTTATATGGAGCCTGTCCTGGAACTTGCTCTGTAGACCAGGCTGGCCTGGAACTCAGAGATCCTCCTGCCTCTGCCTCCAGAGTGCTGGCATTAAAGGCGTGTGCCACCAACACCCTGCATAAATGGTGTCCTTAATTGGTTTAGATAATAAAAAGCCAGTCAGGTAGAGGAAAATGCTGAGAAATCAGAGAGGAGCGAACCATAGCCATACCTTACCTCATTGTCTCAGCAGACAAGAGCTAAAGTTCCTGTTTCTCCCTGCTTATATCCTGTTTCCGCTCAGTTACCTCACTTCCTGTCTGTCTGCACAGACCTCCAGGCCTCTGTGGTTAGCTAGTGGCACACTCCATTCTCTGACCTTCAGACAGGCTTTAGTTGTACAAGCAAGGTATCGCCACACTGTCTGGCTTCCTGATAAGGCAAAAATCCCAGGGATCCTCAAGGCTGTCGGGGGTCCTTAAGCGCGTGTCCTCATAGCCCGTCTTCACGTCATACATGCCTGCCACCACGGTGCTCTCCTGGCTCCTTCCTCCTTATGTCCTGGATGCTTACTCCATGCTTCCTGCCCCAAGAGGGAACCCTAGAGGCCTCTGCGTGAAGTCTGCTTCTACTTCTGCCTCAGTCGAGGCCCCTGAGTGAAGTCGGCCTCAGGGTGGGACCCTTGTATGTGACATTACCCAGTGTTCACTTGGCATCTGCTGCCTGGCAGACAGCAGGTGGAAGGAAGTGGGGGAGGGAAGGAGGGAGGGGAGGAAAACGCAATGTTGGTGTGTGGGTGGTCTTGCCTTTTCAGCCTTCTGTCCTTGGATCAAATCCTTTGGTTTATTTCCAACACAAGAAAGTAAATGTTCAACACTAAGAACTGAGGAAAGCTTAACGTGGCACAGAGATCAGTGTGCACATTTATGTAGAGGACACAATGGGATATGACACTTTGCAACAGCAAAAAGATAAAAGTTGGAGACATAAATGGGACAAGAGCTGTGAAAGCCTATATGAGGCCAGCTCTAAAGACATCTTAAAGACAAGACAGCTGAACACACAGAAGGCCAGCGGAGAACCAACTGGCGCACAGCCCCTGGGTGGGCACTTCTAAGCCAGATGTGTTCCTTATAAAACAGGGTGTTTTCTATCTTAATCAAAAAAAAGTTAATTACAGAATTCATGGGGGCGGGGAGGGTGCGGAGCAGCTGAGCCAGCAGGAAAGCCAGGAACCACTCCCACCCCCAGTGGCGAGGAGCGGGAGGAGTCCTACTTGCCCGCTCAGCCTGGAGCCTCCAGCACAATAGGAAGAAGCTGAAGACCAGGGATGTGGATAAGCCAGGGCCAGACTCCAATGTCTAGACAGTTCAGTCTGATGAAAAAGTTCTCCTGCCCAGAGAACTTAAGCAAATCTGCACTGTGACCCCTCTACCAAGACCAATGGCTGGTCAAGCAAAGGCCAGTGTAAAATCTTCCTAGATATGCTTATAAACCTAAGGGTAATAAAGACAAAATGCACATGGGAACTAAATGCAGGTAACATTTAACACTCTCCAACACGCTGGTATAGGAATGCCACTCAGAGGGAGGAACAGGGTGTGGCAGGCCTGGCCTTTCCACGTGATCAAAGTTTGGTAGGTAGAGGTGACAGTTGCAGGCATGACAGCACTAAATGACATTGAGTGGGGGGTGTGGGGGGGTTGGGGAGGACAGGAGTGTGCAGGAACTGGGATTGACATGTAAAACAAGCTTGTTTCAAATTTAAATAAAAAGAAATTATCAAAAAAAAATAGCTAAAAAGAAATTGTCATTGCTGGGCTATGGTGGCGAACATCTTTAATCCCAGCACTCAGGAGGCAGAGGCAGGTGGATCTCTGTGAGTTCGAGGCCAGCCTGATCTACAGAGTGAGTGCCAGGACAGGCTCCAAAGCTACAGAGAAACTATCTTGAAAAAACTAACTAAATAAATAAACATTAAAAATGTAACTTAAAAGCAAGAGGATTAGGATTAACATTAATTCAAAGAAGTTTGTAAACTGTGTGTCAAGAAAAAAAAAAACAAAATACAAAAGAAACATAAACCCAAACTATTCAATTTCCCATCTATCACTGGTCCAAATCCATATTCAGTACCGGTCTCTACTGTTCTTGGGGCTGGGCGCCTTGCCTGTGCACTGGGGTGCGGAACCCCATGGAGGAACAAGCCAGGTTGTCTGCCCTTTGAGTTGCAATCTCAGGTCTAGAAATCAGTCACGAAAACAAACTGGAAGAATTTGTTTTTAAACGAACAAAGGGTGGAATGAGCCTAGTGCTGGTACCAGGGAGCACTGGCAGATGCATCCTATCCTAGAATCCCGGCAACAAAACCGCTCCCGTGACTCACATGAGCAAAATGAACCTATGTGCCAAACTGGTGTCATAGCACAGTCAGGAATTAGTATGTCATATTTAGACATTGTCTTTAATAGGAAAAGTATACAGACTAGCAAAAATCAAATTTGAATCAGCAGTCTTGTCACTAAAAATTATTTTATGGTAATTGCATACATCCCATACAATAAAGTAACATTATTTTAATTTAAAATTTCAAGTTAGAAGAAACAGAATCAAAGAATATTAAAAAAAAAAAAAAAAAAAGTAAGGAAGGGGGAACTGGATTGGAATGTGAAAAAAAAATTATAATCTTAAACTTGAATTAGAAACCGCCGGATCACAGGCTGCTTCCTCCCCCAGAGATCACCCAGGCTCCTGTGCAATCGCCTCCCCGGGGAAGTTGGTAAGATAGCATGCTGACCTTGTAGCTCTCAGCTGAGTCCTCTCCCTCCCCCTGGCAGCTACCGACCTGGCCCCTCTACTTTCCAGAGGGCCTTGAAATATAGTTGGAAGTTTATCAGAGGCTTCCCCAACCCCATCTTCCCACTCCCCAAGCCGGTAATAAAAGAGTCTCGCTGGTTTTTAATCTCAAGGGAATCGCCAGAATTTTAAAGGTACTAACACCATGATGTAATTTTCCTAATGCTTTGGAGCCAAGAACTAAGGGATCCTTCCCTTCAGGACCCCTCCCCACATTGTGACTATTCTTCTAATGAACCTCTTCTCAAGGCTTGCTTTCCCGTACAGGCTGGGATGCTGTAGCTCTAATGAAGCTCGCAGGGAGGGTAATTTGTATTCATGTCCAAAGGCTGGAAAGGGCCAGAAGAGGGTGTCAGACCCCTTGGAGCTGGAGTTAGTTATAGGAGGTTGTGAGGTGCTAGTATGGCAAGAGCTGTAAATGCCTCACCTGCAGAGCCGCCTCTCCAGCCATACAGATTTGTGGATTTGTGTGCTAGGTACTCTGGCACGTGTGTGTGTGTGTGTGTGTGTGTGTGTGTGTGTGCGCGCGCGCGCGCTCCTGTGGGGGCCAGAGGATAACTCAGAGCTGTTGTTTCTGGGAGAACTGTTCACGCTTTAAAATATTTTTAGATTAATTTAATGAGTGTTTTGCCTGATGTGTGTATGTATGTATGTATGTATGTATGTAAGCCACATTTTTGCCCAATGCCTATGGAGGTTAAGAGGAAAGATGCCAAGTTTCCTGGAACTGGATGGAGTTACAGACAGCTGTAAACCACCATGTGGATGCTGAAACTGAACCCAGGCTCTCTGCAAGAGCAGTAAATGCTCTTCAACTACTGAGTCTTCTCTCCAGCCTCTCCATCCTGTTTTTTTGAGACACAGTTTCTTATTGGCCCGGAGCTTGCCAATTAGGGTAGATTCAGATCTGCCTGTATCAGCTGCTCCACACTGGCAAAACACGAGTTTCCCACTACACCCAGCTTTGTGTGTGCGTGCGTGTGAGCAGAGATTGATGCTGGATGTCTTAATTGCTCTCCACCTTTTTCTACTTTGAGCCAGGGTCGGTCTCTCTCTGGCTTTGGCTGTCCTGGAACTCCCTTTGTAGACTAGTCTGCCCTCAAACTCAGAGATCTACCTACCACTGCAGCAAGGGCTAGGATTAAAGGCAAGCATCACCATTCCAGATCCACCTTAGTTTTAATAAAATATTTGTCTGTGCACCTGTGGAGGCCAGAAGACGATGTTGGATCTCCTCGAGCTGGAGCCACAGGCAATTGTGAGCTGCTTGCTGGGATCTGAACTTGGGTCCTCTGGAACAGCAGCAAAGTGATTTTAAGCTCCGGGCCATCTAGTCTTCCAACCCATTGTTGTCCCCTACCCTGCTTTTTGACCTCTTCCACTGAATTTAAAGCATACCATTTGGCTAGACTGAATGGCCAGCCGGCCCCAGGGATCCTCCTACCTTTACTTTCCCAGCATGGGGATTATGTATGGGCTATTGCTAAAATTTCTTTACATGGTGAGACATAGGCAATCCCTCTCTGAAAGTTCCCCAAGCAAACATAGGCATGATTCTGCCAAAGTTTACTCTGGTGAACCAATGACTTTATTGGGCTTTCTTACGAATATGTGGGCAGTTCCTTTCAGGGTGTGTGTACTCCCCTGCCCCAAGACTACACCCAGAAAGCCTTTACCCAGCAGGAGAGGGCTTTCCCATAGCACAAAGACAAAGCCCACTCTAGTCTCCCCAGCCTATACACGCTAGCCCCTTCCAGAGGTCACGTGCCATTAAGGAAGAGCTGTATAAAACAGGTGGTAGGGAATGGGTGGGTACTCAGGTCAGGGTCTCCACACCCTCCCTACCCCTCCATGATGGGGGTATATAGTCAACAAGCCCGGCTGGGGTGCCCTTTGACTGCCTCAAGATGGCAGTTGTTTGGCTCAGAGGATAGTCACAACATAGGAGTATGCTGCCACGCCCACTTTTTGCACAGGTGCTGTTTGTGTGGCAAGAGCTTTATGGATGGAGTCCCTCATCTGATGTCTAAATGCGTGTGCCACAAGCCAATGTAGTCAGGAGAGGAGAGTGTTTTAGTCAGCATTCTTACCACTGTGACAGAACAGTGGACATAATGTTACGATTATTTTGCTCAGGGTTTCAGGTGTCTGTCCATCCTGGCCAGAAGGGTTTGGTGAAGCAACTCCCATCATAGTGGCCAGGAAACAGCAAAAGGGATACTGGAAAGAGCCAGGACCAGATCCAGGCCCCACCCTTCCTACCTTTCACCACTTCCTAATAATGCCACCATGAAATGACCCATCCAGGGATTAACTCCTTGATTATGTCAGGGTCCTTATGACCTAACATTGTCTGGGGACTCAGATGCTCCCGGGTGTGTCTCACTAATCCCTTGGGTGCTTTTCAATGCAGTCAAGCTAACATTTAGCAGCCAGGAGGTCATGGACTCAGCAATGTAACTTCACACATTGTCTCAGGGAAAATAAGAGACAGTAAGTGTGAAATGACCTCCAGGGGCTGGGGATGTGGCTCAGCGGGTGAAGTGCTTGCCTAGCATGCATGAAGCTCTGGTTTTGATCCTCAGCACGGCACAAAACCAGGTGTCAGGAGTTCTAAGTCATTCCTAGCTACATAGGTCAGTTTAGGCTACATGAGACTTTGGTTCCAAAACAAAAACCTCCTGGCTTTTGTTCCTGGAAAGTCCTGGAAGTTAAGCAGCCCATATGAAGAGTTATTTCTAGGCTTTGGTCTCTATTTCTAGCCACCAGAAAGACATGGGATCAAACCCTCGTGTAGCTTCTAGGGGATAATCTGAGTGCCAGATGTCGGCTGAAAGCTGCACCCCACTGAAACTGCATGGAACTCACAAACAAGCCTGGGCCGACAGCAGGGAAAGGGCACTTGGGGGGGGGGGCGGTTGGGCAGATGGGTGGAGTGAGGAGTGCTGTCTGCTGGGTGTCCAGACACTGTGGGTACCCTTACCCCAAAGCACAAGCCCATCGAGGAAACACTAAGTCGGGCTAACTCATCCAGCTCTGGAGGGAGCTTCTGAGAAAATTCCAGCCATGACAACCAGAAGAAACAGACCAAGACTACTAGGCTGTGGAGCTTATGGTCGCTCGCTCGCTCGCACGCACGCACGCACGCAGAACTTCCAGGTGGAAGGCTGCTGGGAGATGGCAACAAACAGGCAAGGCTGAGAGCTAGGGAGGCTGACGGGGCTGACTGTGGAGAGTCCTGGACGGCATCTCCAATACCTGGGGAAAAAGAAAGAAAAAGAAATGTCCCCACAAGAGGGTTAGGGGCTAGAGCACTGCAGTCTTTGCCTAGCATGGGCTGACAGGGCATAAACAAACCCTGTAAAAGGGAGGAGAGGGGAGGGGAGGGGAGGGAAGGAAGTAGGGAACATGTGATCCTTTAATATCTTGAAGAAAAGACTGGAAAGCTATCAGCAGCAGATAAAAAAATGTACAGTCTACACAGTGATAATATTCAAAATCCTCAGCCATAAAAATAAAGGCCTTTTATTTGGTTTTCTATGCCATTACAAGATCATCTGGACAACGGTTCCGTGTCAGCAGAGCCTGTGGCCACACCATGTCTGCGCAGGGTGTCTACTACACTGGGGGGCTAGATGCAGGAGCCAGGCACCTCCCCAGGCTCTGGTTGCTGCTCCAGGTTAGGGGGTCACCTTCTTGTAGGTAATGTGAAGATGCTGAGTCATTGGCTGTGTAGTGGTTGCCATAGAGACCGTCTGTTCAAGTTTGCCTTCAGAATTCAGTCTGAATTTTCGAGTAATCTGAGTGGAGAACAAAACAAAGCACTTGAGTTTTATACCTTCAAAGCATTCAACAAGAGCCGGGTGTGGCAGCGCATGCCAGTAATCCTAGCACTCGGCGGCATGTTGGGACAAGAGAACTATCTCCAATTCTAGGTCAGCCTGGCTACACGAGTTCCAAGCTAGCCTAGGTTTTGTGTTGGAAAAAAAAAAATACCAAAGAAACACTGAAGCATCCACCTGTGTCTGTCGCTGTCACCAGCCTGTGAGCAGGTAAATAAGTCCACCACTGTGAAGCCTCTTGGCGTGAACCATAATGGGACACCAGCCACTTCCCTCAAGCAACAGGTAGACACAGCGCTGCTATGAGCTCAGCTTTCCAGAATGAACTATTGTTTGGTCTCTGTTAATATTAATGGGGTTCTGCTGCCTGTCACCTTCCATCTGAGCCTTAAACCACAGCAAATGTGTTCTGGGAGGCCTCAGGCCAGCACTTGGGGACCTCGGATCTGTTATATCACATGGCTCTTCCCACAGGAATATGAGTAGACCCTGAGTCATGTCCTGAATCACAGTCCTCGGGCATGAAATGCTTGTGGACAGTGTGACCGCAGGATAAATGGATGTCTAAACAACCCTCTAAGGGCCTCTCACTTCAGGGCTCCAGGACCATGGGCTGCCTCAGCCACACCCATTACTTGGACTCCCAACCCTTCTGCTGAGAAAGATAAAAATGTCAGTCATTACAAGTTCAGGTAGAAGGGCTGAAGAGATGGTTCAGTGGTTAAGAGAACTTACTGCTCTATCACACGCACGCACGCGCACACACACGCACGCACGCACGCACGCACGCACGCACGCACGCACGCACGCACGCACGCACGCACGCACGCACGCACGCACGCACCTGAAAACAGAAAAAGAAATCAGAAGTCCCTTTAGGGACTGACAATGCAGTTCGGTTGGCAGAGTGCTTGCTTTCATGTGTGAAGCCCTGGGTAAGATCCCCATCTCTGAATAACCTGGATGTGGTGGTGCACACCTGTAATCCCAATACCTGGGAGGCAGAGGTAGGAGGATCATGAGTTCAAGGCCAGCCTGGGATGTTTGAGACCCTGTTATTAAAAAAACAAAGGCCTTGCATGGATTCGGTGCCTGTCTAGTTGAGAAAATCACCGGGCTTCCACCGGACTCCCAGACCCATTCCCCACAAGAGCTGGGGACAAGACCTAGCAGAAACAGACCAGTGAGTCCAGTTCTCAAGAACTGCCGTGGCAAGGGGACCGTACGGACAGACTCAATTGACCTCTTTATCTTCTTATGCTGGAATTGAAGGGGGAGGGGTAGAAGAAAAAAGCCAAGAATGTAAACAGAAGCATGAAGAGACTGCAGAAACTGTCCCCAGCAGAAACTGTCCCCCAGCAGAAACTGTCCCCCAGCAGGGCAGCAAGGCGCCCACCCTGGAGTTACCAGGAGACATCGGAGATTCAGCATGCAACTAGGATTGGAAAATGGACAGAAGGAAATATACAGACTAAAGCCTGGGCAAAAGAGGTAAGATGGCAACTGAGGCAAGACAGAGAGATGGGAAACAGGATGACTCGGGAAGAGAAAGCCTTTACCTCAGGGTCTGGTACTTGGTTCTTGCTGACTGAGCAGTAAGGGCTTCAATGTATCTGACAGAATTAAACCTGATGCTAACAAGCTGAGCAGTGTGCAGTCTACAACTCAGGCCAGCCCGGGCTCCATGGTGCACATGGGAAGGGCAGAGCAGCAGAGTACAAAGGGCAGGCCAGGCCAGGCTGGTGGCTTTGCTTTCCACCAGCTTCCTTAACCCTGAAGTGTTGAACCTGCAGTTCCATTTAACAGTTAAGGCCTTTACCCTGCGAAGTCCTTCTCAAAAGATGCTGGAGTGGAGTGGAGAAAAGACAAACACACAGACTGTACTACCCAGCTCTTAGTAACAGATAGAAAATCCAGACAAAATGAGGCTGGAGAGATGGTTCAGTGGTTAAGAGCACTGTCTGTTCTTCCAGAGGACCTGGGTTCAATTCCCAGCATCCATATGGCTGATCACACCTGTCTGTAACTCCAGTTCCAGGGGATCTGACACCCTCACACAGATGTACATGCAGGCAAAACACCAATGAACATAAAATAAAATAAAGGATATGAATAAATGCTTCAATGAAGACCAGAATAACATAAACAACTAGTTAAATGAATTAATGAAAACAATTCAAGATGTGAAAATAGAATTTAACAAAGAAATAGAATCAGTAAAGACACACTGAAATAAAACTTCAGAAGTCAAACAAAAAGCTGAGATAAAAGCCTCACCAACAGATCAAACCAAGTAGAAGGCAGAGTTTCACATCTGGAAGACAAGGAAAAAGGAATGGACAGCTCAGTCAAAGAAAATCTTAGATCTAAAACACCCAGGCACAAAGCATTCAGAAAATCTGGGACATTATGAAAAGACCAAACCTATAAATAATAAGTACAGAGGAAGAAGAAGACACCTAGATCAAATGCACAGAAAAATATTTTTAGCAAAATCAACCCTACAGATAGAGATGACTATCAAGGTACGAGAGACATACAGGATACAAATAATCAGGACCAGAAGAGGCTTCCCACTATACATAATCAAACAGTAAACGTGCAGAACAAGAGAAGGGGCATTAAAAACTGCAAGGGACGCTGAGCAATGGCGGTGCCACGCCTTAACCCCAGCACTCTGGAGGCGGAGGCAGGCGATCTCTGAGTTTGAGGCCAGCCTGGTCTACAGATGGAGTTCCAGGACAGCCAGGGCTGTTACACAGAGAAACCCTGTTTCAAAAAACAACAAAACTGGGCTGGTGAGATGGCTCTGAGGTTAAGAGCACTGGCTGCGCTTCCGGAGGTCCTGAGTTCAATTCCCAGCAACCACATGGTGAATCGCAACCATCTATCATGAGATCTGGTGCCCATTCTGGTGTGCAGGCAAACATGCAGACTGAACACTGTATATGTCATAAGAAGAAAAGGGAGACATTATAATAGACACCAAGGAACTGACTCCGGCACACCTCAGACGATTCTGCAAGGTAGGACATTTGCCAAGTCTTCGTGTGACACCACTATTGTTGCAGGGCATTTGAGCACACTGGGACCCTGAATCTGCATTATTTACGGGAAAAGCCTGCCTCTAGCTGCGGTATGGCCCAGTCCCAGTACACACTCTTCATCTACGAGCTTTCTGTTTGTTGTTATCAGGGTGAAATAAAATCTGCCATAGGTCAAGCAAGTAGTAGTTGACAGGAAGTAGTCATAGAGAGTAAGAGGGAATCAGGAAGATGGATAGAAAGACACACAGGAAGTAGTAGGGAGGGGCTTTGGGGTTTGGTGGCCCTCTTTGGTTTGGGGCGCTGGAAGAGAAGGTCTCTTTCTGGGATGCCAGTGAAGGAGGAGGCCAGCTGCCTGTCTTCTCTGCTTCTCTGAGGTAGCAGGTTTTTCACCTCGGCATCTGGCTCCTGGGTCTTTATTGGTAAAATAAAAGGATAGAGACTTAGTCAAAACAACATTTGCTTCCCTACGTGGAGGTGGCTGAGGCAGTGGTGGTGGGATGTGAAGGCTCCTCTGAGCTGCAGAGATGTAGTCAGTAGCCGAGGCAGCAACAGGGTGAGCTGCAGCCTCTGTGCCACAGATATAAACACACTATTACTGCGATTATCACAACCACACAAAGACTCAACAACAACAATAAAAACATAAGAAAAAGAGGCATGGTAAAAACAGGCATGTTGATCAATGGAATAGAAATGAAGAAAAGACACACATATAACTCCACATACCTACAGAAACTTAAGTGTGTATGTGTGTGTACATACGCTTTCTGAGACAAGGTCTCACTATGTAGACCAGGCTGGCCTTGAACTATAGAAACTCTGCCTCCCAAGTGCTAGAATTAAAGGTGTGAGCCACCAGGCCCAGCCTCATTTCTGACAAAGAAACAAAACACGGAACTTACACTGGAGAAAAGACAGCGTATTTAACAAATCATGGTACTCCAATGGATAACTGCAGATAGGAGAATGAAAGCAGATTCACATCAAGTACCACGCGCAGCAGCCAACTCTAACAGACCTTCACTCTCAAAGTGGCGATTTGCCTTAACTATTTGGAACAGCAAAGGACTTTCCGAACAGGATTCTGACAGCACAGGCATTAATAAATAGAACCTCATCCATAAAACACTTCTGTATAGCAAAGGACATAAAAGAAACAACTAGCCAGGTGGTGATGGCACATACGTTTAATCCCAGCACTTGGGAGGCAGAAGCAGATGGAACGCTGAGGTCAAGGTCAGCCTGGTCTACAGAGAGAGTTCCAGGACTGCCAGAGTTACACAGAGAAACCTTCTCGAAATACAACAAACAACTAACCAAATAAATATGCAGGTGGAAAGAAACAGGCCTTATGTTCTTATGAGCATGGTCTAAGAGACACACAGTACCTTAAAAGCCACAAGTCACTCAGCAGGCAAAAGTCAGAGCATACTGAATCACACAGAAAGGCAAGTATGACAGATTAATGGAAAAAAGCAAAGTCATAAAGGCACAAGAAAATGAGGTAGTATTTTTATTATTATTATTTTGGAGTAGAAATCAAACTCCTAAGCAGGATCTGAGTTCAGATGGCATCATAAATGAAGGCACTGACTGGGCCACACCACAACAGACAACAAATAACAGCCGCAGCACGTAGAAAACCTCCTCTAAGTCAGCAATAGCATCACAACCTACAGAGCACCCAGGTAAACGGAATACACAAGGTAACACACTCACAAGTGAGAGTGACCACAAGAACTGAGCGGGAACCAGTGACGGTCAGGCAATGCTCTACTTTCACTGTTAAACAATGTATCAGCGTCTACCACCCCAGCTCAGACACAAAGGGATATTTGTGACGGGAAACAACAAACCCGAAAGGGGCAGGGCTCAGGTATGACAGCAGGGACCACTCACATGGGCGGGTGGGGATGAAAATAGTAAGAGCTGCAGACAGCAGTAGGGTCTTGTATGTCTGTTCATCAAATGCTCTGGGAACATTTGAGACGGAGGCTGGGCTCACCTGCTCCACGTGGGGCTCCTTGGCAAAGGAGATCCTGGAGATGGAATGGGATGAGATACAGAGCTCCTGCCCGTTCACTTCACCTTCCTCCACTTCCACGATACCTGCAAGGGAGGGCAGTTAGTGTAGTGCCAAGCCACGCCCACCTTCAGAAGCATTGTGGGCAGTCCTGGGAAACCCGAACTTTGCTACCATCCAGGTTCAGCCTTTCTTCCTTGCAGATACCAAGGTGATGACTCAGAATTCATTCTCTCTCTCTCTCTGTTTATATTCATGTGGGGGTCAGAGGTCAACTGTGAGCGTTCTCTTCTGTGGCTTTCTTTCTTACTCTTTTTGGAGACATTCAGGCTCTCACTGAACTTGCTCTCACCCTCTTGCTAGGCTGGCTAGTAGCCAGAAAGCCCTTGAGATCTGCCAGTCTCTGTACTCTGAGGCTGGGGTTACAGGGGTGGAGCATTATCAGGGGATACTAGAGGTCCCGGACTCAGGTCTCATGCTTGCACAGAAAGCACTTTGCCCACGAAGCCATCTCCCCAGCCCCCATACCTGTTTTTGAGAAGGGGGTCTCATTACGTTGCTGAGGCTGGTCTGGAGTTCATAAGGTAAGTCCCTCCTGCCTCACCCCTCTACGTAATGGGAGTATAAGAAGGCTAAATGCTCGATGGAGGGTCGCCCTCTGCAGAGGTGCCTGAACCCCAGCCCTCCTACCTTACCTGCATTTCTCAGTGGGCTAGGAGTAGTCCCCCTTAGTGATACCACCCATGCTGAAGAAGGAAGCACACACAGACAGCAGCTCTCGGGCTTTTGCGTACATCCATGTCTGACAGTGCCTGGGGCTAGCATCATTCCACATTAGCTAACCCTGACCAGGAGTGAGACTGGACATGGTCAAAGTCACACAGGCTGCTGAGTGATTTCTGAGATATCAGCTTGCCAGACTTCCAAAGACCATGTGGCTGGTTGACCTGTTCTTGCCGGGACCTAGCCTTTGGGCATGCTCTGTGCTGGGAGGAGTCTCAAGTCTGTGGAGAGCTCTCTATTCACCATCTCTATGATACCTGTGACGACTGCTGCTGCAGCACTGGCCAGCAGGCCCTGGGCGGGCACCATACCTGTGTTCTGGGCACTGATAAAGGCCACCTTGTTGGTGTCAGGCTTGAGGCGGATGAAGCCACACTCTCTGTGCATTGGCTTATGTGTGTCTGGATGGAAGGAATTGAACCTGGAAGGGAAATCACAGACATGAAACAGACACAGGACCTCAAAATGTGCTACAGCAACATGATCAACAACTGCCACCTTGGAGATCACCTCAGCCTCATAGTCATGGTAACGAAATGAATAAGCAAACACAGTGGTAGCTAGGCCTATAGAAACAAGTGACAGAGCTTTTTGTTTCTTCAGACAGGGTCTTACCGTATAGTCCTGGCTGGCCTGTCACTCACAACCTGCCTCTGTCTCCCAAACACTGCGATTGAAGGCATGTGTCACCACACCCAGCTAATAAGAGTTTTTAACACTCCCGGCAGAAGGGGAGTTATAGGACCCTGGGGACTCTGGCCATCATTTTCTTCCGCCTCTCCTCTGAGCCATAAATGACTCTGGGAATTGCTGGAGCACACTGAGTAACTAAAGGGTCCCATGAGGTCATCATCTAAGATGAGATGAGACTTTGCAGAGATACATCTACTTGAGGGTCACCTATAATCTCGCAAGGAACCTCAATAACTTCACTGGTTTGACAACCAACTTTGGTCTTTAGTTGAAGAGACATTTGTTCGTGCAACAAACTTGTGTCCTACTGTGGGACAGCAGAGTTCTGATGAATCTGGGAATAGCAATGGTATAACCTTTGTTTGTGTAGCAAATACAACTAAGACCAAACTACCTTAGGACAGGGTATCAGGGGCTTCTTTCCCATGTGGTATGGGTATGTGCCTTTCTGTTATGGCAGCAGTTGCACGGGCCTTGCTCTGAGTAGGAAGACACATAACTAGCGCGGAGACATTTGGGGGTGGAGTGTCCATGGTGGTGCTGGGGGGGCATTCCTCAGGATGGCTTCCCTGCCCCATGATCACCGAGTGGCATGCCGCCTGGATTAGGGTTAGCAGAGTCCAACCTGAACACAGCTACGAACGAGAGAACAGGCTGCAGAGAGTAGTACAGGTCGGACAAGACTCCAGCAAGCTGCGACAGCAGTTGTGTGACCGCTAGTATACATAATAAAACATGCAACCAAAACCAGGGCGGCTGCCCAGCCAGACTGGTCTTATGTAAAGTAAGAATTACGGTGGGAAGGGCCATGCAGTTATTTTCCATGGCAGTCTCTAATTTAGCAGGTAAAGTAGATCAAAGCGGATGTGTTAGAAGAGTTGCTGGCTCACCACTTCTTGCTGCTGGGAGGGGGCGGAAGGGGAAGAGCATAAATTAGATCTGATTAGAGTCCCTCCTGTGAACAGGGAAAAGATAAGGGAAAAATGACAGCAGTTACTGCTCAGGTCCAACTTCTGATACATGGGAAGGGAAAGTCTAAGATCCAGCAGGCAGACTAGGTGTACAGAAAACCAAAGAGTCAGGGGAATACTCTACCTTGGAACAGCTTGATTTGGGAAGGACTTGTAAGAAGAAAATGAAAGGGGGTTGGAGAAATGGTTCAGAGGTTAAGAGCCCTGGCTGCTCTTTCCAGAGGTCATGAGTTCAATTCCCAGCAACCTCACAGTGGCTCACAACCATCTATAGTGAGATCTGGTGCCCTCTTCTGGCCTGCAGGCATACATGCAGGCAGAACATTATGTATGATAAATTAAAGGACGTGAAAGAACTCACAGCCAGGCTTGGCTCTTTAGTCTGTGGAACACGGGGCAGATGGGATTAGTCTGAGTGCTGTGGAAGGAGAGTAACTGAGTAATACAACCCACTCCTTCTTGGAACAAAGGTTGAATAACCCGAGACAACAGGACTCATATGCCATTAGGGACACTTGGTTATCAACAGCTGAGGTCCTCATGAATCAGGGTCTGAAAGAGGGGCAGAAGCTGCTGAGGACAGGTGGAGAGAGGAGGTCTATGGTGCCAAGTTCACTGAGCAGGAAGGGACTGTTTTCTCTATTCAAATACGGTGACTCAGCAGGGACCCCGGGAATGGGAGCGGAGCTTTAGTTAGCTGAGCCCCCTGCTGGGTGTGATCTTTACAAGGAACAAGGGATTTTGCTGAATCTGGGTGACTTAAAATGCTATTGGCCTTGGCTGTGGAGAGAAGACTTCTTACAGAGGGTGGTAACCAGGTCAGGTGCAAAGACTGGTTGGTTAAACTGCTGAGAATACTGGCTACCTGACACAGTGATCAAATGCTTTAAGAAGGAGAAAGGCAGCATACCGACTTTCCAAGGCTAAAGGGATGCTGCAGAAGAGGGAGGGAGGAGAACAAGCAAGAGCCAGAGGACAGAGGTCTGATGTGCTGGTTTTCTCTCAGGCATTACATGGTCATACTATTACCATTGTAGCATTTCCTTGATCCAGAAGCCACAGCAACAAAATACACAGAACAATATGGAATATGGTGATGGCTAGGTCTGTGGCAATAGAGCTATCAATACTCTTTAGCACAGGACCTTTACCTGGGATTCCATACATTACTCTCTCCTGCCCACCCAGCAGTTGCAAGTGACCCTGAGATGCTAGGATATACAGAAGTGGAAGGTTGTTGACTAAAAGGGACTCTATGATGCAGCTTCTCTGAGGCTGCTATCCACGATGGGGGGGGGGTGCTCTGTGGTAATACGGCTGTTTGGGGGCCACCTATGCTCCTATGAGTAACCTCTCACTCATGCACTGTAAAAATGTCCAACAAACTCAATGGTTCACCAAGTTAGACCTTGGCAGAATCCTTTGTTGTTGATGCCCTATCTGGGGTAAATGTTTTGTTTCCCCAGGAAAAGATCATGCAGCAATATAAAAAATATTGTGGAAAAACACTAGCTCTGAGTCTGAGGGACATGTTGTAACCTGGTCAGAAGTGGTTCCTGCAGACTCTGATCCTCAGCTCTATCTACCAGTCCATCACCTCCTTCCATTTCCTGTTTCTTTCAGGGTGTGTGTGTGTGTGTGCACGCGCGCGCGCACGTGCGTGTCTGTGTGTGTGTGTGTGTGTGTGTGTCTGTGTGCGCGTGTGTGTGTGTGTGCATGGTGGAAGAAGAGGGTAGAGTGAGCCAGAACCAGAAGCAGAATGTGTAGAAAGTGAGGTAACAAGCCATGAGGCACATGGTAGAACTTAGATAAGAAACATGGGCTAAGGTGTAAGAGCCGGTTAGCAACAAGCCTAAGCTATCAGCTGAGCATTTATAATTAATACTAAGTCTCTGTGTGGTTATTTGGGAGAGTCAGCTGGTGGGACAGACTGACAGAAAAGTACATCTATATCAGACCTAATAATATGGAGTATCAGGCCTTTCAGCTCATACATTTCAGTTTTCAGTTCTAGGCACCGCTGTAGATAATCACAGTAGAACCCTGCCTTACCAAACTTTCTCTCTGGATTTTTTTTTTTTTTTTTTTTTTTTTTTAGACAGAGTCTCAATGTGTTATCTCTGGCTTGCCTGGAACTTACTATGTAGACCAAGCTGACCTTGAACTTAAAGAGATCTGCATGCCTCTGTCTCCCCAATGCTGGGATTAAATAGAACACTTATTTTTATGTAAGAGCCCAACTACTCTCTACGGTAGAAATGGAACAGGCATTGAATTAGGGTATAATTTCTAATTAACCTTTGTGCATAATCATATTGACCCAGTGCACATGTCTATAATCCCAGCACTTATGAGGCAAAAACTAAAGGCCAGCATGGTCTACAGTGTCATAACCTGACATGAAAGGTAAACAGACGGCCTCTGGGCTGGGCTGTGAATGTCCACGGCCCCGTGTAGACAGCCTGCTCATGCACAAGGCCTAGAGGGAGAGAGAGGGGAAGACAGAGGGAGAAAGGAGAGAGAAAGAAAGAAGGGAGTGAAGGGAGGGAAGGAAGTAGGGAAGGACAGAGGGAGGAAGGGAATAGAAAAGTAAGGAGCAAGCCAGACTTATACTATCTGGGTCAGGGCATTGGTGGCATACACCTTTAATCCCAGCCTCGGTAGGCAGAGGCAGAAGAGTCTCTGAGAGTTCAAGGCCAGCCTGGTCTACAGGTTCAAGGCCAGGACTGGCTCCAAAGCTACACAGAGAAAACCCTGTCTCGAAAAAACAAACAAACAAATAAACAAACGAACGATCGGGCTTCACACTGGCTGGGCAAGTCTTCCACAACTCAGCTATGTCCTCAGCTCTTTCACAGTTTCATTGTTACTTTTATTTTGTATGTATGGGTGTTTTACCTACATGTCTGTCTGTATAGAACACACATTCGGGGCGCCTTATAGAGCTGGAGAGGGACTGGATCCCTGGAACTGTAGTTACAGATGGTTGTTAGTCACCTTGTGGGTGTTAGGAATAGAACCCAGGACCTAGGTCCTCTAGGAAAGCAACCGGAGCTCTTACAGAGGAACCGTCCCCCCAATCCCATACCTAACTCTCTTCACGTTTTAACTTTTGAGACAATCTTGCTGTGCAGCCCTTGAACTTGTCATCATCCCGTCTTCCAAATGCTGGGATTACAGGCACTAGCAGAGTTGGCTGTTCTAGACTATCTAGAGATTTATTTATTTTTTAAAGACTGTTTAATGTTTCCTCATGTGTGTGCTTGTGTGTATGGCATGTGTGTGGAGGTACCTGTGGGTGGATAGCAGAAGTCAGGTTACAGGTAGTTTAGTTTTAAGCTACACGACATGAGTTCTAAATGCCAAAGAGTCCCTTTGGAAAAGAAATATGCAATCGTAACTGGTAAGCCATCTTTCAGCCCAAGATTTATTTTTATTTTATGTGTATGGGTGTCTGCCTACGTGGGTGCCTATATACCAGATGTGTGGTGCCCACGAAGCCAGAAAAGAGCATCAGATCCCCTGAAATAGATGGCTGCTAGGTGTCATGTGGGTGCTGGGAACTGAACCTCTGAAATGGATTGAACTCAGGTCGTCAGGCTGGAAGGCTCAACTACCATCACCCACTGACCCATCTTGTCTGCCCCTAATTAAGATTCTTTTTTTTTGTTTGTTTGTTTGTTTTTCAATACAGGGTTTCTCTGTGGCTTTGGATGCTGTCCTGGAACTCACTCTGTAGACCAGGCTGGTCTTGAACTCACAGAGATCTGCCTCTGCCTCTCGGGAGTGCTGGGATTAAAGGCGTGCACCACCATGGCCCAGCTCCGATTATGATTCTTAACACAGAACTGTATAGTGGAGACTGAAGCAGAAATGGAATTTGGCTTTTTTATGTGAGGTGCAGGGGAATAACTCTAGGGCTTGTACTTATGACAAAACCACTCTACCACTGAGCTATGCTCCTACCCTATTTAAACTTGCTAAACACATATATTACGTTTGTAATTACATTTCAGCTATCCTTAAAAGCAACACTATTTCCTATCGAGAACCAGAAACTGTCTTGAACGCCTCACCTAGCACAGGGCGAAAGTAAAAGAAAGCCACACCCTCTTATTCAACGACACTAGACGACTGATTTTCCACACACAGGTTAATTAAATACATACCAATCAATTTTCTGCTTGGATTAACAAACTTGTAAACTTGTCATCTGCCTAACATCTTAAAGAATATCGTGGAGCAACCAAGTACCATTTTTACCAACCCTGTGCCTCTGCTGCCAGGTTTTGGGAAAGCGAGAGCTTTTCTGAAGCAAATCTACAGTTGCTTTTGCCTGGCATGTCTTTGATCTCTCTGTAGTTATCTGAAGACCTAGGCAGGTGGGGACTTACGAGAAGTTGAGCATAGGCTGGCCCACATGGGAGAAATGCACCTCCTCCAGGTACTGGAAGGGCTGCAGTGTCGGAAAGGTACCAACTCCCGGCGGGTCCGACAGCCAGGTACCCAGCATCCAGGACAGCGGCTCCACCACTGGGTTCATCTTGGGAGGCTCTGAAAATGAAAGGATGGGACAGTAAACGACTTGCTTCCACCAGCGGTTTGCTAGGCTTTGGATGGAGACCCACATGCTGCTGGGATGTACTTTTGCCAGAGCAGGCACACAACCCTCAAATGCCCTGTGGTGAGATCGTGTGCAGTGCCCAGGGTCTGGGGAGCGAGGGCAACGAAGGAAGGAAAGCCGGAGCCCCCTTCTCCAGGCCCCGGAGGCCTGGGGCTGGAAAGCAGTAGGAGGGCTACAGACCCAGAGGCGAAAAGCTACAGGGCTGGAGAGGGAGGTGAGGCTGCAACTGGAGGCTGACAGCTTCCTTCCAAGAAGTTTCACTCTCCTTTTTATTCAGCTCTGTGTTCTTCATCCACAGGGCTCAACTGTCTCCTGTGTGAGGGTGGCACACTGGAAACAGGGATGAGGTACAGTACAGCAGGGCGGGCTGATGGCTGCTCAGCAGGTGCTCTCCCAACTCTGTAGGAGGCTGTGTAGGATAAGGAGCACCAGGCTGGTCACGTGTGGCCAGGATACCCCTGGTACCTTCCTGTGACTTAAGTCTGAGTACTGCATCTGGAGTTTGGAAAGCGACATGAAGGATGGGTTGCACTAGAGAGGGACAAGCTCAGTCTAACAGGTGGGAGCCTTTACCAAGCAACCGACACACCCACTTCTGGAAAGCAACTATTCACAGTGTGCTCCAAGACAGCTGTGCAGGGCTGGCCAGGACAGCCTTGGGAACTACTTCAGTTCCGATACCATGAGAGATTTGGGAAGAATATCCAGAAAGGGGGAGACCTTTAAAGGTAGAGGAGAGCACTTATAGGAGTCAGTTGTCTCCTACCATGTGGATTCCAGGAGTTAAACTCAGCTCATCAGATTTGGCAGCAAGTGTCTTTACCAACTGAGTCATCATCCGGACAGTCCTTGAAAATGGCTTCATGGCATTGGAGAAATGGCCTAGCTATTAAGAGCACTCATGCTCTGGAGGAGCGGGGCTCAAGTCCTAGCACCACATAGCCATCCATGATTCCAGTTCTGGGTGCCCTGATGCCATCTTCTGACCTCTTCAGGCACCAAAAACATGCCTCATGTACATTTTCACATAAAATATTTAACTGTCACACAGAATTTTAATTATCCTTATTCACATATATATTTGTGTGTCTATGTGAGTGAGGCAGGTCAAATCCTGGACTTCTCCACTGGATCTCGGGCAGACCAAGCTCCCATCTGCTCCCTATGCTTAGGGTGCTGAGCTAGCCTCACACTTCAGCCGAATGAAGCCTCTATCCAAGGGGCAGGGGTCAGCTGAAAAACTCTCCAGTGAGGCTTATGACCTCAAGCTGTTCCAACACAGGGCACAGTGAACTCAGTCATGTTGAGCAGACAGGACAGTGTGCTGCTAATTCAATGTCATGATCAGCGACGTAACACCTGAGCCCTTGGGGGGGGGGCAATACAGGTGCCTTGCTCTGGAGAGGGGGCAGATGAGCCTGGCGACATTAAACCACAGGGGACTGTGTATGGGGAAGCGGGGCTGTGTATGTAGCTGACTTGAAGCCAGCCCCATGCCTCAGAGTGTCTCTGTGGGAAGCCATGATGGATATGTGACATCTTGTACGTTGTCTCTCTTACAGTTCTTTCCACACACCTACTAGAAAGCACACAGGAAACCGAGTCCTATCATTTTCTTGCCTACAGGCATGTCTGTACCCCATGCATGGTTAGCATGTATATCCTATGGATACATATGTCCCATATGACTTTTGTTTTGTTCCCCTGTTATGAGCCTGCAGGCAGCATAGGGATGATCTATGTCTGCCCCCTAGGGTGGAAGGCTTGTAACAACAGTGCAGTCTCCTGATAGGGGGCTTCCTCAGGGAGGGGTCAAGTAACATCTCAGGAGGCAGAGCTAGAATCAAGGCCAGCACCAATGTTCATGATCCACACCCGACTCTAGTCATATACTCCATTAATGCCCCTTCCCAGAATCCACCGGGCCCATTCCTATCCCCAGTACCCTCGACTACCCCTCACCTTTGCCTGGCATTGCCTTTATTCCAGATACCCCTGCTGTGGAATAATCCTTCTGTATACTGTAAATTACTCTGTGATTGGCTTAATAAAGAAGCTGACTGGCCAACAGCTGGACAGGACAAGGTTAGGTGGGAAAAACCAGACTAAGGACACCGGGAAGCAGGGGGAGTCAGAGGAGTCGGCAGGGGGAGTCAGAGGAGTCGGCAGAGAGACACGGAGAGGAAACAGGAGGTGCAAGATGAAAGGGAGGTACCACCATGTGGCAGAATGTAGATGAATACAAATGGGTTAATTAAGTTGAAAGAGCTAGTTAGTAATGAACCTGAGCCATTGGCTGAGCATTATAATTAATATTGAGTCTCCATGCCGGTTCTTTGGGAATTGGCAGGGGGGAAGAAAAGTCCACTATACACCTGTTAGGAATCACTCAGCTCCTCCCTCCTGGAGTTCTGCGTCATTGCTGGGTACATGTTCCTCCAGCAAAAACAAACTCAGCCCCCTCAAAGTCTGGCTTTACAAGGCTTCCAAAGAGGATGGTCCTCAATGTCAGGCAAGAGACACACACCAGGAGAGGGAGGACAGAGAAAGACAGACTGGTCCCGATCCTGCGTTTGTTCCCTCCAATCTGTCTGAGATACATAAAAAGTCAGCACCATTGCTGTCTGTTCCAGGAACTAAAATGATTTTAAAAGGTGAGGGTGCTCACTGCCAAGCATGACAGAGTTGGATCCCTAGGAGCCACAGTGGAAGGAGAGATCCAACTCCCCCAAGTGGGTGCTGGATGTGAACTCAGGTCCTCTGGAAGAACAGTAAGTTCTTCTAACCACTGAGCCACCTCTTCGGCCCCTGTGGGACAGGTCTCTCTCAGGCTGTGACTCAGGTTAACCATGAGGTCCTCCTGCGCAGCTTTGAGAGTACCTGGATCACAGCATGTGTTAGCAAGCCTGGCGACTGTACCCTTAAACTCCTGAGCAACGCTGTTGCTCCTGCAACACATTCTCCATAAACCCAAAGGACCAAATGGTGAGATGTGAGCGAGGAAGCCTAATTCGGGAAGCTGGAAGATGAAGCAAACCTCCACAGCAGTGTACTTAGGAGGTAGCACCACGCATGCCAACTCTTGGTCCCTTGTTGGTGGCGCTGCTGTTTGGGGAGGGGAGCATTAGGAGGTGTGGCCACTTCCAGTATGCTTTCCTTTGTCCCTATGGTTGAAGATGTGAGCTCTGAGCTTCCTGCTCTGGCCACCATGCCTGCCAGCCCCTGCCATAAAGGACTGCTATCCCTCTGGAACATAAGCCCAAATAAACTCTTTCTTCTATAAGGTGCTGTAGTCATGGTGTTTACCACAGCAACAGAAAAATTACTAATATACCCAACCAGCAGCCAAAAGAATATAAAAGTGAAGATAAGGACGCACAGGTAAATGGAGTAGAGCTCCTTCTTGGGAGACATGCTGGTGTTTCCCAGCACAGATGTGGGCAGAGAGCTGGCCCAAACAAAGAGAAAGTCTCAATGGGACTCAATGATGTAGTTTAAAAAAAAAAGAAAAAAAGAAAAAAAAAACACTAAAATTTTGAAAAAGGTGATAACAGAGTAGAACCCAGCAACATGTTGCTATACCCCCAGGCGCAGGTCCTACAGAAATCAAGCACCCACTAAAGTCAGCCCTAATTATTTTCAGCAGCATTATTCACCATCACAGAACTCACATCCAATGCCACTGAATAAGGTGTAACACGGCATGTCCAGACAGTGAACATTACTCACTCACAAAAGCAAACTCATTACCAACTCTGCAACACAGGTGAGCCTGGGTGAAAGGCACAGACTCAGCAGGTTTTACCTGGTCCAATCTTGTGAAATGGCCAGGGCTCCCATTACACAGAGGGCAAGCAGTCAGTGTTCCTCCACGGCGGAAGGCACAGGGAAAGAAGATGGGTGGTAAGCATCTGGTAGCAGACCTTGGCTTCCAGCCCTATGCTTGCTGCAGACCTGAGGTAGCAGCACCAGAGATGGATGTGGCTGGCTCAGACACGTGCACAGGCTTCCCAGAACTCAGTCTAGAAAAGTAATTTCCAGTATCCAGAACTTTAAAGCTATTGGTCACTTAATGAAATGACAGTTTTTGTTTTTTTTTTTCTTTTTTTGGATAATGACATCAAATAAAATTATTATTAAAATAGTTACACTGGTTTCCTTCTACCTTCTTAAAGTGGTTATTAAGAAGTTTAAGTGCCAGGCACTGGTAGTGCACGCCTTTAATCCCAGCACTTGGGAGGCAGAGGCAGGCAGATCTCTGTGAGTTCTAGTCCTACCTGGTCTACAAAGGGAGCTCCAGGCTGTTGTTACACAGAGAACTCCCCCTCCACTCCCCAAAAAGTTTCAAGTTTAAGTGAGGAGCTGGAGAGATGGCTCAGTGGGGACCTGAATGAAATAGGACACCTGCTGTCATGCCGGGACACAGGTCTACTGTTACCATACTGCTAACTTCAGTAAATCCAGAGACAAACAACTCACTTTCTAAACATTTGTTCAAATGTAAACAACTGGTGGGATGAGTCACATAGTCTGGTCCTGCTGCCGGGTCTACTACTTAGTCACTGCATTGTTGGGTGTGGTGTCCTAAAGCCTGCGAGGGTGTAGGGCTGGTATCTTTAGCTGCTCGGCCTCTGTATACTACTGTGCTCTCCTTATTTGCTCCCTCTTTCATCCTTTTCTCTTCTGGGCAGGGACCCCTGGCTATTCTGGACCGATCTGTATAGCTCTCAGCTTCAACTCGGAAAAGGTTTCATGCTGTTCAGTGTTATCCTGGGAACAGGTTCCAGAAAGCAACTAGTGCTACAGGAATTATCCCACCGAGGAAGTATTCAGTTACTACCTCAACAAAGAGCAAGGGGAATGAACCAAACAACAGACTGACATCAAATACCTGTGAGAGCTAAGTGGACATGGTAAAGTACACATTTACCCAGGGCAGGCAATGTGCTTCTGCAAAGCTTGGCCAGGTTGAGCCACGGCCTCTGAGCAAGGAGGTTTTCATGTAGAAGCAGGGTTGGTTCCAAGTGTCTGCGTACCCTCCCCTGACAGTTCATGGAGAGGCTAGAGAGAAGGCTCAAAGCATTGGGTACCACACAGTAAAGAAATCAGAGGTGTCCCAAGATAGGGTGAGGACACAAAAGGAGAGGAAATGGATGTGGAGGGGGGCAGAGTGAAGGTGTGTAGGTCACAAGGGCCAAGAGGGATAATAGCCTCAGGCTGGTAGAAGCACCAGACAGCTGCCTGCTCAGCACACGGGCACCTTGGCATAGGTTCAGCATCTCCCTGAAAAAGGCAGGACTGCTGAGTGCTGTAGCTTGGTGCCTTGCCCAATTCTGGCTAAAGCCCATTAAGAAATGTCTGTGGATCAATGTGACATGATAAAATGCACCTCAGGCTATGGTAGCCACTTTATAAACTGCAAAGCCAGGCACTGTCAGTCCTGTGGAATGTGAGCTTCTTGAGTTGGTCTGTGACACTTGGCAAGTGAAAGCAAACGCAGACCACAAGACTCTCTGGGGACGAGTAGGAAATACACGGCTGGAAATGAAGGGCATACCTTCTTGTCTACACATCAGGATGCTCAGAGTGTCAAGGTTCATGACCCACTACACGGGTGCAGCGTAGGAGAGACTGTCACCACCGAGCCCTGGCTCTCCTCTCCCAGTTTGCTGTCCTTCAAGGGTGCCAGTTTGGACAAGTGACAGCAGGTGGGCACTGAACAGTCAGCGCTTCCACCCTGGCAGTAAACTTGGACTACCCTGGGTGGGCTGGCTCACGCTCTCTGCTCTCCTACGATCCCAGTGTCCCTGCTTGGAAACTGCTGCCAGCCCTGGCCACTCTCCTTGCTTCCAGTGAAGTGTGGGGCAGCGGGTGAAGACAAGCAAACCATTCTATAACCCAAACATCCAGCTACAGAACTTACATGTGTTGAAATCCAGCAAGAACTTTGTGTTTTACTGTATATAAATTTAATTTCATAAGGAAAATAAAAACAAAAAGTATAAGGATCTGGTCTATTTGTACCTTTCAATAATTAAAAAAAAACTAGATAAGCTTTTTTATTAATTTTCTTTTGGTTTCATTTTTCTTTTATTAAAATCTTAAACTACAAAAATAAAAATTTAAATTTTCTACAGTAAGTGACCTAAATATGGAAAGCAGGCTTACCCATCCCTAAGTTTTCTGAACTCCGATACACTCCGTCAAGGTTCCACAAGGTTATTTTCTGCCAATTGACGGGAAATGTGTGCACCTGGCTGTTATGGCATTGCAGGAAATGAATGCCAATCCAAAGAGAGCATTCTGGGAATTGTAGTCTTCTATAAAAGACTGAGTCTCAGAAGAATGTGGAAGACAGTCTAGGAGATCGCAGAATTTTAGAGCTAAGGGAACTCTGAAAACTGAACTGCATCTTATAAGTTAGGATCAGACCAGAGTTAACTGTCCCATCCAGAGGAAGGAGTAAGGATCTGTTGTTTCCACTGACTGGTGCTGAGGGAGCCAACTCACTAATCAGAAAACACAGCAGGGCAGACATAGAACAGACACTGTTTAGGAACATCTGCGGACCTTTTCTGTCTTTAAGAATGCTGTTCCACTTAGCTTAGTTTTAAACATGAGAGTTTTCAGTCTAGCAAATGGACTCCGGGGCCTGGAGACAGGACATGGGTAGGTACACATTTGCTGGGGCCTGGGGACAAAGTCCTTTATGACTCTTACCCTCATATCACTGCTTTGTTTGAAATGACAGTGTTCCCTGCTGCGGTGAGCAGAGAAAATGCCACTAATCACACAGCACTGCAGAATTTAAACAACAACAACAACCCAGCAGAGGCTGGCTGCCCATAGCACTGACAGAGGCCACCGAATTGCCTAAGAGGAAGCTTTCCAGCACGCGGCGCGGGGGTCTCCATCCCACTAGCGTCAAAATGACAATAAGGACCAATTGATCATTCATAACAGAAAGGGCACACACAGAAACAGGAAAACCAGAGATGATGAGTGGAAAATAGAACAAAACCGGTGACAGAATTCAAAACATATAAAACAGGCTCTCATATTATTCTTTGTGAAGATTATGTTTTGATTATCTAGTTAAGCCACTGAGAACTATTAGAACAACAGACTGATGTATCTGGGAAGAGAAACCTCAGTTGAGAAAATACCACCACCAGAAGTCTTGTAGGTAAGTCTGTAGGGTATTGTGAAATAAACCCCTTCCTCTCCAAGTAGCTTTTGGCTAAGGTGCTTTATCACAGTAGGAGAAAGCTACTAAGACAGTTGGTGAGTTATTAAAGTTAGCAGCTGCTCACACATTAGCAATAACCAAATTTAACAGTGGTGTGGGGGCTTCTAGTTTCAACTCTGAGAAGCAAATGGCTGCAGTATAGTGGACAGACCTGCAATCCCAACACTCGGAAGCCAAAGGCAAGAACACCGCCAGAGTCCAGGCTGAGCTACACTGGGAGCACCAGGCCAGCCAGGAGTACATCTGTTTAGAAATGAGAGAGGGAGGGGGGAAGGTGGATCTCTGTGAGTTCAAGGCCAGCCTGGTCTATGTAGTGAGTTCCAAGATATGGAGAGAGACCATGTTTCAAAAACAAAAGACAAAGACAGGTGTGTATAGAGAATCTCCAGCAACCACAGAGACGAAGCAGGAAGCACTGTCCAGCTGTTAGTCACTCCAGATGGTAACTCATGGCTACTGCCTCAGCTCCATCCATCCGACACTCCACACCTACTCTCAGAGTTAAGCAGATATTCCAGGCCATTACTCAGCCCTATTCCTGCCTCAGCCCTGATGACCAAGTCAAAAACCCAAAGTCGGCCAGGCAATGGTGGCTCACACCTTTAATCCCAGCAGTTGGGAGGCAGAGGCAGGAGGTTCTCGGTGAATTTGAGGTCAGCCTGCTCTACAGAGCGAGTTCTGGGACAGCTAGGGCTGTTACACAGAGAAACCCTATCTCGGAAAAAAAAATAATAATAATAAATAAAATAAAAATAAATAAATAAAAATTAGCTAGTAACAGTTTATTTGCTACTAGCCTCTAGCAAGATCTCTTTTGTAAAAACAAACAAAAAAAGTGATCAGATGTGGTCCATGTACAGGCTTTTATTCAAAATATCAGAGAGTTTAGAAATGAAAGTATGACAAAAGGAACAAGTGTTGGGAAGAGACAGAAAATGTTTATGTTAAAAAAAAAAGTTACACTTTTGAATTAGGGAAGATTTTGTGGGGCCACTGAGATGGCTCAGTGAGTAAAGGTGCTTGCTGCCAAGCCTGAGGACTTGAGTTCTGTCAGTATTCAGGCGTCTGCACTGGCCTGCCCTTGGGGTCCTGACAGGATCCGCCCTCAGCTGCATCCACTAAGACACCACCTGTGCACATTCACTACCTTCCCTTTTAAAGGGGCCCTGCCCACCTCCCATCCTCCCTGCCCCTCTCTCTCCTTCCCTCTCTGTCTGTCCTCCCCCCTTCTCCCTCCCTTCCTCTCTCCTGCTGCTCCTGTCTCGGGAGGCCGATTTCCCCTTGTTTTTCTTCTTTTTATCATCCCTTTCTCTAATAAAAAGCCCTCTGCTTGAACCCTGTTGCATGGCATCTTCCTCTCAAGAGCCACTTTTCTTAAATTACAATAAATTCAAACCCTGATAAACAAGGGAAAAAAGCTAACTGATTCCTACAAGTTGTCCTTAGACCTCCACATGTGTGCTGTGCGCGCATGTGCACATACGCATACGTGCGCGCGCGCGCACGCACACACACAATTTAAAAACAAATGTAATAAAATAATTTTTAAGAGAGGATTTGTGATGTCCTACACAAACAGTTGCAGGGAAGACAAGTGGTGTTACAGAATCTCCCACCAAGGAGAGTGAGCTGCCCTCTTCTTACCTATTCAAACAGGGCCCCATACAAACAGCCCGGGAGACTTCTCTTACCTGCCCGGGAGACTTCTCTTACCTGCCCGGGAGACTTCTCTTACCTGCCCGGGAGACTTCTCTTACCTGCCCGGGAGACTTCTCTTACCTGCCCTAAAAGCACTCATTTCCCCTCAGGGAGCTGCTCTTCCTCTGAGAATTCACCTACTTCCTTTTTGTCCATAGTATATATTCTTGATTAAATCTGTCATTTTTGGTCTGGTAAAAACTATTATCCCCATTCCTTGGGCTCATCACTTCTAGCATAACATTGAACATTACCAAAACTTGGAACACAACAAGGATTTCAGAGATGGTCAGAAGTAAAAGTGCTTGTTACCATGCTCACAACCAAGCTTGAGCCCTGGGACCACTGACTCCTCTAAGTTGCCCTCTGACTTACTTCCACATGTGTGTAACATGCTACATACAAATAAACAATTAAAACTCTTATAATTTCATTGGCTTATAATTCTGAAGCCAGTGAAATCGATCTTCAGAGGCATGGGCTCTTTTTCAAGTACAAACTGAGGAAGTGTATTCCATACAGATGTTTAAGTCAGAGACTCAAATCCAAATGAGAAGGACATCAAGAATTAGTAAAGGCAAGATAAAGTCTCTTTCCTCTTTTTGCCATGCTTAGGATCAAACCCAGGGCTGTAATTTTCTTAATAGTTTTTTCCCTTTTTTGAGATAAGGTTCAGATTGTAGTTCAGATTGACTTTGAACTTGATCTTTCTGCCTCATACTTCAGAGGCTCAGGTAGAATTTCAAGTTCAAGTTTAGTGTGAGCTGCACAGGAAAAAGCAAGGGGAAAAAAAAGGTGTGTCATGTTAACACTTACAAAAAAAGAAAGCTAACTGAGCAGGGTGGTGATGGAGGGCACCTTTAATCCCAGCACTTAGGGTACAGAGGCAGGTGAACCTGAGTTTGAGGCCAGCCTGGTCTACAGAGGCATCAAGACAAAGAAAATTACGAGGCTAAGAAATTTATGGGAGAAACACGACAGGGTTGTTGGAGAAGTAGCTGAACCCCTTAGAGAAACAGACTGTAGTGATCTCTGCCAGAAAAGGGCAGATCCAACATGGGAGGAAAATCAGTGATGCCAGCCATAACTGACATCTTAAGACTGCTCTATCTAACAACAGAGCCTCATTGCCTTCCCCAGTAAGACACCTTCTCAGAGCCTCCGCAAATCTGCCAGCCCCGCCCTGTGAACTTGTTGGGGCCGCATTACACAGGCACCAGTGAGCAAATCACTGGTTGTTAGCGATTAACTCAGTCTCTAGCCCTCCCCTCAGCCAGAGGCCTCTTGCAGCCTTCCTGTCCACCCTCCAATCACGCCTGCCTGCCTGCCATAGGTTCCTGTGGTCACCCGCATTAGCCCAAACGCAGGTGTGACTGACAGGAGGAACAGAAGGTGCATTCTCATCCCCCACACAATTCTGAAGGAGCAGACAAGAAAAGGAAATACACAGAGTAAGCAGGAGAAATAAAAACAGACTAGGAAGTCAAAATAAAAGCATCCTTGTCCATCAAGTATATGACTATAGTAAACTCAGGGAATCCACAAGAAACCTCTGGGAATAATGTGTAATTATAGCAAGGATTTAGGGTACAGTGTTGACATAAAAAAAATTATTCACTTCCCTATGTTCTATCAATAAACAACTGGAACTTTATAATTAAACCTAAAATAAAATTCACATTGCATTAAAAAGGGGGTATTTAGGTATAAATCCAATGAAATATTTATGTACTAATTTAAACATTTATTTAGTGTGCCTATCTGTGTGCATCTGCATGCATCTGGAAGTCAGGGACTATTTGTGGAAATCCATTTTTTCCTTCCTACCTTGTGGGGTCTTGTAATGAAACCCAGGTAATCACCCTGGCAACAAGTACCTCTACTTGCCCACCCATCTTAACTTTCATAAAAATATGTATAAGTGCTGAGGAAAAGCGCCAAACTAGGTAAATGATACCACAGAAGCTAAAGAATGAAGAGATTTATGGAGAACCACGTGGTTAGTATGCCAGTTCTTCCCAACACCATCTACAGGTGCAGCACTGGCCCTCAGAGTGCCACCAGATGTTCTGGAGACAACGACGGAACGGTTCCAAAGAGCATGTGGAAAGGTAAAGCAATCTACATTAGTTAACACCTCACTAAATGCAAAGCTGGTGAAACGGTCCATTCCCAAGTCTAGACTATAACACTACAGAAGTGGGGAAATTATCTTAGGATGGACCGCATGCCCAAATGTAAAAATACAAAGCTGTAGAACTCCTGGAGGAAACACAGAGGAAATCTAGGTAACCTTGATTTAGCAAAGAGCTTTTAGAAGTAATAACAAAAGCATGACCCACATAAGAAGAAATTGATAAGAACGAGCAGGGCCTTAGCAGCCCACTCAGTTCAGATAAGGAGAACTTTCCAAGGGAAAAATAGAAAAAGACACAAACAAAAAACCAAAATGAAGCTAAATTAAACCAAAGCAACAGTTCTGAGAACCTGTCATAGGGGTTTCTAAATTCTCAGGCTGGCCTCAAATGCATGACCTACCACACTATGCTGCCCTTAGAGCCCTATCTTTGGTTAGCCCTTTTATACCTGCAAAATCAGTACTTAACAGACATGCAGCAGTACAGATCTGAGCCTGATTCCCAAAGAAAGGGGTAAAACAGTCTTTAGCAAACACCTACCAAAGCGATAGGTCTGGAGGCAAAGAACCCTGCCAGGCCCGAAGGGTGGGATTTCCAGTACACCATCTCTTACACACTTCTGAGACAAAAGGAAGGATGGGTGATGGTGACATGAAACATTTACCCTGTTTTCCACGGGTCTAGATTTCTATTAAAAAACAACAAAAAACAACAAGCGTCTCTGCCTCTCTCTCTCTCTGAGACAGTTTCTCTCGTGCCTTTGGATCCTGTCCTGCTCCCCAGCACTGGGATCCCTCAGTTGCTGGGATTAAAGGCGTATGTCACCACCACCCAGCTGTCTCTTTCAGCTCTGTTTTGGGGTAGGAAGGGGTAGTGTTGAGTAGCAAAACTCCCAGATTCCAGAAACAAGGTTGATTTCATTAAAACTGAAATCTTGGGCTGGAGAGCTGGCCCAGTGGTTAAGAGCACTGGCTCTCTTTCAGAAAAACTGGGTTTAGTTCCTGCCACCACACAAGGTGGCTCACAACTGTTTCTAACTCCAGTTCCAGGAATCCAATGCCCTCTTCTGGCCCTGGTGGGCACTAAGCATGCAGACATACATGCAGGCAAAGCACTATATATATAAAATGAATAAAAACTAAAAGCGAACACTTCCATGGCTGAGGACACAGCTAGGGGTGGCACCCGTGTGGCACATGCAAAGCCTCTGGCTCAATCACCAGCACCGTAACCAACCAACCAGGACACAAACTTCCACTCTGCCAAAGCCCATTGTTAAGAGAACAGACAGATCAGATTGGGAGCAGTTATCTATGCAAAACTCCAACGCATGAAAGACACAGCTCAACTACACAAAGTTTATAAAGCTCAACAAAAAAGGAAAAGAACAACTTAATCACAAACTGGGCCTAAGAGATTTACCAATCAGTAAGAAAGCATGAGAACCAGCCTTTAATCGCTAGAATCCACATTAAAAAAAAAAAAAAAAGTTGTGTGTGCTGTGGCACAATTGTAATCCCAGTGTGGCAGGGAGCAAGACAGATTTAGCCTAGCTTGTGTGTGTGCACACGTGTGCGTGTGTGCGCACTCGCACAATCCCAACACTCTTAAAGAGAATCACTTGGAAGCCCTTCAGTCAGAATCGAATATGCAGTAAGGCAGAAATACGAGAAATCCTATCTTAAAAACTAGGTAGATGGCAAACTGACTCCTAAAATAGTCTTCTGATTTCCACACATGCACCGTGCCAACACACACACACTCTCTCTCTTTCTCTCTGATAAAATGTTAAAAAAAAAAAAAAAAATTAAAAAAGAAAAAGAAGAACACGGATAACTTAATAAGATGAGCAGTGGCAGTCGGGGGGGGGGGGGGGGGGACACACCAGTAGGCAGTGACAGAAAACATTACCCTAATAAGCCCCAGAAAAACATACATTTTCCGGGAACCAGCTTGGAGTAAGGGTCTGAGAGGCTGGAGGACAAGCACCGTGTCCCAGAAGGAGAATCCGCTATACTTCTGGAGGACAGTCTGCTCCAGCCTCAAGTCCATGGGTCCAGACTCTCCATTCTGGGTAAACTGTGAACAAACAGCCCTCTTCACTTCAACCGAAAAAGCGACCAGGGCAATCAATCCTTTTCCAGTGAGGGATTACATCGGAGCAGAGCTAGTCGGAGCAAGGAGCCAGCAGCAATGAGTGTGCCCACAAGAGGGCCAGCCCAGACCTCCTGCCTCCTGCAGACTCCCAAGCCCCCCCCCCCCCAGCCTCACTGCTAGGAGCAGAGAAGTGACTGACTGCTTGACCCCTGCTCACCAACTCATTTCCAGGCTACTGGGATCTCAGTCTCACAGCTCCCTAGGGCCTTGCAGGGTCCTCACCACTGAAAAACAGGTCTCTCCCCTAGGGCCATTGTCCTTCAGGTACTGCCTGCTTATTACTCTCCCATCAAGGCTAACTGTCCCTGGTCTTGCATCAATGCTCACATCTCCCATGCTCCCCCACAACTGGAGACTGGAGACAAACAACCACCTTTCCCATACAGCTCGGAGCCCCTTTCCCTCTTACCCCTGCTGGGAAGGGACCCAGCTCAGTCCCTATCCAATCCTTCACATACTGACCTCACACCGCAGTAATAGGCTGGGTTCTGTTCAAAGCCCTGTGCTGGGGCCTGGAAGCATCTTAAACCCAATTCCCTTCAGCAGCCCAGGTCCTCGGCCTTGGCTCCTGGGGTGGGAGGGGGGAGTGGGACCACCCTAGTCTGCTCTGGACACTCCTTCCCTTCTCAGACCCCAGTCCACAGCACACCGGACTGCTACTTCCTGTCTCCTGGCAGTGGTGGCCACTGGCCCTACAGCAGAAGGTAACCCTCTACCCTCATTGAGCAATGCTGCTTAAGTCTAGCCCATCCTTTCTCAACTCACCAGACAGAATAAAAAGCAACAACAAAACCCCACATTTGAAAACCTGAGCTTTTAGGTCAAAGAACACACAAGACAAGAGTGACACCATCCACAGAAAACGCAAGTTAATTTTCTATGCATCCAAGGCCAAAAGAAGTCTTATTACTCTAGAAGAAGGGGCAAGTCAACTGAGTATAACGGTGTAAGAGGCAGATAGAGAGTAATTCCTTAAATAGACTAAAAAGCTTCAAGGGAAAACAAAAACAAACCCTGTCAATCAAACTGGCCCTTTCTCTAAACTGCACTAGCACAGGGACTTCAAACACAACAACCAACCAGAGGCCAGGTCTGATGGCGCTCAGGAGGCAGAGGTGAGTGATCTCTGGGAACTGGAGGCCAGACAACCTCTATGTAACAGGTCCCAGACCAAGCGGAGAACCTTCTCAAAAACAAAAGGAACTAAAGACACGGCTAGGTGGCTAGGTGGTAACTAGGAGCATGTGTTGCTCTTCTGCTGGGAGCTGGTTCAAATCCCAGCACCCACATCTGACAGTTCAAAACTGCACATATCAAGCTTCAGGGGATCCAATGCCCTCTTCGGGCACCTGCTAATAAACTAAACAAACAAACAAACAAACAAAATTCTATAACCCACTAGATATTTCCAAAAAGGACTAACTTGGATACATACACAGTGGTGAATAAAGTAACCAGCAGAATATTAATTTTAACACTAATATTTAATGGTTCCTTGAAGAGGTAAAAATACAAGCAGTAAAAACCAAAACCCTAGACTATCTGACCTGAGGAGGTTAATACATGGTAGCTGATTAGCTCTACAGTCACAGAAAGATGAATGCTATATATAAATGCATTCGTGTACATACATGCATTCATATACATATATGCATGTATATATGAATGCATTTTGCCCCTTTTTGAGATTGGGTCTCCTGTGGCCCAGAATGGTCTTGAAATCTTGAGTCTCTTATCTTTACACGCTGAAGGCATATGTGTTACCATACCCAGCAGTACACGTGTGCTTTTAAAACAGTAACAAACTGGGCATGGTGGTTCATGTCTGCAACACCAACACTCTAAGGCCAAAGCAGGAGATTGAGGAGTTTAAAGTTGCGTGGATTACTACATAGTTGTGTTCCGAGGCACCTAGAGCTGTAGTGTGAGAGCATCTCTTCAAACCAAATAACAACAAAAAGGAGAAAGGGTAACAAATTAAAAAATAAAACTTCCAACTTATTGCCACTGATAATCATAAGTAGATTCCAGTACTCTTTAAAGCAACTCTTAAGGTCAATTAAAATGTATTTATAAAATACAGTGACATGACAAGTCTGAAATGAAGGGGATAGAGAAGGAATACCCAGGTGGGTGTGGTGGCCCACACCTATCATCCCAGCACTTGGGAGGCTAAGGCAGGAGATCAGCAGTTCAAGGCCAGGCTTGGCTACACTGTAAGAGGGGAGAAAGGAAGGGAGGAGGAGGAAGCCTTGGAAGCTGTGATGTAAATCTTCAGACTCCAGTCACCCAGGGAACTGGAGTTTGGGGAAGAACAGAAAGCTGGAATGAGGCGGAGAAGCCAGATGAGGCTGAATCCCAAGGTTTCTGTGCCTCTGATCATCAGGAAGCCTGACACATCTAACAAGGTTTCCATTCAAATCTAAAGCAAAAGCTGATAGACACAGGCAGGTGTGGTGGCTCAGGAGTGTAATCTTAGTACTTGGGTAACCACAAATTCAAGGCCAGCCTGGGCTACACGGTGAGACACTGCATCACTAACCAAAGCCAGTAATACGTACGGGCACCTCGGGAATGGCAGTAGAGAATTTAAGAGCATGCCTCGCCTTTCTAGAAATCAGCTGACTTTGTACCTTTCCAGAAGTTAGGCAACAGTTCTGCTGACTCACACCAGGGCCAAGGTCTCAGTCTCAGCGGAAAAGAACAATGTAACCAGAGAGAGGAGGGCACTTTCTTCTGAACTCAAGTCAAAAGTAAAGATGCTTGCTGACTAGTATGATGACATGAGTTCAAACCACTGCACCAGCCACAATGAAATCAACATTTTAAAAAGTAGGCTTAAAGACAACATAGCATTACATCTCACTATAATACCAGTTAAAAGTAACTCCAAAAAATTTCTCCCCTCTACCAACCTATTTACTTCAGGACCATCACCACCATTTAAATTAAAGCTCCAGGACTAAGAGGCTCAAGGAAGAGATGACAAGGTATTGGTGACGAAGGAGTATAGCACAAAGCAAATCCAGAATGGGCCCACAGGCAGAAAAGAACTCACAGCCTCAACTTTAGGTTTTAGGATAGGAAATTTTGCAGAAGAATGAAATAATTTAATAATAATGGAAACAATGTAGACAGAGCCAGGGCTAATTGTTCAGAAAATCCCGTACCAGTGGTCACAGCAAAACACCAAAAGCAACATCATGGGTGAGAATTTACAAGAGTAGTACACCCAGATCAGCTTGTGACTGCCGATTGATTCTCTCCCTTGATGCATTAAAAACTCAGTTTCACTATCTCTGCAGAGGTCCAGAGGCCCTGAAAATTTTGCTGTAGCAGACAGGTCCATCATACCTGTACTGGCAAAAGCTGATACAGATAAGTGAATGTGGTCAGAAAAATTTTCCATGTGTACTGAACACTATCCACACCATCCTGACTCTGTAATGAATACCTAGAAATCAAAATCATTTTTTTCTTTTTGGACACAGGAGTCTCACTATACAGTCTTGGCTGGCCTTGAACTCTCAGATCTACCTACCTCTACCTCCTGGGTTATGGGGATTAAAGGTATGGACCACTATGCCCAGCCTAGAAACCAAATTTTTAAAAGTAAAATAAATGGGCAGGTAAGATGGCTCAGCAAGTAAAGACACTTGCTGCCAAGTCTGAACACCAGAGTCCAATTCCTGGGACCACCTGGTAGAAGGAGAATGACCCCAAACTGTCCTCAGATCTGCCAGTGTATGCCATAGCACCTCCCAATCCCCACATAGATACAAAATAAATGTGATTTACAACAATAGTAAAATGCCGGGTGGTGGTGGCACCTTTAATCCCAGCACTCGGGAAGCGGATCTCTGTGAGTTCTCTGTGAGTTCGAGACCAGCCTGGTCTACAAGACAGCCTACAATGCCACAGAGAAACCCTGTCTCGAAAAACCAAAAAGAAAGAAAAAGAAAAAAGTAAAATGGGAGAACCAAAAATACAGCCAATAAATAAATATAAGACTTATATGCCTATACTAATCTTTTAAAACAAAGAGGTATGTAAAAAGTTTTCCTTCTTTTTCAACTGGAGGGACTCAACTATATATCTCAGGTTAAACTCAGATTCATAGCAATCCTCCTGCCTCAGCCATCCCCACCCCCCCAATGCTTGAACCACAGGCGAAATAAACACCTGGTTAAAATTTCACTGGGCTTATCCAGCATTTAACCTTTATTAAGAGGGCGGCAAGATATAAATTAAAGGCCCTGCTGCCAACGTGACAACCTGAGTCCAGTCTCCAGGGCTAACGTGGCAGAGGAGAACAGTGCCTGACAGACCCTGAAAGCTCTTCTGACTTCTCACCAAGTAGCTCAGGCAGGACTTGAAAAATAAATCTTTTTGCCTTATCTTTTAGGCCCGGGATTACAAGTACGAGAGACCACACCCAGCTGGGTGAGATTTCCTAAACACCTGAAAAAGAGTTTAGCCAGACCATGGTAGCACATGACTTTAATCCCATCACTCGGCAGGCAGGGGCAGGTGGATCCCTGTGAGTTCTGGGCCAGCCTGGTCCACAGAGAGATGTGAATGATGGTCAGAAGACAGGGAGAGCAACAACGACTGGATCTCAAACTCCCAACCCAGCTCAAAAATAAAGTGTTTTTCTTCCCCTTGAGACAAGCATGAGAGACCTTGCCTGCTGACTTGATTTTCATTTTTGTTCTGAGACAGGGTTTCTCTGTCAGAGCTCTCAACTTGGTCATGGTCCCTTTGAGGGTTGAAGGATCATAAATCATCAGAAAACATATATGCAGAGCAGTAGTGGTGTACAACTTTAATCCTAGCATTCAGGAGGCAGAGGTAGGCAGATCCCTGAGTTCAAGGCCAGACTGTTCTACAGAGAAACCCTGTCTAGAAAAACCAAGGGAAAAAAAAAAAAGAAAGAAAAGAAAAAAATAGATTAGACAATATTTAAATTATGATTCACAACAGGATCACAGCATTAGGAAGGTTGAGAACCACTGCTTCATGTAGTCCTGGCTGGCCTGGAGCTAACTACATAGAGCAGGCTGGCCTTAAACTCACACGCCCACCTGCCTCTGCCTCCTGGGCACTGAGAATAAAGGTGTACGTCACCTCGCCTGGCTACTTGCAATGCTAAATCTTCATAGGCACAGACCTCTCCTGTGCCTGGGTCTCCTATACCCTGGGTCTGTGCTCCCTGGCCATTGAGCATTCCCCTGAGAGCACGGGAATGTGTAGCCCACAGACACCAGGGAGAACCTCTCTTAGTGAGAGGAAAGAAGGCAGGGAAGCACACTGCTAGTACTGACCGTGGCTGGGGGGCAGCAGGCCGCTGAGGTAGGGGAGGTAGGGCAGACTTGCTCTCCTCAGCTCGTCCAGCTTCCCCTGCAGCTTGCGGACCTGGCTGTCGGAGCGGTTGACCCTCTGCCGAAGGCTCTTTAGCTCTCCGTTCTTCTTCTCCACCTGCTCCCGAAGGCAGCACACCTGGCTCTTGTTCTGCCGAGCCGAAAAGCAGTAGGAGTGCAGGGAGTCGATGAGCCTGCAGGCCCCCGAGGCCGACAGGATGACCTCGTTGATAGACATGGGGCTGGCATCACTGTGCTCGCTCTGCACGGCTTCTGCAGCTGGCTTTGGGGTTACATCAGTAGGCGGGGCAGAGGGGCTCTGGGAAGCCTTCTGCGGGGTCGCTGTAAGTGAGGAACCTGGAGGACTCTGGGCCACACTGTTGCCACTGCACCTTGGCTCCGCATCTCTCTTCGGCCTCTTTCGGTCAATGGGCTCACGGGGGACAGTTGGCCTCTCTCGAGTGTGCTTGGAGGAGAAACTGTAAGAATGAAGTGAGCCAATAAACTTGCAAGCTCCAGATCCTGGGGGTGTGAAGTCGTCCATGGAGATACCACTCTTGTCTGCCCCGCCTGCATCATGGGAGGAAGAAGCCTTTTGGTGGTCAGCCCCTGCAGCTGATACTTCTGCTTCTTCCGGGCTGCGGGCCAGTGGGGTGGCCAGTCCAGCTCCTGGAGTTCTTTCTAGGGACTGCCCCTGCTCCTGACTGACAGCACCTGGGGTGGCCTTGGGGGTTGCATCACTTTGTGGAGAAGCTCGCTTCAACTTTCGGGCCTCGGGCTTGGCTGTCGAGTTATCACTTGAGGGCAGTGAGGGACCTCCGGTTCCTTTCCCTGTTGCTGCGCTTGTGTGGCCTCTCATGGTCCCTGTGGTCTTTCTCCTAGCGTGGCCATGGCCTCCAGCCCCCCTTTTCTTCTCTGACAGGTGGAAAATAGAGGGCACAGCTGTGGGCTTCAGCAGGCGATGCTGGTCCTCCAGTCTTTTGGAGAAACTGTCTTTGGTGAAGTGCTCACTGCAGAGGAATGAATACTTAGTTGGGGTCCAATTATCCCTCTGAACGGCTTTTAACCACTGGATCAGTCGTTTGGAGTCTTTTAGGGGGAACCTGCGGGGCAAATAACAAAGTACTTACTTAGAAATACTTTGATGCCTTTCCCTAAAACTATCATCGATAAAAGCAAATCAAGTATTTCGCAAGCATCCAAACTCATACTGATGTCATCCACTTAAAACCTCATTAGGATTTCAGGACATCTTGCAGGTCATTAGGATTTCAGGGCATCTTGCAGGTCATTACCGAAATGGAAAGGAGAAAGCTCTACTGTCTTTTAGGACCCTGAGTCTATATATAGGGTAGAGAGGAAGGAAGGATACACCTCCCAGGTGTGGCAAGTGACCCTGCGCACAAAAGAGTGCTCGGAGACACCAGACAACAGGAGACAATTTTCACAACTAAGTGGACCACTGACCAAATCATCTGGTACCTGAAAGGAAGGGTCTGGGTGCTACAACTCTACTGAGAAGCCCATAGAGTTGACAGCAAGAGACTAGGAAATATCTCAGAGGCCCAGCTAAAAAGAGCTGAGGCTCTTAGCTCACGGTATAGTAAACAGCTTTAGCAAAAAGCCCCAAAGCTCCAGCCAGGCCTAATGGTGCAGAACTGTGATCTCGGTTACTCTGAAGTGAGACGGTCACAAGTTCAACGTCTACCGGGCTAGAGTAAGTTCAAGGCCTCCCTGGGTAACTTCATGTCTTTTTAAATAAAGAGCCAGGTGTTGTAGAGGCTACCTTGTAATTCCAGTACTCAGGGGAAGAGGGTGGGATGATTCACAAGCCAGTGTCACCCTTAGCTACTGAGGCCAGCCTCACTCACCTCAGCCGATTTTTGTCTCAATAAATAAATAAACAAACAAACAAACAAATAAAGAGCAACAAGTTGTTTATGGTGGCTCATGCCCATAATCCTAGCACGTGGGAGGCAGAAGCAGGACTGCCACAAGTTTGAGACCAGCATAGACTCTGAGCTGTAGGCCAACAAAGCTATTCAATGCAAAGCTATCTGTCTCACAACACCAAAACCACACAACAACAACAACAAAAACCCAGCAATAAAAAATGGTAAATTATGCTGTATGTCTCAGCAGGAAAAAATTTAAAAGATACTCAACAACATACTTAGTAATTTCTTCCCTCAGCTAATGAAGCTATTTAATAATTTTTCTTTTTTCAAGACAGGGTTTCTATGTATTGCTTTAAAGCCTGTCCTGGAACTAGCTCTGTAGACCAAGGTGGCCTCGAACTCACAGAGATCCACCTGCCTCTGCCTCCCGAGTGCTGGGGATTAAAGGCGTTCACCACTAACGCTCGACTAAAAATCACTTATTAAGGCAGTATCTGTAAGGCTGGTGGCCATGATCAACTGCTAAGAGCTCCACCTAAAATCTTCCAGCTCTCTGGAGGCAGGTGGGAACCAAGACTAGCTCTAACAGGATTCATCTGGATGTTCTAAGCAATGCGACATTCTAACCTTATTTCTCAATGTTTGTGAGCTTGACTCCTAGAGCTCCCCCGCCCCCAATTCGGGCACTGTCCACCCCTATACCGTGTTAGGACATCGACAATGCCAAGCAGCAGATCTCGTAACTCTGCCTCATTTTTAAAAATTGTTACCAAAACTTCTGGGATATGTTTTAACTGAAATTGTCAAGGAAACATTTCTGGTTGATTTTTTTACGGTTTAAAACAGTTACTAGGTTTTGTTTTGAACCAGACCGTAAAGACCAACCCTGTGAACTTTCAACAGACACGTGCCATTCCCATCTTCAAATTTTAACGGCAAGTCCGAAAAGGTAGCAGGATGTGCGAAGTGGCTTCTAAGGCAGAGCCCCTTGGCTCGCTGTTCACTCCTGCTGGAGAGGACCAACTCAAATGGGGGAGTCTAGAAAGCCTTAGGAAGGCGCGGCCCGCTCCGGGGCCACCCGAGAACCTTCCGGGAAGCCCTTCCACGGTCCTGCCGCCGGCCTGTGCCGGAATGCAGGATGCGGGGGGTGTTCAGTGCCAGTGCCCTGGCCGCAGGACCCCCGGAGGAGAGCGATGTGGGCTAAGGATGCAGGAAGTAGAGCTGCGTGCGCCGGGCCGCACTCCTGCCACACACCTCCAGGCGGGCTGTCCCGCTGAGGCAAGAGCGGAGAACTGCCCGAAACCTAAGGTCAGGTTTAACCCGAGAAAGCGCCCTTGCAGGATGCTCCCGAACCTGGCAGCGCCAGCCCAAATCAGTGCGGCGCCGGTTGGTGGCGGTGGCGCCGGGGGCCTCCGGCCGCTCTACCCGAGGCATGGCCGCGCCGGTCCCCAAAGCCGGCGGTTCGGACCAAGGTCACAAAGCTTCACGACCCCTTCCACCTCCCTCAGCTGCGCTCGGCTGGCCGCCCTCCCACCCCGGCTCCCCGTCGCCCGAGCCCGGCCCACCGCGCGGCCTCAGTTTCCCCCGCGGGCCCGGCCGGGGCGGGGGCGTGGCGGACCCGGAGGCGGGCCGCGTACCTGTGGAAAGAGACAGCGCGTTTCTCGCCTTTGCCCTGCCGGTTGGAGCAGTTCACCGCCGCGCAGCAGATCACCATTGCGGGCCTCGGTCGTGGGCGCCGCCAGGCTCCGGTGCTTGCTGCCCGCCCGCTGGCCCGACCCGCCCCGAGGGAGCGCGGCGACACAGCTCGGGACGTGGGCCGCGGCCGAGCCGTACGGCAAGATGGCTGCGCGCTGCCGCCCGCACCACGCTGCGCCCGGGCGGCCGGGCCACGGCGCGAGCGTCGCGGCCGCAGCGGGCGGTGAGTCCGTACCGAGACATGCGCGGGGAACCGTCTGTACGGAAAGATGGCTGCGCCGGGCGAGCGCCGCTCGGGCCGGCTCCCGGGTGCTTCCGAAGTGGCGGCGCGGGGCGGGGTGGGGGCGGCGCGGGGGCGGGGCGATCGGGTCCCGTCGCGAGCCACAGGCGCCGAGGCCCCGCCCCCGCGTTCCCACCGCCGTACGGCGAGATGGCGACGCCCGCGCTTCCGCTGCGCCGCGCTTGGCTACCGCGGCTTCCCGTCGCCGTGTCGCGCAGTAGTCCGTCGGAGCGACACCGCGGTCAGTCGGCGACCGGACAGGGAAGATGGACGCAGGTGAGGAGGGCGGGCGCCTGCCGTGGCGGGCGGGCTGGCTGGCTCCTGAGGACGCCGGGTGGGGCGGGGACCGGTGTGTTTAGCGGGGCGGGCCGCAGCTGCGTCCCGCACCGGGTTCGCGGGGTCACCCGTCAACGCCGCGGCCTCCGGCGCCTCCGAGGCCCGTGGTGAGCGCCCCAGCCTGTGGGCACGGCGGCTCGGGAGGGAGCGCCGCGAGCCCGAGGGACGATCAGGACGCGGGTGCATTGGTGCCCGGGGCGGAGCCGTGCGCCGCGGAGCTAGGCCACGCCGCGCCCAGCGAAGGAGCCGAGCGCTTTAACTTCTGTCAAGTTGTCGGCTGATGTTCCAACAGCCGCGGGATGCACGTCTTTTGTCTTTAAAGTTCAGTAACCTGTGTAGGTGATCCACGCTTCTGTGTCTGCGGCTGGAGACCATGATTCAGTCGCACCCCGCTTTGACTTCTTGGCGTCCTAATACCAGGTTAAGTGTGGGTGGTGTTTTTTTTTTTAAACAGACTCTTGATCCGAAGCTCCAGAGAGAGAGTACAGGTCTTTGTTTTTCCTGGCAAACTGTCTTGGAGATGTAAATCCACCAAATACATCGTTTCCTAACAGACCTAAAAATATCCACCCCCCACCCCCCCCAAAGGTTCTCTCTCTCCAATTCCCCCAGAGCATTGGAGTTTTCGTTTTTAAAGAACTGTTTTGCCTTCCAAAATCCACTCCTCTTTGAAGGAATCCTGTCACCTGGTTTAATTGTACCTGTATTGACTGGCATTGCTTTTGGTATTTTTTCGTCTACTGACATCTGCACCATAGATGAAGTTGCCTATTACTTGGGAGTGATGCTTACAGTTCATACACATGGCAGTAGTTTGTGGCATCTATTTCTTCAGTGTTTTAAATAGCTGGAGGAAGCAGAAACCTTGACTCCCCAAGAAGCTTGAACCAGATGTAAATTGTGGATGGATGGAGATATATACATGTATGTATGTATGTATGTATGTATGTATGTGTACATATATATTTTAGAGTGAATAACTGAAATTGTCACAATGCTTGCTGGAGGAATGGAGTGAGTAACACACACAGTTATTTAGTTATCCCACCCCCCTCTTTAAGACTGCCTCACCATATAGTCTTGTCTGATCTGGAATTCATAGCTATGTAGACCATGCTGGCCCCAAAGTCACAGGATTCTGCCTGCTACTGCCTCCCCAGCGCAGGGATTAAAGATGAGCAAGCCCCTCCTTGACTCCACTTCCCTCTTAGATACATTTTGGGTACCTACGGCTCTAATATGAGATGTTTAAAGACAGAAAGCCCAGTTTAATAGTCAGTTATATTACCTTTCATGTGAAAAACTGCCCAAGTATGTAACTGTGTAGTGAAACGTGTGATGTTTTTCTGTTGGCTTAATCACGGCACACGAATCTACCGCTGCTCCACTGCTCAGCACCCCACTGGCCACTCAAGGCTTCTAGTCCCTCCGCTCCCCCTCTGCCGAAGCCACAGTATGAGGTTTAAATTAAGTGTTTATCGTTCTATTTATCAGTAAGACTCGGGAGTTAAGGCTGGGGTAAACATCTGCTAGCTGAGAGAGGCTAAGTAGCAGCTAGCTGACCTTGCTCTTTTGGCCAGAGACACCACTGGAGAAGTCTCTTCCCTTGTCCCAGAACCAAGAGGAAGCTCAGCCTCCGGTCCCTGCCCTTTTCGTTCCTGTGTCTTCTGTATCCAATAGCTGACTCCTCTGTGGCCAACTCTGGTCAGCTAGTTGCTGGCTTCACCCTCTGATTCAAGGTCTAACTATTGGGCAGCTTTAGAAGTGTCAGAGTGCTTTCCAAATATCCTATCCTGCATATGGGACCTTACGTGGGTATTGAATGCTGCTGAGAGATCAAACTCAAAAAGACATTTGCATTTGAAGACGGGTGTTAGTACTGATAAAAATGCATACGATCTTTTTTAGGGTATGATGGGGCAGTTTTTCTCCTGATATAATGCTGGATGGTCTTTTATGGTCTACTCCCTGATCTCCCAGGTCCTTGAAGCTTCTGCCTTCCTTCACCACTGTAATATGGCTTCTGGTTGTTCTTATCATTGTGTTCCTCCCCCTCATCCCCTAAGCAGGGTCCCTACAGAACCCTGGCTGTTCTACAATTCACAATGTAGACTAGGCTGGCTTTGAACTCAGAGAGACGGGCCTGCCTCTACCTCCCGAGTGCTGGGATTAAAGGCATGTGCCACCATGCTTCACCTTACTTGCCTTTTGTGTAAACTACTCTAAATTCCTTGAACATCAGGAATTGTAATCTAGACATTGGACTAGAAAAATGGACTGTAAAAATTGCTATCTTGAGCTAGCTGACATTCTCTACAGTCAGGAGTATATAGGATTGGATGGTGCTCATATGGGAGAATGATACGACCAGTTATAGGAATTGTAGCAGAAGGACCAAGAAAAATCTCACTTTGAAAGTATATTTTTGAGATATTCATTATTTTTCCCTTCCCTCTCCTCTCTCCAAAGCTTCTTACATATATCCACCCCTTGCTCTTTGAAAGTAAATTCTTTTTTGTTTGTTTTGTTGAGACAGGGTTTCTCTGTGTAACAATTCTGGCTGTCCTGGAACTAGCTTTGTAGACCAGACTGGCCTCGAACTCACAGAGATCTATCTGCCTCTGCCTCCCGAGTGCTGAGATTAAAGGCATGTGCCACCACTGCCTGGTGAAATTACATTCATACTGAGGCCAAAACAAACAAAAAGTAACTGCTAGGGGAGCAGACTGGAAAGCAGCATGGATTTTGGTGTGCTCAAGTGTGGTGAGTGAGAGTCAATGGAGTTAAGTGAAGTAGAGGACTGGAGAGATGGCTCAGTGGTTAAGGAACTAACTTGTTGCTCTTCAAGAGGACTCCAGTTCAGTTCCTAGGATCTGTGTCAGGCAGCTCTTGGTATTCTAGGGGGACCTGATGCCTCTGGCTTCCCAAGGCAGCTGCACTCACATGCAAATGCCCACATGCAGACACACATGCCGCCTACACATAGTTTATTTCCTTTTTGGTTTTTGGAGGTGGTTTCTCTGTGTAGCCCTGACTATCCTGGAACTCACTCTGTAGATCAGGCTAGTCTCGAACTCAAGAGATCTGCCTGTCTCTGGAGTGCTGGGATTAAATGCATGTACCACCACCAATGCCTGGCTTAGGTTTTTGTTTTTTATGCAAAGACGGAGAAAAATTTAGATTCAATCATGGATCCTTGCTAGGGCACAGTGACAACTCAGGTATTTATTCTGAATAGGAAGGTTTTGAGAGGAGTTTGTGATTGTGATTGTACTGAAGTTAACAGACTGGTTCTTGGGATTTTTAAAAACATTTATTTTTCTATAATTTGTATTTGTTTTTTAATTCAAATATAATTAATGATTTTTCCGCCTTACCTTTTCTTCTTCCAACCACTCCCATGTACGCCGTCTGTCTCACAGATTCATGTCTTTGCCTCTCTAGGGCTGGGATAAAAGCATGTACCACCATCATCCAGCTGGCAGTAGTTCTTTTTCTAGGGTAGGGGCTCCATGAGATTTCCCCCTTAGTGGCAAGCTCGTTGGCCACCAGCTCACAAGTAATGACAGAGATTTGTTAATTATGAAAGGTTGGCCTTAGCTTAGGCTTGTCAGAGCTAGCTCTTATAACTTAAATTAACCCATTTATATTAATCTACTTTCTGCTATGTGGCATTACCTCTCTTCCATCTTGCACCTCCTGTTTCTTCTCCGTGTCTGACTGGCAACTCTACCTTTCTTCTTCCTAGAGTTCTCCATCTGCCCTGAAGTCTTGCCTATATCTCCTGCCCAGCTATTGGCCGTGCACCTTTGTATTACACCAGTCATAGCACTACACAGTGTGCAAATATCCCACAGTCTAATATATCCCCCTTTTGTCTAAATAAAAAGGAAAGGTTTTAACTCTTACATAGTAAAACTATGTGCAATAAGAACAATTAACAGGTAAGAATTACATGCACAATATCCAGTACATTTGAATTTGGCAAATTCAGAGAAATTTATATGTTCGTGAGTCCAAAGTTTTGTACCTAATTCTTTTCCATCCTAACTTGTATTTCCAACCCAAAACTATCTTTTTAGAACTTGAAACGATGTCTTAGATAAACAATTTGAGCTTTTATGTCTCTCAACCTTATAAACTTTATCCCTCTTTTGTGAGTTTCATTTCTGAATTTGGTAATGGGGAAAACTATAACTACAACTATCCAGTCTTCAACTCTATCAGAGACCCAAGATGGATATAATATTATATAATATTACCTAAGTAAAAATGTGGAGCAGACAGCTTCCAGAACTGTAGAAGTGACAGAAGCCCTGGCTGCTTAGACAGACTCCCACGGCTCCTCTGCAGACTCCAACGGGGTACCCATCTCTGACCTGTAGTCCTAGAATACCTTACAGACTCTTCTGTGGAGCAGGAATTTTGAAGGACTGACCTACCTTGTCTTGGCAAAGTCTGACAGTTGCTTTCTTTTGTGTACTGCTTGTTCAGTTTGGACAGCATACTGTCAGCAGTTGAAGGGAGGGTAATTTCTTGCCCAGTGGCTAACTTTGCTCCAAGGAAATCAAACTCCATATGGAGGTTCTTTGATGTTCATCATCCTTTTTTGAAGTAAATTGGTGTTATCAAGAACAGACATGTCTCGCTGCCCTAAAAAGACTTAACGTTATTAAAATATTTATAATGCCATATTCTGTAGGTCTCTGAAGTGTTTGAAGGCCATCTTTCTAAAATATATCTTGACCTGGAAAGCATACCAAACATGGCCACAAATTTGATTGTTATAGATGACTACCAACCTACATTTCTTAATTAGTTTAAAATTTTTGTAATAATAGCCTTTAAGGACTAGAACTTTACACTTTAAAATGAGCTGTATAGGTATAATACCTTAACAAGAGTAGAGACATATATACAGTATGTTAAAACAAAAATAACCTTAAATTTGTATCAATATATGAAACTATCTTAAACAAGAGTAGAAACATATACAGATGACAAAAATAACATTAAATTTGTATCTATACAAAAATCCATACCAGTGTAAAGTATTTAAGACTAGTAGTTGCTTTTTAGTTTAAAAGTAGATTCAATAATCTGCCTATTTTCTTATCATTCCTGTACCCCTTCTGTTGGTGTCACCCTTGTTCAGGTCTTGTTTAGGCGCTATGCTAATTAGACTCTATGGGTAGCTTCTGACATTTCCAGGAGATGTACTCTCACAGCAAACTTCTGTCCTTCTGGCGCTTAGAGTCTTTTGGCCCCTCTTTCCTGATGATCCCTGAGTCTTAATCTCAGGAGATATGTTGTAGATGTAACAGTTGGGGATGGGTACCACATGGTCACTTGTCCTCTTGTGTTTGTAACAGTTTTCATCTGTTGAGAAGCTTCTTTGTTGGGTGAGAACTGCACCTATCTGTGAGCATATGGGGTGTAGTAATGTAATGATTGTAGGTTCTCCAGGACCCAAGGTCTTCTAGCCCAGGTTGCTGGCTAGGTTTCTATTGCCAGGCACGAGTTTCCTCTTAAAAGCAATAACAAACCTTTGAAAAAACAAACAAACTTTTGAGATAGGGACTTTCCGTGTATCCCAAGTTGGCCTCAAACTCAGATGACCCTCCTTCCTCAGACTCCAAGGTTGAGCATCATTCTTACCTTCAAAAGTATAAGAATCAGATTATTGTTGGACTTTCTTTGGGCCTCCAGTCCCCAAATTATGACATGGAGACTTCTTACTAATTATGATTGCTTAGTTTAGCTTAGGCTTGTTCCCAACTAGCTCTTAAAACTTAAATTAGCCTGTTATATTAATCAATGTTCTGCCACGTGGCTCATACCTCCCCTCCATACTATACTTCCAATTCCTTCCAAGTCTTAACTGCTTTAATCTACAAACCTTAATCCTCTTTCTGAGTTCCGCTCTCTCCCCAGAGTCCTGCCTAGTCTTTGCTGCCTAGCTATTGGCCATTGAGCTTCTTATTAAACCAATCAGAAGTTACCTTAGGCAGAGACACATCTTCATGGTGTACAAAAAGATTATTCCACAACATAAGATATATTGCAGTAATCTTTAAAAGAGATCTACTGGCTATGTTTTTGTGATTCTCGCTGCTTGAATGACAGTGTAATTTGTGGTTAAGTAAAAAGGTTAGTTCCATTCATTGAGCACGGTTCTCTGTTTTTCTGGTAGTCGGAGAAATGATATTAAATCATAGTACTTTTCCTAACTAAACTGTCATATTATTAAAACACTTTCCATTTTCCCTTTCAGTTGTGATCTCAGAAGTCCCAGGAAGAGGGTGGGGAAGTCAGCCTCTAGGGAGCTTGACCAAATGGAAGAGCTCTTTCAGGGACCCCTTACTTCCCCTGTGTGTTGTCTGATGCCACATTTAACTTATTGCTGGGGGTTTGGAAACTGTTTTTTCTGTCTTGGGCCATTTGTAATGCTTTGTAAGTGGCATGCATTGGGTATAAAGATAGAACAGGGGTGGTGCAGTTGAACTAAAGAACGCTGGAGAAGTGTGGAGGCCAGTTGACGTCCAGAGGGGCGAGTCCTTGTGCTGGGACTCTCACTGGTGGTGGTGAGCTTAGGTTTTGCACCTGTCTGGGTTCTCATCCTATTTCTTGAGTGAGGCCATAGAAGCTTGGCGATGGGTATCATGTGGATGATGGCTCCAGGTGTGGGCTTTACCTCCAGAAGCAAGCCTCAGTCATAATCAGTTTGAAAACTGTTACTTAATAAAGTTCCAGAGGGTCAGGAATTTCTCTTCCCTGTCAGCTTGGCCTGGATGATGCTCTGTGAATGGCTTCTCAAACTGTGTGTTTGTCTGTTTCAGTTGACATTGTGGTATGCCCATGTAAGTGGGGTATTGTGGGAATGGTGGCTTGTGTGCACCTCCTGTCCTCCAGACCGGTGGGATGGATACCTGTAACAACAAAAGGAAGAGAGCGCCTTCGTGTGCCCTTCTAGTTGGAATCATTGAGGCCATGGAGCCTTAGGTGCTCATTTTCCGAGGTGAAAGGTCAAAGTCACCCGTGCTGGCCCTTGTGGTAGCATAGCTGCTTTCTGCTCTAAATGCACTTACAAGGCTGTGTGTGTGTGTGCGCGTGCGTGTGTGTACGCGTGAATGCATGCTTTCTTTCTTTTTTAGACAGAGTCTTACTCTGTATGCCTGGCTTCCTTGGATAGATATCCACTTGTCTCTGCCTCCAGAATGCTGAGATTAAAGGTGTGTGCCATCACGCCAGGACTGTTTGCCTTTCTTGTGGAAAGTTTGTTGGGTTAGAATCTGTTTTGGCAAAGAAACACATTTGACTTGAATCTCCTGTACATTGTTACACTCCCATTTAGGAACAGAATGGATTTCTTTCCACAAAGTTATTTCAAGAATTGGAGAAGGCTGGCTCTGTGAGAGTGTGCTTAAGGCACTCCCAGTTGGTTCAGAGTTCTAGAACCCTTTCTCCCCAGCCCAGTGAGGAAAGTACATAGCTGTTCCCACTTCACCAGTAAGAAAACAGAGACATGGAAGGACACTTGCCCTTGGTGGCTTCAGACCCGTGGTTCCACAGCTCTGCTCTTGACGACCACACAGGAAGGAATGCCTTTGATACTCTGACAGGTGCATATACTCCTGCAGCTTACTCTCAGGAACAAAGTAAATCCTGTTCTGACTTGCGGAGGATGCAGTGTGATGGGAAGAATGGGAGAGTGGCACAGATAGCAGCTGCAGCTAGCTAGGCCCAGGGAAAGGCGACTCACTCAGTGGAGTGTGGGGTTCTGTTGGAGGACGGGGCACTTCTCTCCACAGACCATTGAGATTACTGTTGCTTCTTAGCTGCTATGAGGCTGTGGGAGTTGTGATTGCCTCTTTGTAGTTTTGTTTCCTTCTGGTTTCTTCACCCCAAGCCTGGCTGTTGGTTTGTCAAGCTCCACAACCCATAATTTTCATAGTTACGATAGTAGACTTGGTGATGCATTTGAACTTAATAGAGCCCCACTTACTGCTTTCACTTTGAAGTTGGCTTCCTTACCTGTGAAATTTGCTAATAAACCTAAGAAATTTGCCTACTCAGCGTTTTGCCGCTTTAGACATTAGGGACGCATGATGTTTTTTGACTTCTTGAAAACATGAACATGAATGCTAATTTATCCCAACTTAGCCTTTAGCATCATGTACTAAAATAACCGTATATAAGAATGGGAGAGATTAAGTTGGGCATAGGATTACCAAGCAGTTTGTTGACATTGTCTTGGAAATAAACAGCTAAAATCAGTACAGAGTTCCAGGACAAGGCCTACTACTGGGCCTGGCCCTGCCTTTCTCAGAAAGCCTCTGTTGCTGAGGACTTGTCAGTCTGTCTTCTATTTCTGAGGGTACATTCCAGCATTTCCCAGCCTGTGACTGTACCCAGAGAAGCCCTCTGGTCATAGTAAAATGTGTATGCTTTCAATTCTGTGATTCTGCATCCTTGCCTTGATATTAATGACACTGACTGACATTGATGCCCTTCTGTCTGCCTGCCAGCACCTCATGGGAGATCTTTCATGAAAGCTTCATTGCTGTGTAGTAAAGCAGCCCTGTTATTACCCCATTTTTATGGGAGAGTGATTGTGTACACTCAAGTTATATAAATGGCTTAGGAGTGCCTTGTGAGTGCCCTAGCTAGACTTAGACTCTGGCTCCCAGGGCTCAGAGGTGGTGCCCACCTTTGCTGTGTCCTTTCACTAGCACAGAAGCTGAATACCCTGGGTATCCGTATCCACAGTATATAGCAGGTGGTTGGGAGAGTCCTAGAGGGCGCCTTCTTGGGGCTGTAGCCCAGTTGGTAGAGTGCTTGCCTAGAATACATGAAGCCAGCATGGGGGTTCAGTTCCCAGCACTCAAGAATTAGGGGCTGAAGGATCAGGAGTTTAAGGTCATTCTTGGCTACATTTCAAGGATGGGATTTGTGAGACCCTGTCTCAAAATGTAAAGCTGGGCATGGTGGTGCACACCTTTGATTTCAGCATTTGGAAGGCACATATCAGGTTCCAGGGCAGTCAGAGCTGTGTAGGAAGACCCTGTCTCCAAAAGAAAAAAAAAAAAAAATGTTTGAAATTTTGCTCAAAGTTTCTTTCCTGTGTCAGATGATGATTCAGTGACTTAGACTCTGGAGAGCTCATCTGACTGCCATGCCCAGCCTTCAGCACAGCAACAATCTCACAGGCTGTCTGTCTTGTATGCTCATATATTTGTTCATGAGGCTATTAGGAAACTGCAAAGACACAGGTGTTGAAAGAATCTTTAGTGCAGAAATGATCTCAGTGTGAAATCAGACAAAAACAAAAAACCAAAAACAAGCTGGTAATCCCAGCATTCGGGAGACAGAGGCAGGCAGATCTCTGTGAGTTTGAGGCCAGCCTGGTCTATAGAGCCAGTAGCAGGACAGGCTGCAATATAGAGAAACAATTGAGAGTCTGGAGGGAGCAGGATGCCAGCCGGCTCTCCGGTAAGATAGACCACGTGGAAATACATAGATTAGTAGAAATGGGTTAACACTTAAGACAGAGCTAGCCGATAAGAGACAACTGGCCAACAGCATTATATCAAATACAGAGTCTCGGTGTGTTAATTGGGGCTGGCGTGGCGGCGGGGACCAGCGGCTGGCGGAAAAACCTTACTCCTAACATATGGCGCCAATGTGGCTAATAAGAACTTCCACTTAAAATTTAACAAAAGCTTAAAAAAGGGTTTTACAAACAAAAAAACAGATGTCATTCTGTAAATATGTTTCTCATACTGGTTAATGAATAAAGCACTGTTGGCCAATAAGACTAGGAGACTAGGAGAGAAGGAGGATTCGAGGAAGTACTAAGGAGGAGTAGGAGTCAAGATGGAGAGTCTGGAGAGAGCAGGACGCTGGCTGGCTCTCCAGTAAGACCATGTGGAAATACATAGATTAACAGAAGTGGGTTAATACTTAAGACAAAGCTAGCCGATAAGAGACAAGTAACTGGCCAACACCATTATATCAAACACAGAGTCTCAGTGTGTTATTTGGGGCTGGCGTGGCAGTGAGGACAAGACCAGCGGCTTGTCTCAAAATAAACAAAACAAACAAAAAAATGAAATCAGACAAATGTGTTTCTGTTTCCACAGCCACCTTGACATATGATACTCTCCGGTTTGCTGAATTCGAAGATTTCCCTGAGACCTCAGAGCCTGTTTGGATTCTGGGCAGAAAATACAGCATTTTCACAGGTATTATCCACTTGGCTCTGATTACTTCTGCAGAAATCTTGAGATGACAATTATCTGCTGACTTTCACTTTGTTTGTCTCCCTCTTTTAAATAACTAGAGAAGGACGAAATCTTGTCTGATGTGGCATCCAGACTCTGGTTTACATACAGGAGAAACTTTCCAGCCATTGGTGAGTACTTTTTTTTTTTTTTTTTTTTTTTTTTTATCTTTTTCAAATGTTTTGGTTTGTTTGTTTTTAATCTACATATCTGTCTGTGTCTGTGTGGGGGATTCAGGCACATATATGGAGGTCAAAGGACAGCCTACAGTTTTAGTCCTTGCCTTTCACCTTGTTTGAGACAAGGTCTCTTATTAGTCATCACTGCATGTCGGTCTAGCTGGTCCAGATCCTGGGGACTCTGCCTCCCTACTTGTGTAGGAGCCCTGGGTTCAGAAGTGTGCTACTGCACTGAGCTTTATGCCAGTTCCAGGGACTGAACTCGGGTCCTTGCACTGGCCTGGCATGCTCCCTGAGCTGTCTCCCCAGCTGGAGTATCCCACTTTTCTACAACCTGTGAAGCTGCTTGCTATCTCCTTGTCAGCCAGCTTTCGCTGGGCATTGTAGTCAGGATAAAGGGTCTCGACAATAATTTTGTTGTAGTTTGATTGCTTTTGAGACTGGCTCTATGCTGGTCAGTTTGGTTTGTGTTTTTTATTTATTTTGTTTGCTTGCTTTTGTTGTTGAGACAGGGTTTCTTTCTGTAGCCTGGCTGTCCTGGAATTGCTCTGAAGACCAGGCTGGCCTCGAACTCACAAAGATCTGCCTGCCTCTGCCTCCAGAGTGCTGGGATTAAAGGTATGAGCCACCAATGCCTGGCATTTCTTTTTCTTTTTCTTTTTTTTTTCTTTTTCTTCCCTTTTTTAAACTCGACACAAGCTGGGATCTTCTGGGAAGAGGGAACCATCAGATTGGCCTGTGGGTATAAGCATTTTCTTGATTAATGACTGATGTGGGAGCGTCCAGCCTACTGAGGCTGGGACCACCCCTGAACAGGTAGTGTGTAGTCAGCATTTTCTTTGGGCCACCAGCCAGCTCCCAAATAAAGACATGGAGACCTCTTATGAATTATGGATGCTCAGCCTTAGCTCAGGCTTGTCCCACTAGCTCTTTTAACTTAACTTGTATCTGCTCGTCTACATCTTGCCTTGGGCTTTTTACCTTTCTTTGATCCTGTATGTCCAGCTTTCTTTCCTGCTTCCTCTGTGTCTAGTTAGCTGGCCCCTGTGTCTTCCTGTCACCTCCTTTTTCTTTCTCAAGTCTAAATTCTTCTACTTACTTTCCCTGCCCGGAAGTCCCACCTGTACCTCTTTCCTTGCTATTAGCCATTCAACTTTTTATTAGCCTAATCAGGTGCCTTAACAAGCAAGGTAAAACAGCAACACATCTTTACGTAGTTAAACAAATATTCTGTGAACAATTGCAGTAAATCTTTATGTAGTCAAACTAATATTTCAAAACAGTAGTCCTGGGTTGTGTTTAAACAAAAAGCAAAAAAAAAAAAAAAAAAAACACAAGCTGAGCCAGGCCGTATTGGTTCACTCCTTTAATCCCAGTACTTGGGAGGCAGAGTTAAGGCCAGCCTGGTCTACAGAGTGAGTTCCAGGATAGGCTCCAAAGCTACACAGAGAAATCCTGTCTCGAAAAAACAAAAACAAAAAGCAAACCAAAAAAACAAGCTGAAGGGGAGTCAAGAAGCAAGCCAGTAAGCAGCATTGCGTCAGTCCCTGTCTCCAGCCGTGTTTGAGCTCCAGCCGTGGCTTCTCTCAGTGATGAGCTGTGGTCAGGATGCATAAACCAAATTAACCAATTTTAGTTTTGGTCACGGTATTTATCACCATAGTAGAAACTAAACTAGGATACCGTGATAAACAATAACTACTAGAGTGTTGAAGAGGATACTAGAGCAAGAGAAACTTTCTTTATTTGAGCAGTTCTAAACATCCCTGAGGTGAGATGTCTTTGTTTTGTCCTGTCATAAAATGGCCTGGGAAAAGCAACTCAGGAGAAAGGGCTTGTTTTCGCCCACAGTTCAGGTTACCGTCCACCTTTGCTGAGAAGTCACAGCAATAGGGGCTTGAGACGGCTGAAACCAAGCATCCATAGTCAAGGCTGCACCTTCTAATTCTTCCCAAACAGTGCTATCAGCTGGGGATCAAGAGTTCAAACTTATGTGTTTGTGGGGGCCACTCTCAGGCTAACTACCATGTCAGGTGATTGCAGATTGTGTCAAATGGGCAATTAAAACTGACAGTTAAAGCAGCTCATCGTGGTCTTAAGAACCAAGTGTGGCCTGTATATTCCTTGTGTCTTGTAGAGATGATTGTGGGATGAGAGTGGCGACAGGTACAGAAATGGGGACCCTCTCCACTGACCTGAGTTCCCTGCCCACAGTTCACACCCCGTCTCTGCCACTGACTGCTGCAGAGCCTGCCCCTCCTCCTCAGAGCTGCATAGTCAGTCGCATTGCCCTGAATGCCTGCTGAGAGCATTCTCCCCATTCCTGTTGTGCCATGTCAGTCTTCCAAGCCCCAGTGAGTAGACAGGAGTGGAGGAGCTCAAAGCACAGGCTTGAAAAATGTAGAGTTGTCATTACCTTTGCTACTGACTACCATAGCCCTGACTGTCAGCAGTGCTGGGCATCAGGAGCGTTTGCATTTCTGCCTTTCTGGTAGTGGGAAATGATTCTCTGTATCTTCCAGAGTAATCATGGGGAGTCTTGTTTGTGGGCCAGGCGTTTCTATCACTGCATGATGGATTGTTCACATTTTGCCCATCTTGTGGGGATTGTTGGGACATTCTACTGTTATGGAGAATTTGTTTAATTGTATAAAGATGTGTTGCATTTGTTTAACTATGTAAAGATGTGTTCTTTGCCTTCCTAAGGCATCTAATTGGTCTAATAAAAAGCTGAATGGCTTGAATGGCCAGTACCTAGGCAGTAGAGGGATAGGTGGGGCTGGCAGGTAGAGAGAATAAGTAGGAGGAGAGAACAAGAGAGAGAAGAAAAAGGACCAGGAAGAAAGAAGAGATGCCTAAGACCAGCCAACCAGGCACCTGCCAGCCAGCCAGACACAGAGTAAGACATACAGAAGGAAAGGGAGGTAAAAAACCCAGAGGCAAAATGTAAATGAAGAGAAACAGTTTAAGTTATAAGTTAAGTTATAAGAGCTAGCAAGAAATGAGCTAAACTAAGGCCAAGCGTTCATAAATAAGTTTTTTTTTTTTTTTTTTTTTTTTTTTTTGAAGCTGGTTGGTGTCCAAAAGAAAGCCTGTTACATTCTACCTCTCAGATATGTGGATCTTGCATTTCTGAGTCCTCAGAGTTGTGCTTTGAGATAGCAGATGTGTGAGTGGGTCAATGCCTGTGCTATGTATGGAGCTGTCCAAATGCATCCTGTTGCTGGCCTCTGTTGGGTCCTCTGATTGTGAATGCTGCTTATTCTGTCTTCCACACAGGGGGAACTGGCCCGACCTCAGACACAGGCTGGGGCTGCATGCTTCGCTGTGGTCAGATGATCTTTGCCCAGGCCCTGGTATGCAGGCACCTAGGTCGAGGTGAGTCATGCTGCTTAAATGGAGTCTGTGTAGTAAGGGGTGTTTAAAGTACATTACAGAAGCTGGGCATAGTGGTACACACCTTTAATCCCAGCCCCAGGGGAGGCAGAAGCAGGTGGGTTTCTATGATTTGGAGGCCAGCCTGGTCTACATAGAGAGTTCCAGGTCAGCCAAGGTTACAAAGCTTCTTTTTGTCTCACAAAAAACAGAAAACATAACAAAAAAGCATATTACAGACAAAACATAGATTATGGTGCTTGTCTAGGATGATCAAGGCCCTAGGTTCAACCTCCAGTACCAACAATTTATGTGCGTGTGTGCGTGGGTGTATTTCTTCTCAGTGAAAACCAGTAGGCCATACTGCTCAATGCTCACCCTGTGGAAAGCCCATTCAAGAGTTCTCTCCCATCTCTGTAGGAAGCTTGCAGTGCTGCTCATCATATTTTTAACCCTTTTTTTTTTTTTGTTATTTAAATTTTTTTATGTTATTTATTTATTTTGGTTTTTCAAGACAGGGTTTCTCTGTATTGCTTTAGAGCCTGTCCTGGAACTTGCTCTGTAGACCAGGCTGACCTCAAACTCACAGAGATCCACCTGCCTCTGCCTCCCGAGTGCTGGGATTAAAGGCATAGGCCACCAACACCCGGCTTAATTTAAAATTTTTTTTATTTTACATACCAACCACAGTCTCCCACCCCCGCCCCCACCCACTCTCTCCATACTTCCCCCAAACCTATCTGTTATCCACTCATCAAAAAGGGTCAACAAAGTCTGGCACATCAAGTTGAGTCAGGATCAAGCTCCTTCTATCGTATCAAGGCTAAGCAAGGTATCGCACCATAGTGAATGGGCTCTAAAAACCCAGACAGATGTGGGTGCTGGGAATTGAACCTGGGTCTTCTGAAAGAGCAGCCATCCTTCCAACTCATAGTCCTCTTACTTAATATTTTAATTCTGGAGTTCACTGAGTTGCCCAGGCAGGCCTTCCTTTGTTGTTGTGGGTATTTTTCTGAACGTTGACTCTTTCAGCTTTTTGGGGATCTTTACTCTTTTTGGGGGGTAGTCACCCAGCTTCCAAATTATGACACTGAGGCTTATTATTTCTGTAACTGTCTGACCTTAACATGTCTTGTTTCCTGCCCCCCCCCCTTTTCTTTTTTTTTTTTTTCTTTTTTTGTCGGAGTCATGGTTTCTCTGTCCTGGCTGTCCTGGAACTCACTTTGTAGACCAGGCTGTCCTCGAACTCACAGAGATCCTCTGGGATTAAAGATGTGCGCCACCACTGACCTTGCCAGCTTTTCTTAAATGATCCTATCCGTTGCCTCTGTCCTCTTTCCTTCCTTTTCTTACTTCCGTAAATCTTAATTTCACTCTTACTCTGTGGGTTCCTGGCCCTTGATGTCCTCATCTCCTTGTTCTATCTTCTTTCTTTTCTTTCAGATCCTCCTCCTATTTATCCTCTTTGCCTTCCAGCCCGCCTATCCTTTCTCCTGCCTCGATATTGTCATCCAACTCTTTATTAGACCATCAGGTTGTAGACGGCAAAGAACTATAGCTTTACAGAATTAAACAAATGTTTTAGAGCTTAAACAACTGGTACACAGTTTAAAATGATAATTCTTTGCACAACAGGCCTTCAACTTGCAATTCTCTTATGTCTCAGTTGGGGTTTCTCTTGCTGTGATAGAACACCATGATGAAAAGCGGCTTGGGGAGGAAAGGGTTTATTCATCTCAGAACCATCAGGTCACACTCAGTCTTAGGGAAATAAGGGCAGTAATGCAAGGCTTGGACCTAGAGGCAGGGCTGAAGCAGAAGCTATGGAGGAATGTTTCTTTCTGGCTTGCTCCTTGTGGCTTGCTCAGCCTGCTTTCTTAACAGTATAGGACCACCTGCCCAGGATTGGCACCACTCAGCCCTCCCATAACAGTCATTAATCAATATGCCTAAAGACTTTTCGTGTAGGCCACTATGTCTAGGCGTTTTCTCAATTGAGAGTCCCTCTTTCCAAATGACTCTAGCTTGTGACATAAAACTAACCAGTGCATCTTGCTTTAGCCTCCCAAGAGCTGGGATTGTATAGGCTTGAACCACCAGGCCTGTATTTTATATTGATATAAATGGATTTTTAAAAGAAATTATCTTTAAGCTGTCGAAACAGCTTTCTGCTTTCAGCCTAGATTTGTTTTGATGAGCTAGTGAGTGCATATTTGAGATCCTGTAGAATTTGATTTTTAAATTTAAGAAGGTTCAAAGATAAAGTTTTGTACACCATCTGGATATTGAGCACTGTGTAAAAGGAAGGTTTGTTACTTGTGTTTTGTTTCCAATAGATTGGAGGTGGACTCAGCGGAAGAGGCAACCTGACAGTTACTTCAACGTCCTCAATGCTTTCCTCGACAGGAAGGACAGCTACTACTCCATCCACCAGATAGGTGGGGATTAAGTGTGTCCCAGGCATGGCTCTTTGCAGAAGGCAGACTCTTGGGAGCTTTCCAGATCTTGCAGAGATGGAAGATGAGGCTCTAGGTCACTCCCTAACACTGACCCCTGTGAGCTGCTGTTGGTGTTCCAGCACTAGCTCAGACCCTAGCCTGCCCCTGCCCCTGCCCCTGCCTTCAGTGACTGATTCCATGCAGTCTGTGAGTTAGGCTCATCCTCAAGGTTTGCTTTCCTTAGGAGGGCAGACCTTAATAGAACGTGTCTATGAAGTGTTTACTGATGGACCGAAAGTCAGGCCTGGTGTGTGTGTGTGTGTGTGGTGTGTAGACCTTTCCGTGAAGCATTTACTGATGTACCAAAAGTAAGGCTCTCTAGAACGGATGTGTTTGCTAACTTGGCTCTGTTTCCTGCAGCGCAAATGGGAGTTGGCGAAGGCAAGTCTATAGGCCAGTGGTACGGGCCGAACACTGTTGCCCAGGTCCTCAAGTACGTAATGAGCCCAGCCCTTCTGCTTCTTGGGGTCAGCATGAGTTCTCCTTGGCATTTACCCACTCCTTGAGTACTTTTTGCCACAGGAAATAAGGTATTCTGATTCTTTGCTTATAGACCCAGGGGAGTCCTCTGGGTGACTATGCCTTTTGTTCTGTGAATGGGATTCCTGTTTAGGTCAGAGCCTAGCATGGCCCTGTCCTCTGTCTTGGTGTACAGATTCATCTGTAATGAGGGCATCTCAGATCTGGAACCATGGCGGTTCTGCAGGCACCATAGCCCTCTCTACCTCTGTGGATTTGTCAGAGATCATAAGCCTCTACATGTTGTTCAGAATTTGTTGGAGTTTGTTTCTCATGAGTCCCTGCCTGTCTCTTCCTGTCCTCTCTGTGGCCCCAGAGTCTGGAGCTCAGTCAGCCTTGTTCTGAGGGATATTTGCTCCAAAATTTCCTCTGCTGTTTCAGGGACATGCCACTTGTCAGCATCTGACCCCCTCAGTGTTTTTGTTTTGAAGATTATTTTTGTATATATGGGCATTTTGCCTGCACTTACGTCTGTGCACATCATACATGCAAGGCTTACAGGAAGGCTAGAAGAGGTTGTTAGATCCCTGGAACTGGAGTTAACGGGTGGTTGTTAGCTGCTGTGTGGGTGCTGGGAACTGAACCCTGGATCCTGTGCAAGAGCAACAGATGCTCTAAACCACTGAGCCATCCCTACATTGCCCACCCTCCTCTCCCTGCCCTGTTTTTTGACCTGATATACTTCCCTGTGGCCTCTGGAAGGTTCTGCACTTACTTATGTAGAGCCATTTCCTATTGGACTGAAAGCCAGTATCTCTCAAATCTTTTTCCAGCTGTAATTTCTCCTGGATATTCCCTGACACCCTATCCCGTGTCTGCAGTGGCCATCTCCTGCAGGCGCCACCTGAATGAACACTTCCTTTTCTCCTATATCTGATGCCCAGCCATCCCAAGCCATGGCTGGCTGTGACTCCTCCTTGACTTGGCTTCTTGGTGGCATGCATACCTACTCCATACCCTTTAGCATCCATTTCCAAGTCCTGCCTTGCCTTAGTGATTTGCCTATTGCCATGACAAAGCACCACGGCCAAAGCAACTTATAAAAACAAAACAAACAAAAAACAATTTAATTTTGAGGACTTAGGGTCCCAGAGGGCTAGAGTCCCTGCGCATGGTGGCAGGGAGCATGGCAACAGGCAGACAGGCAGGCGGGCATGTGACTGGAGCAGTAGCCAAGAGCTTACATCTGCTCCACTAGCATGAGCAGAGCAAGAGCTAACTGGGGGTGACAATACCTTTGGATTCTCAAAGCCTACCCCCAGTGACACCTCCTCTAACACGGCCAGACCTCCTAACCCTTCTCAAACAGGTCCCCAACTGGGGACTGAGCATTCAGATATACAAGGGGGTGAGGGGCAGTCCCAGCTCTCCTCAGCACACACCTCTTCAGCTCATGATGTAATTCACAGAGCCGCCACAGTGCTGCCCCTTCCACTGCAGCTCTGAATAGCCTGACCAGCTCTCCATCACTGCTTTGCTCATCTCTGCTGCCCCACCTTCCCTCTGTCTTTCCTGGCAAAGAGCAGCCCCTACTATTTGCATCTTTCTGGAAATGGCAAGTCAGGCTGCTTACCCGTGCTTACTGTCTGTCCTGGGCTCCCTGCTTTTATTGCTGGATTGCTTTTCCTCACCTGTGGCTACATCTGTCCTACACACAGGGATAGGGTTACACCCCTCAACTCTATTGCTTCTCTACCTGGAGGCTCATGAGGCAATTTTAACCCATGCTCATCCCTCCTTCCCTCTCCTGGTCCCTATCTTGTCTCATGCTTTATTGTTAATCCTCTTTCTCTCCTAGACTTTTTCAAAGAATAACCAGAGTCATCTCCATAAAATGCAACAGCCCTCCCTGAGGCTGGAGCTGTCCTAGGCATCTTAGCTGGTTACCACATCATGACCCACCCTGTCCCTCCCCCTGAGCTTACTCTACCCTGACACATCCTTGGATGGCACATCTGTTGCTCATTCACTCCTGCTTTAGGACCTTTGTGTAACTTACAGCCCTGGCCAGGTAGCTCTCCCCTGAGACCTTCCTAGCCTGTTCACATGCCTCTGCTGACCGCAGTCTACACAACCTGTGCCTGCTTTACAGACATGGCAGCGCAGTGAAGTGCTGCTTTGACTCTCCTGGGTCCATACACTTACTGCTGTGGCAGGGCATGATGGGTAGGCGGTGAGGGAGTACTGGCTCTACTGAGCCCCTCCAAGTTGCCAACACAGGAGGGGCTGTGCAGTGGTCACAACTTGGGGGTTGTAACCCCTTTGGGGGTCAAATGACCCTTTGTTAAGGTATCCTGCATATCAGATATTTACATTGTGATTCATAACAGAAGCAAAATTAGAGTTATAAAGTAGCAATGAAATAATTTTTGGTTGGAGGTCACCACAACGTGAGGATGTGTACTAAGGAGTCGAAGCTTTGGGAAGGTTGAGAACCTTCCCTGGTGCCTTCCAAGCATTGGCCTCTGGTTGTGTTCCTGGACATACCAGGACCTTGCAGCTTAGGTCCTTGGTAACTGTCCCATGACAAAATGCCCTTTCTTGCTCTCTGTCTTCTCACTGGTTTTTGGCTTTCTGCGTCCCCGGCACCCATTTGACACCCTCTCCCTGCATAGCATGGCTGCAGTCTGCTCTTCTTTCCTAGCCCTAAGTCTGCCACCATGCTTCTTTCCAGCGGGTGGTCACATCTGTGCTGATGCTTAGGTTTCCGGGGCTGTCATTTCAGAATGAGGTGCTCAACAGTCAGCTGGACCCGCCTCCACACAGGTGACACTTGAGCTGCTGTGCCACGTAGGGGCTCCTGTCCATACTCTGTCTCCTGGCCAGGGGCAGCTGGCATTTTTTTTCCCTGATGAGCAACACCCAGCTTTCTTTCTGTTTGAGTTATTGGACAAATCCTTGACTTAAACTCTGAAACTGCCTCATGATTGTCACTGTGATGGTGCAGTGCTCATGCTGTAGAAGGCTCATGGGGATATTCTCTCACTTTCTGTAGGAAGCTTGCTGTATTCGACACGTGGAGTTCCTTGGCTGTTCACATAGCAATGGACAACACTGTGGTGATGGAGGAGATCAGTAAGTGGCTCGGGGTTTATCACAGGAGGCCCAAGAGGGAGCCTCAGCTAAGGGGTTTGAGTCTCAGCAGCACTGGTACTGCCCAGCTGTGGAAGCTGGGCAGACATCTGTAAACCCCATTGTCTTACTGTTCTGCTAGGCTAAGGGAGAGGAAGCTGTTCTCTCCAGCATCAAGGCAGTTTTAAGTGTGTGCGGCAGATAACATGTTAAAGATGAGCAGAACCGCACAGGCCACACTAGGATGGTTACAGTGGGAGAGAGTAATTTTAGTTCTTGAATTAAAGGGCAGGATAGCCTTAACATGAAGAAAAAATATCTGTTAATGTATGCCACTTTGCATTGTATTAATGCTCACACGAGATGTGAGGAGGGCTTTTCATCTACCCCGTCTCCGGCAAAGGAAGCCTAAGAAGGAAGTACATGGTTCTGGAATGAATGCCTACCAGTAGCCCGAGGGAAACCAGAGGCACAAATTCATTTCTAAGGGAAAGTGGTCATACTTGTAGTCCTAGTGCTTAGAAGATGGAGGTGGGAAGATCAGGAGTTCAAGGCCAGCCTGGGCTACATGCCAACCTAAATCAAAAACAAAAGAGAAGTAGCTGGGTGTGGAGGTGCACACCTTTAATCCTAGTACTTTGGAGGTAGAGGTAGGTAGATCTCTATGTGTTCAAGGCCAGCCTGATGAACATAGTTAGTGAGATACTACTATCTCAAAAAATAAACAAGCAAAGGGCCTATAGCTATAACTCAGTGGTAAATTTCTTAGGTTCAATTCCTAGTACTGCCACACATTCACAGAGCAGGAAAACAACCAAAGCCTTAAATAGTATCATAAGTCGTTTGCCCTGATGTTGAAAACATGGGAGTATCTGGGCGGTAGTGGTGCACGCCTTTAATCTCATCACTCAGAAGCCTGAGGCAGGAGGATCTCTGAGTTTAAGGCTAGGATGGTATACAGGGCCAGTTCTAGGACAGCCAGGGCCACACAGAGAAACCCTGTCCGCCCTCCTCAAAAATGGGAAAGAAACAAAACAAAATAATAGTAGTAGAAGTAGTAGTAGTAGTAATTAATAGAAAAAAGAAAGAAAACAGTATCTTTTTAAATTGTATTGAAGACTACTAATGCTGGAAAAAAATCTATGGAACTTCTCCTTTAGGATGTGTGTGTGTGTTCACAAGTCTTCGGAGGCCCTAAATAGGCCATTGGATCTGGAAATGGAGTTATGGTGGTTGTGAGCAGCTGGGCTTGGTTGCAATGAACTCAGGTCCTCTGCAAAAGCAGTAGGTGCTCTTATCAATGATGTCTGCAGCCCCCATAGTAACTTTTAAGTAAAAAAGTTGGTGTGTTTTTGTGTGTGTGTGTGTGATATCTGTTACAATGTGTTTTCCATGTGAAAGTCAGAGGACAGCTTTTAGGAGTTGGTTCTCTCCTTCTACCGTGACCTTTGGGATTCAGATCCTTGAGGTTGCATGGCAAATGCCTTTTACTTGTTGAGCCATTCTCCCACCCCTAGAGTAATTTGGGTACCTATGGCACTGTGGGAGCCATGGTGATGGCAGTCTCTCCTGTAGTCTCAGGACTGTCTGAAATATCAACACTGGACCAATAAGTTCATGAACTGAGGCCTTGTCATGAGGATGTGGATCAGATCCTGAGGAAGGAGCCTGAGTCTGTATCTCTGACAGCTCCTCGTGGGTGCTGAGGCTGCTTAGTGGTTGACCAGAGCCCTGTCAGAAATGATGTCTCGTTATAGGACAGGACAAAGCATCTGACTCTGAATTTAGGAAAAATTATATTGGGACACGATGAAGGACAGGAGCTTCTGGCAAAGAGGCTGGGTTCCTGAGCATGGTGTAATGTGGTAGCGGTAGATGAGGCAACTCTCACTTGTGACAGTTGTTTTTGGCTTTTGAGGGTATCGGTGAAGACAGGAAGCATGCTGGTGAGATGGCACTTCACCAGACCTGATGACCTGAGTTTGATTTCTGTGACTCAGCATGGTGGAAAGAGAACCAGCTCTTCAGTTTGGCCTCTGATCTCCATGTGTGTGCACATACAGACACATAAATATAAACAAGCTGCCTTTTTATTCCACTGCTAAAGTTGTCCATGATAGCCCGTTTCTTAGAAATGTCAGCAAAGCTAAGGGCACAGTAGCAACTTAGTTTCTTTGCTTCTAACTTCTTGAACTGCTTGTGAATGGAACAGTTAGGGAAGAACTGACATCATTCACAAAGGTTGCCAGAACCTCCTTCATCCTGAGAGCTGGCTATAGCGATCCCATTCGGATTTTTGGAAAAGTATACTAGCAGAGGGGAGCCTTTCTGGTTGAAATGTCGGAAGAGGGAGGGAGAAGAAGTAAGGGAAAACCAAGACAGATGGAATTAAGCTTCCGAGTGGCAGTGAGCAAAATAGACATGGTTTAAAAGCCAAATGTTTGTGGTGAAAATTTCCAATGGAATAAAAGAAGACCTCACTTACTCAGAGTTGTCTTTTTAAGATAGTTATTTCTCTCTCACTCTCTTTGTGGTGGTACAGTGAGGGGTACCCACAGAGAGCCAGAAAAAGGAATTATAGGCCACCCAATGTGAGTGCTGGTAACCGAACTTCAGTCTTCTGGAAGAGCCTCAAACACTCCTAACAGCCGAACCATTTCTTCAGTTCTTAAAGAGTTGTATATTTATTTATTTATTTATTTATTTAGTTTGTTTGTTTGTTTGTTTGTTTTAAAGATGTGTTTTGCTGGGCGGTAGTAGCTCACCACCTTTAATCCCAGCACTAAAGGCAGAGACAGGTGGATCTCCGAGGCCAGTCCATTCTACAGAGCTAGTTCCAGGATAGCCTAATCTACCTAGAAAAACCCTGTCTTGAAAAAAAAAAAAAAAATAGATAAATTCTAAAGGTGGCTCTGGTGTGTGCTTAGAGGTTAGAAGAGCTAAACAGTGGGCCTGTGAATGGTCTTGAGGGTGGTCTACTGCCAAGCCTGACAACCTAAGTGCAGTCCCTGGAACCTGACTCCCCCAACCCCCTTGTCTGCTGACCCCACACATTTACATGTACACACACACAGGAAGGAAGTAATGATTTAAAAGCTGGCCATGATGGCTCATGCCTTTAATCCCAGTGATGAGAGGGGGCTGGAGAGATGGGCTTGGTGGAGAAGAGCACTGGTTACTCTTGCCGAAGACCCAGGGTCTGTGCACCGCTTGCCTGCCTGGTACCTGCAGAGGCCATGAGGGGGTGTGGCATCCCCTGGAAGGGGAGTTACAGACAGCTGTGAGTTGCCTTGTGCATACTGGGACTCAAACCAGTATCCCCTGCAGGTATAGTCATATACTCTTAGCCACTGAGCCATCTCTCCAGCCAGAGCCTAAGCACTTGATTTCCAGAACACTTCTCCTTGAGAAGACCTTCTGCTGCCTCCGCTTAGCCCATGAGAAACTTGTCTTCCTCTCCAGGAAGGTTGTGCAGGGCCAGCCTTCCCTGTGCAGGGGCTGCTGCATTTCCTACAGATTCAGAGCGGCACTGTAACGGGTTCCCTGCTGGAGCCGATGTCACCAACAGGCCATCAACCTGGAGACCCCTAGTGCTCCTCATCCCTCTCCGCCTGGGACTTACAGACATCAATGAGGCCTATGTGGAGACGTTGAAGGTGAGTCTTTGAGCAGCTCTAACCTGGGCCCTGTGCTCCCAATTTTTTATCTGTTTCGGTGTGGTCAGTTAGTTGTATCTGTATGAGATGGGGATGAAAGGCCTTAATCTTTCGGAGAATTTAAATGTCTACAGCTTTTTCAAGACCCGTCAGCCTGTTGCTGGCATCAGGGTCTTCTGTCTCTGTCAGGTCTCTGCTGTGCCCTTCCTGGGTATCCCTTGAGCCTCGACTTGTGACTGGATCAATGGTTCTCAACCCATGGGCCGTGACCCCTTTGTGGTCCCATATCAGATCCCGCATGTCAGATACTTGCATTTATGATTTGTAACAGTAGTAAAATTACCATTGTGAATTAGCAATGAAATAATTTTATGGTTGGGGGTCACCATCACTTGAGGAACTGTATTAAAGGGTTGAAGTGTTAGGAAGGTTGAGAGCCGCTGGCCTGGTGGGTGGGTTAGGCCCATGAAGATGGCGACTGCAGACAAATTCAGTGAGAAGTCCATCTACCTACTTTGACTTCTCTCACCCCATCATAAAAACAAGCAGCAAAGCCTTTTAAGCTACGGTGTCAAATCTTTCACTTTTAATCACCCCTCAGTGTTCAGGTAAACCAAGTACAAAGCCTCTCACCCATCTTGGTCTGTCCTGCCCTTCCGTATCTCTTGACCATTCCCTGGGACTGTGTAGGAGCAGTCGTCTTGCGTGCTGCTGCAAGGCCAGCGTGCTCAGCCGCCTTCCCCCTTCTGTCTTGCAGCACTGTTTCATGATGCCCCAGTCCTTGGGTGTCATTGGAGGGAAGCCCAACAGTGCCCACTACTTTATTGGCTATGTTGGTGAGTCTGATCTGCATGCTGTGGGTCCAGAGAGATCTGTCTCCCTGAGGAGTCGTTTTTTCCTGTGGAGTTGTGTTAATTCACTTGCCTCTCCCTCACTCATTGTGGTGGCACGTGCCCCATTCCCCGTGATGTTTTGACCTCTACCTGCCTTCTGTGCTGACTCTGATGTGGTGGGTCTGTATGCTGCCTGGCCTGCTCCCTCCCTCTCGGCAGCTTCCTCTGACTTGCCTGTCATCTTGCTCAGGTGAGGAGCTCATCTATCTGGACCCCCATACTACACAGCCTGCAGTGGAGCTGACTGACAGCTGCTTTATCCCCGATGAGAGCTTCCACTGCCAACACCCTCCCTGCCGGATGGGCATTGGAGAGCTTGACCCATCCATTGCTGTGGTATGTTCCAACTGTGCAAACTCCTAGGCAACTGTTGAGGCATTCTGTGCCAGTTCTGAGTGGAATATGAAGGGAAATGTCTAAGTTGTAGTAATTTCCCCAACATTTTAGAGTGTTAAGTTTATGTAGTGAAGAACCCTCTTATCCTCCCCAGACTGTCCGCCTCCTGAGTGCCATTCACAGCCAGTGTGTGCGTGTTGCCTGTGACTGAGTGCACGCACCAAGTGTGAGAGGACGTCTTTTCCTACCCTATATAAAATACAAATGACAACATCATCATTTTCGTGTTTGTTCACTTGATGTATTCCCTTGAATAAGCTTCTCCATCTCTCTTTTTGATGATATAGTAGGGATTTCTGATGATTTATATAAACCTGCCTACTCAAAATGTGTTTGGGGGAAAAGGATGCAAAACCCCAAATGTCAAACAGTGGCTTACCAGGGAAAGTCATTGCCTGGTTAGGCTGCCATCACCTTGTTCGTTGGCAGAGAGTGCAGCATGTCTACTACCAATGTGTGACAGTCACACAGACACAACACCCAGTGTGCACTCTGCCACGTGTGCCCCTCCCAAGTTCTGTGGAGAGTAGGCTGGGGCTCTGGGGCTCAGACTTCCTGCAGAAGCCACTGGTAAATTCCTCAGCTAACTAGAGTGTGTGTACATTGTGGTGAATGCGTCTCAGCAGCTCAGTGATTGAACTTAATGTTCTTCTACCACCTAGACAGCTAACCTTACGGAAGATGGGGCTAGCAGGTGCAGAGCACCAAGCTTGAGCCCCACCCCAGCTTTTGAGAGCTGAGATCAAAGGGAACACATGGTGGAGTTACTCCCCTTGCCACCATGCATTGGGCGGTGTCTGTATGTGTGAACCAAAGCATGGGCAGAACAGATAGCCTGGCACGTATTGGCAAGTGCATGCCAGGATCTGCAGACTGGAGATCACAGCTTCATGCTCATGGGTGCAGTCACTATTTTCACAATCATTTTCATTTTAGGGATTTTTCTGTGAGACTGAGGAAGACTTTAACAATTGGTGTCAGCAAGTCAAAAAGGTCTGTATAACTGTCCCTGTCCAGAGCCAAGATGAAAGTTCTGGGGAGCCAGGCAACAAGATGGCTGGGATAAAGGGAGCCTCTTTGCATGGCCTAGCTAGGGGCCCCATCCCCTGGTTGCATGGGGAGTTTTGCCTCACACATGTGGGCAGACGCAACGGGGCAGCTGCCTTGCATTGCTGTTTCTCTTGTCTGTGTCTAGGTCATAATTTGCTCATCTTTTACCTCAGTGTTGTACATTAACTTTGTGGTAGAGTCTGGCCCACTCACCTGCCTCGTGGTTATGGGGTGGTAATAAATCATAAGCCAAAGGCTGCCCCTCCGCCAGTTCCTTCCTGTTGTCCTCCCTGTACCCGCTGTGGTCATGTGTGTCCGATGGGGTGACAGACCTGGCTGTGTTGACCACTTTGCTGGTCTATGCTGTAACTTTTGGTATGGGTACCACTTCCATTTTCTTCTCTGTGAAGTTAGACCTCTGCAGGCTGGAGGCTATAGTGACTGTCAAGGTGCATCTAACAGCTGTGTCTCTCTGACAGCTGTCCCTGCTTGGCGGTGCCCTGCCCATGTTTGAGCTGGTAGAACAGCAGCCTTCCCATCTGGCCTGTCAGGATGTCCTAAACCTGTCCCTAGGTGAGTACTGAGGCTGCAGAGCCAAGTCTAGATGGGATAGTCTCCTGTCCACATCTTAGTTCATGCGGTCTGGGCCTGCCACAAACCCTTCAGGTGGTGGTCCTTTTCCTTTTAACCATTAATGTTTATATGAGCCCCAGGTTGAGAGGACACTGTAGAGCACCCCATGCCTCAAACCCCGAGTTTGGCAGCAGCATGGTATGTCTGTATTCTACCAAGAGCTGTTGCCGGGGCACACATTTTTGCGATGATGAGGTCCAGTGTAAAAGCCACTGGAGATGAGCAGTCCTGGCTCTTTGACCTATGGCTAGTGTGCCTGCTGGAGGCAGCCTGGGTCTTCCAGCACAGTAGAGTTCAGGGACTGGCCTTGGAAGATAGTGGATAGAGGCCTGGCCAGACCTGCTCATTCCTCAGCTGGTGCCTGTCATCCTCCTGGGCTGCTGCCAAACCCCATCACCGTCTGTTGGCAGGAGACAGATGCCGTTCTCTTTTTTTGCATGGAGTTCCCGCTCTTTAGGGCCTTGTCACTTCTCTTGGGTCTGAAGCCCTTTTTGCCCGTTAACTCTCCAGTCAGGAAGGGGCCTAGCAGGCCCAATGTAGTCTGCCCCCCTCTCCTAACATCTTCCCAGCCGACCCACATCCACACCAGCTCCCAGGAGATGCTAATGTTCTGTCTTGTTCCTTCCAGATTCTTCTGATGTAGAGAGACTGGAGAGGTTCTTTGACTCTGAAGATGAAGACTTTGAAATCTTAACCCTCTGAAACTCCTGTGGTTGGGGATGGCCTCTGTGGCCTTCACTGGGGTGCTTTGAGAACCCAGACCTGCCTTGGGCACTCAGTGTCACCGCATTCCATCCACCCAGCCCACCCCTGCCGAGTGCTGTGCGCCTGTGCCACCTCTGTCCAGAGGGCCTGCTCTGCTCATGGACCAAGGACTGCGGTGCTTGGAGGCCTTACTGCTTGGAGTCAGACTGCCTAACCCCAAACACACCGAGGGCCTAGTCAGGAAGAGCAGGAGGTCAGGAGCTTCCAGAGCTCTCCACTTGACACTGCCAGCCCTGGTCCTGCTTTCTCCTGGGCACCCGGGTCTGTGGTTTATTCGGCATTAAAGCCCTGTTTGAAGTTGTTTAACAAAGACATGAATTTCTGGGGCACTTCCCAGGGCAGCCATAGAAGGCCTACAGGTTGACACATACAGAGTAACAGCCACAGCATGGCCTCATACTGCTGGGCAGGGTGAGCTTTGGGCTGTCTCCGCTGTCCAGTGTGATTATCAAGGGCTACCTCAGTGGGAGAGCATATGCAAAGAACTACAGCAAGGCTGCTACTTGCTTTGAATATTCCAGTGGGGCATGTGGAAAACCCAAAGACGTGAGTGTGCGTGGCCAGTGTGGACACCTGAGCCATGGGGTAAGCCTTCAAGCTCCCAGGGCATCTGGAGCTGTGGTCCTGGGGATCTTCCCCATTAGGACCTCCCTAGGGAAGAGATTTGTTTCCTGTAAGGGGCTGATGCATTGAAAGTCACATGGCCTGCTTCTGTCCGCTTGCCACCCTGCTTCCCTCTGGGGGAGGGGGGAAAGGGACGCAGAGCTGCTCTTTGCTTGTGACACTACCCGCTGGTGGTGGGTGCACACTACTTGAGCCTTCTTCCACGTTCTTGCCCTTCTCAGAAACCCTCCGGGGTGGATTTTAGATGGTTCGGGGCCAAAAAGGCTAACGAGCTATGGCTTTTAGTGCTTAGTAGACGTTTAAACAGCAGGCAGCTCCAGGCACCGGCAGGCGAAGTCCCTCCTCGGCACTCATTTCCATCCCTGCCACTCCTAACCCTGGCTCTCTGCGCCTTCAAGCTTTGATGCTCTTGCTCTGCTGTCTTAGAGAGGCCTTCCGTCCCCTAGGAGATAGGAACAGCATGGCAGTGTGGGATGGCCCTTTCTGGGGCTTTGACTAAAAGCCCTTCCCCAGGAGCCTGCCTGTTAATGGGTGAGGCTGGAGCTGCTCCCTGGTGGCCTATGCCAGATAAGGCAACTCTTAAGGGGCCCACAAAGTAACAAGGGTTACCCCTGCTCACCAAGTGTTAACATAATTTATTTCCTCTTCCTCTCCCCTATATCTTGTTCCTTACCTTCAGGTGGGTTGGGACTGGGGGGGATGGGGGAAGGCCAGGACAGTTTCCATTCCCCTGACGCTCCACTCCGTCAGTAACCATTGTGTTGCTGTGACCCAGGGTCTTACTGATGGTACCAAGGGTGGGTGTGTGGAAACTACAACCTGAGGGAACTCTCAGGGCTTGAGAAAGGCTTCCTGAGGTTGTTCATTCTTAGTAGTATAGTTTGCAATTCTTAATGGTAAATAATAAGTTTCAGTAGAAAACAAAAGTGTGTGTGTGTTGATTTTTTCCTCCAGTTATGGTTGGCTATGATTTTAGCGTTGACAGATAACAGATTTACCCACTTTGGACAAGTGGAGCCTGCCCTGCCTCTGGCCTAACTGTGTAGCCCTCATGTTGAATAAAAATGTGGCCCTAAAAGGAAGAAATGCAAGGAGAACATGATTAAAAAAAGAGCCAGGGGGCTGGCTTGAGAATGACTTAACAGTTAGGAGCTCTGACTGTTCTTCCAGGAGACCGGAGTTCAGTCCCCAGCCCCCACACCTGCTTATGACCCCAGCTCCAGAGGATCTGACACATCTTGCTTCTGTGGGCACATACACATAGAAGTAGTAAAAACCTTGTTTATGCTGGGTGGTGGTGGCAGCACACACCTTTATTCCTAGCACTGGAGGGAGTAGGGGTTGTGTCAGGGGGTAGAAACAGGAATATCTGTGAGTTCAAGGCCAGCCTGGTCTACAAAGTGAGTTTCAGGACAGCCAGAGCTACACAGAAAAACAGCCTGGGATGGGAGGGGTGGATCTTGCTTTAAAAAAGGCACTTGCTTCAACTTACAAGGTTTGCAGGCTGTACCTGGCCTGGGGAGCTAGTAAGGATACAGCCAGGGCACAAGTAGGAGACTGAGAATCATCTCACCCTGCCTTGTGAAATCTCAGTGGGACAACCTCTGATTATGCCTGCCTGTTCTTGAGTCCAAAGGAAAATTGCTGACCCAAGTTCAATGGCCCAAGGCAAGGCTTACCTCTCATTCTGTTGGCATCTTATGGCTGCTGTGACCACATAGTACATGACCCACTGCTGGACCTTGTTAAGGTTCTGGAGGGCCACAAACCACAGACTATGCTGTTAATAGGGCTAACTCCCCAACATCCAGAGGCTTCTACATTCCTCTTGGGCCTGCAAATGCTCTGCATTTCCTGACCTTGGGGCTTGTTACGAGGCTTGTGATGACCTACCTGGCTATTTCCCTACCTCTTTTTACTTTTAGTTTTTTTGAGTAAGTATCTCATTGTGTAAACCAGGCTCGCCTGTAACTTGGGAGATCCACCTACCTACCTCTGAGTGCTGGGACTAAAGGTGTGCATCAAGGTACCATCCATCTAGCCCACATCCTTCTGATCCTGTGGGGGAAGGTGGTTTACTTCACCTGCAACACACTCTACACATATAGGCTGTCTTCTGCCAGGAAAAGTCCAATTATCCTGTTTTGGAGGGAATGGTGTGAGAAGCTTCAACAGCAAAAAAAAAAAAAAAAAAAAAAAAAAAAGCCAACAAAAGTTACTATCAGTAGGTCTAGAATGTTGAGCATCATGCCTCTTGATAAGCCCGGTGACGCCTGAGAACAGACACAGAGCATGGGGGCCTGATAACATTGACCAAAGCCACAGTAGGCAGATCCATCTCTACAAATTCTTAGGGGAAGACAGTGAGGTCCACTTTTAAGTAAATTTTTATTAGTTTCTTTAAAAAACATGGCTCCTGACTAGCTTGATATTTTTAGTGATATCAAGGAAACTACCCAGAGTTGCCACTAATGTTCTATATGGAAATATGTCACACCTTTAGGAGTAGACAGAGGAAGATATTGCACAACTTGTCTGTATCACCAAAATCTTAGGTTGTGAGTAGAGGTTTGTAGGTCTCTTCTGCTAAGAACGAGCTCCTGCTGAACGGTGTTGTGAGCCTTCCACCATCCTCAGAAGAACCTGAGAAAGCTATCTACAGTAGCAGCACTGAAGCTGAGTTTACTTCCATAGCTCCTCCAGTGGACTATGTGCAGCACTGCGGATGGCGTCCTCAGAGAGGGTCCGGATTTCTTCATGAACATCCTCAATGCTTTTGGAAGCATCAACCACCTGTCACCCCACAGGAAGACAGCAGAGAAGGCTCGTTATATCCCAGTGCACTCCCAGTGCACGTGGTGACCTCAGGTGAGCCAGTGCCTGCAAAAGCCAACCTAAAGCCTTCGGGGACCGTCCACCCACAGCAGCCTGCATACCCACCACATCCCAGGCACGGGAAGCAGGGTGCACTAAGTCTTGTTCCTAAACAAACTGAGCAACTATCCTCTGTAAGAACAGGCTCCATGCCCTTTATAGTTCCCGCACTCAGGAGAGGCAGACGGAACTACTTGGACTACATAGTGGATTCCAGGTCAGCCAGGGCTATGTAGAGAGACCCCGTCTCAAAAACAACAAAAAACCCAGTCCCACCTTTGAGGGCCCTCCAGCTGTTGGAAGATGCACAGCAGGGCCCGATCACCCTGGTTTGCCTTCTGTCCTCTTGGGAGATGATGAAAGTGTCCTAAACACCTGCTCTGTCCCTTCAGGACAGGCGCCTCCATGTGCAAACAAGGACAGAATCTGAATAAATGTCACCATCTCCAAGTCCTGCCCCTGGAGGGGGTCTGGGGTGGGGCAGGGAGAATAACTCAATGGTGAGACCCTGGTGCTGTAGCTAGCACCACTACTAACACCAAAAAAAAAAAGTCTATTAGCAGAGAACCAGAATAGCTTCCCTGAGGTTTCACTGGTGGGCAAACCAAACTAACTACAGCGGTGCCTGGGTCAACCGAGGGTAGACTACCACACAGCTTCTCAATGGCTGTTTGTGTCCAGGACTCACCTTCCAGTTGAGGTTTTTATCTTTCATGAGCTGCTGGAAACACAGCAGAACCTGCTCCTGGAAAGTCCCAGTCTCATAGCGCTCCAGACCAAACTCTCCCCGTGTGGCAGCTTCCAGCAATTGTAACTGAAGGAACAGGATCAGGTCAGGTTTGGGAAGGCCCACGTCTGGCTGTTTGCACCAATCCAGGGAAAAATTCTGCCAATAGAGACAGTGAAACTGAGTGGGTTATTTGTTTCAAAGTGGGGTTGGGAAACCTGCTGGAAATAAGAGTTAACAGGGTATATCACAGCTTTGTGCTCTGCTGTCTATGAACCTCATTACATCCAAGATGGACCCTGTCTCGGAATAAGGCATGGCACACGTTGGTATCCTAGTGGTACATTCAGCCTAGAAAGTGTGAGATGGAAAGGAGCTTGTTCAGAGACAGGACTGAGCTTGGTGCCGTAAGATTTCATCTGTATCCCAACAAGCACGTCAGAAAACAAGCAATCCTGGAAACCCACCACACCCACACTCTTGCCTGCCCACTTGATCTCATGTACATATTCCCTCTTATCACCTTATGAAAAATGTCGTTTCCAGAAAAGTAGGGATAGAGGCCTTCTATCCCCCAGAAACACTGTAAGCTCAAGAAGTAACCCCAAAGACCTACAGGGTCTTAGTGTGCCAGTCATCTGTCCTGCTTCCTTACACAAACAAAATATTTCATTGGGGGAGGACTCATCATATGTAAAAGAAACAGCTGAATTTAAAAGGTTTTGTCACTTAGCAATCTGCCATCCCCAAGGGCTAATGAAGGCATTATCAGACACAGCACTCTTAGAAGCTTAGAAGTACAAGGTAAAAACATGAAGCTCGGTTTTGACGGCACCTGCAAAGTGGCAGCATGAAAACATCACACTCATCCTCAGCTGCGTAGTTCCAAATCTAGCTGAGCTACAGGACACCCTGCCTCAAAAGCAAAGCAAAACAAATGCAATTCTGGCACATGGGAGATAGAAGCAGTTCAGTGTTGTTATTGGCTATTTTGTAAATTCAAGGTCAAGGTCAGCTCCAGACTGTCAAAAAAGAACAAAACAAAAAAAGAATAAAGTTCAGAGGAGATACTGGTCCTTGGTGGCACAACCTTTAGTCCCAGTACAACAGAGGCAGAAGCAGGCAGGTCTGAGTTCAAGGCTACCCTGGTCTACAGAGTAAGTTCCAGGACAGTCAGGGGAGAAGATGGGCAAGCACATGCTTTACCATGGTTACACTCTCCTACATGGAGACGGCTCAGCTGTTAGGAGCCCAAGTACAGTTCCCAGCGCCCACATGGTGGCTAACAGTTCTTTGGAACTCCAGTCTCAGGGTATCTGACACCCTCTTCTGGCTTCTAGATGCAAATGTATACATAAAAGTAAAATGAATACATCTGTTTTTTTAAATAAGAGCTGGAGAGATGGCTCAGCGGTTAAGAGCACTAGCTGCTCTTCCAGAGATTATAAATTCATTCCCGGCAACCACATGGTGGCTCAAAACCATCTATAATGAGATCTGGTGCCCTCTTCTGGCTGTAGGCATATATGCGGACAGAACACTGCATACATAATAAGTACATTTTTAAAAAATATAAAACTCAAGTTACACTCTTGGTACTCAGAATATTTTAAAGAAAGGTGGGAACTTACACATGAAGAGACTTAAGGGACTACAGATATACCTTAGTGTTAGAGCAATGGCTACCATGTTTGAGACCCTAGATCCAATTCCCAGCAGGAAAAAACAAAACAAAACAAAACAAAACAAAACAAAAAAAAATCCAGACACTTGGGCCAGTGAGAAGGTTCAGCTTGTAAAGGCACTTACCATACAGCCTGATTTGTGAGTTAAATCCCCAAAACTCCGTTTAAGGAGAGAACCAATTCTCCCAAGTGGGCCTCTGACCTCTACATGTATGCTGTGACAGATGCCCTGGCCTCCATCTTTACATACAATAATACCATAAAGAGGAAAGAGGCACTTCAATGCCTCTCTCCTGTAACCCCAGCACTCAGAAGGCTGAGACAATAGACAAGTCTGAGGCCAACACTGTCTACTTATTGAGTTGCCCCTCAGTTTTGGCTACAGGAGACCCTGTCTCAAAAATAACAATTGCAGGTGTTGGAGATGGCTCTGGAGTTAACAGTACTGGCTGCTCTTCCAGAGGACCTGGATTCAATTCCCAGCACCCACATGGCAGCTCACAATTTTGTAATGTCAGTTCCAGGGGATCCAGGACACTCTTCTGGTCTCCATGGGCACCAGACACACATGCAGACAAAACACCTACATACATACAATAATTTAAAAAACCCAACCCCAGAACTAGAGCGAGTCTGAGGCCAGCCAGGCCAGCCACGACTACTTAGTGAGACCTTGTCTCAAATGAACAACACACATCCACACCCACACAGATGTATACCAAAACATTAAGAACCAACAGTGCCATGTGATACCCAGCAGTGGACTTGTCCCTGACGCTGTTGACATTGGCTTTCTGTCAGATGTGGTGGTGTGGACCTTTTTATCCTAGCACTCAGGCAGGGGGCAGGTGGCCTCTATGATTCATGGGGAGTCTGGTCTACACAGTGAGTCCCAGGCCAGCAATGGCTACGTAGTGAGACCCTGTCTTAAACGAACACAAATGGCAGAACTGTTTTCTAGAAATAAAGGAAGAGGGGCAGTGCAGCCATCATTACACTTGTGAAGCAATGTGCAGGAGTTACGGGGTTCAGGAGGAGGCGCCAGCGCCCTCGCCATCCCACATCCGGTCACAAGGTGAGGCAGTGCATGGAAATCTAACAAGGAACGCCTCTTCGTGAGGTAAGTCTTCCACATGGAAAACAACACTGTAAGTGAAAAGCTAACCGTGAGTACATTTCTTTATCGATAAAAACCAATTTAAGCTCGCAAGACAGTTAAAGGAATGCCAGAGCCGTCAATTTCCTAACAGTGACTGAACACAGACTCACTGTGGTCGGTGACACGGAAAATGAGGAAAAGCAGCTCAGGGCCCACACCTGACAACCTGAAACACAAGCCACGCCGTACTCACCTCCTTGGCGCCAGTGAAGGCAACCCCAGAAAAGGCGTATCTGTCCAAAACAAGGGTCACACCCTGGTTTAACTTCTCCTTAATCAAGGGCCTGGAAAACAGAATGCTCTTGAGCCCTGGAACTGGTTCCCCAAACTATCCCCAACAACAGCAATCACAGCACCGTATTTATAGGCTCATTTACAAAACCGTGTATCTTCTCTCTGGACGGTGCCAGTGCTCTATCTGCATGTATGACTTCCGTCAGAGGAGGGAGTCAGATCCCATTATACACATGGTTGTGAGCCACCATTTGATTGCTGGGAATTGAACTCAGGACCTCAGCAAGAGCAGTCGGCGCTCTTAACCGATAGCCATTTTTTTAATGTATGGAGTTAGAGTCACTAATGTGAACATAAAAAACAATTCAAGCCTAGTGGTAGTGACCCACACCTTTAATCAAAGCATTCAGGGGGCAGAGGCAGGTGGAACTCAAGTATGAAACCAGCCTGATCTACAAAGAATATTCCAGGTCAGCCAGACTACACAGAGAACCCCTGCCATGAAAAACAAAACAAACAAATCTAAACCCAGATCTTACTTACACCCTTCACAAATTAACTTAACATAGACCCTGTACCTAAATATAAAATGAAAAACTTTGAAATAGAGAGAGAGAGAGAGAGAGAGAGAGAGAGAGAGAGAGAGAGAGAGAGAGAGAGAGAGGCTGGGCGGTGGTGGGCATGCCTTTAATTCCAGTACTTAGGATGCAGAGGTGGGTGGATCTGGATCTGAGTTCCAGCCCAGCCTGGTCTACAAAGCTATACAGAGAAACCCTGTCTTAAAAAACCAAGGGGGGAAAAAAAAGAAAGAAAGAAACCAGGAAATTGTGGTGCACACCTTCAGTCCCAGCACTTGGGAGGCAGACCAGGCAGATCTCTGGGAATTCATGCCAGCCTGGAGCTAGTTCTAGGACAGCCAGGGTTACACAGAGAAACCCTTTCTTGAAAAACAAAACAAAGGGAGTCAGGAAACTGTGGTGCACACCTTTAGTCCCAGCATTTGGGAGGAGATGGAGGGCTGCCGGGTCTACAAAGCAAGTTCTAGAACAGCCAGGGCCACACAGAGAAGAAACCCTGTCTTAAAAAACCAAGGGAGAGAGAGAAAACCTGGGTGTCCTTGGATGACGACACCGAAGATCAAACCCACGCAAGGACTGATACGCTAACCTCAGTAAAATTAAGAAGTTGTGCAAGAGGCGATCAAACAAATGAAAATACAAACCCCAGGGCGGGAGAATGTATGAAAGACATTTCTGACAAATGACCGGCAAGCTAAGTGTATGTCCTTAAAATGCGACAAAGAGAACAGCAGGCACTTAGGAGGCTTGCCTTTAATTAGAGCATGCCCTGGCCTACAGAGGGAGCCACTATCTCCAAAAGAGAAAGAAAAGTTGGGGGCTAGGGAGATGGCTCTGTGGATAACTTGTTTACCATGTAACCATGAAGACTTGAGTTTGGATCCCCGAAACCTAAAATTAGTGAGCTCAAGTGTCAGTAAGAAACCTTGCCTCAGCTGTGAGGCCAGCCTGGGCTATAAGACAAGTCCCATGTGGCAGCTCACAACTACCTATAACTCCAGTTACAGAGATCTGGGCTGCAGGCATGCATGAGGTAGGTGCACAAGCATACATGTGTGTAGGTGTTTATACTGCCGAAAAATGCAGATATGAACCTGCACATGTGTTCACGCACATGCCACACACAAAAGCCTGCAAGTTACGGGGGTGGGGAGGGAAATTTACACTTGTTCCCAGCGGTTTGCGGAGAAGAGCAGGTGCACAGAGTGGTCCTCCAGCTCTGTCTTCTTTTCTAAGTAGGAACTCAGGAGCTTGCCGATTTCTGTTGACCTTTCTAGAAAGAGAAAATTGCAAAGACTACTTAGATGGGACTTCTCACCTAAAGTATATGACAGCCTGCACTGAAGTTTTCCACTTGTACTCATACATAACTCTGGGGGTTATTAAACCTCTAGACAGGTTTGGACCATCTCCCAAGCAGCCAGGAGTTTCCTTAAGAGAATGCACTACTGTGAAGAAACCATCTTGACTTCAAAAGTACTCTTGGGCCAGGTGGCCAATGCCTTTAATCCCAGCACCTGTGAGGCAGAGGCAGGCAGATTTCTGTGAGTTCAAGGCCAACCTGGTCTCCTGAGAGTTCCAGGACAGACTCCAAAGCTACAGAGAAACCCTGTCTCGAAAAAACAAAAAACAAACAAATAAAAAAGTACTCTTGGGCTGGAGAGATGGCTCAGAAGTTAAGAGCCCTGGCTGTTCTTCCAGAGGACCGGGGATCAATTCCCAGCACCCACATGGCAGCTCACAACTGTCTGTAATTCCAGTTTCAGGGACTCTGACACCTCCATACCAATGAAAATACAATAAAGTTAAGCAAATTATTTTTAAAAAGTACTTGCAAGGCTCCAGTCAAGATGGTTTGAGGATTAGAATATCTCACATGTTCCCAATTCCCTACATAATGTGTAGGATTTGGGGTGAAGGCCAGGGGTCAACCTCATGCTCCTTTTTCAGGAGCAATCCACCTTGTGTTTTCAGAGAGGCTCTCCCACTGGGGCCTGAAGCTCAGTTTGGCTAGACTGGCCGGCCAGCAAGCCGCAGGATCAAGGCACGAGCCTGTCTCCACCCGTCCAGTGTTAGGATTATAAGCAACTACACAGGCTTTTTACCTGCAAGCCTGAACTCAGGTCAACATCGGAGTGTGCATTTTCCAGCTAAGCCAGCTCCACCAGCCCAGAAGTGGTACTGCCCACAGTGACCCGGGCCCTCTCCCACCAACCATCAATCAAGAAAACGTCTCCCAGGCTCGCCTGCAGGCCAATCTGGTGGGGCCAGTTTTCTCAACTGAGAGTCGCTCTCCCCGAACGACTCTAGCCCGTGTCAAGGTGACCTAATACTAGCCAGCACACCCATGCACAATAATAAGTAACTATGCTACAAGTTTTTTTTAAAACACAAAAACCGAGCCGAGAGAGGGAGAACTGCCCGGGCCAGCCCACCCGCGCACCGGGGAAACGCAGCAGCTCGGCTCTGTGGCCCGAGGCGCACAGCGCCGTCACCAGCCTGAGGCCCTGCGTGGTCTTGCCGGCACGGTCCACGCCCTCCAGCACGATAAGCGCCCCCCGACGCGACGCCATCGCCACCGCGAGCCCGCCAACCTGTTAGGTTCCCGCCAATCTTAGAGGCAGCAGAAGGCGGGAGCGCGCAGGTCCCCAGCCGCACCGCCTCTTCCGGCTGCAAACCGAGCTCTTGCAGCGTGCGGCACGGCGGTTCCGGAACCGGTTCCGGACGTTGCGTAGCCCGGGCCCGGGGTCCCAGCCTCCTGGTGACCTCCCACTCGCGGGACTTCCGTCCGCGGCGTCCTGCAAGGGCCACTCCGACGGCAATGGGATTGGGATTGTGCGGGCTCCAGTCCCGTGGAAATGCTACCACAGTAACGGAATCAAGTTTTCATCCCCCCGAGCGCGCACCTGCGGGCTTCTCAGAGTTTCTGATCACGAGAAAAGAGCCATCTTAAGCTTTCCGCTCTGAAACCAGTGACAGATGCGAGCGAGCATCGACTCCCAGGGTGTGCGTGCTGCGGCATCGTCAGAGCGCCCAGGAATGTTTGCTGTCGTTCTAGTGTTACTGGGATTGTGTTAAATCCAGGGACAGGAGCCAGGGGATGATGGTGCACGCCTTTAGTCCCAGCACAGGAGGCAGACACAGACGGGTGTCTGTGAGTTCGAGGCCAGCCTGGTCTACAGAGTAAGAACCAGGGCTACATAGAGAAACTGTCTCGAAAAATACAAACAAACAAATAAAAGAAAACTCAGGGACATGCATTGGTGAGGGGAAATGGATTTATTTGCAGCGTTGGCCAGAACTGAAAAGTTATCACTTTCTTTTTGCTTTGACCCTAGTAGTGTTTTTATAGAAAATATTAAAGTCAGGAAAAATATATGTGCAAGAGGCAGGCAAACGTCTGTGAGTTTGAGGCCTGCTTGATGTCCACAGCAAGTTCCAGGACACCCAGGGCTATATTGTGAGTCTCAGTCTCAAATAAAACAACAGCACTGTAGAGGCTGAAGCAGAAAGATCCCGAGTTAAAGGCTAGCGTGGGCTGTTTGAGTAAGACGCAGTTGGTAGAGGATTTCATACCCAACGCAGAATAAAGTGGATATAGTGAGTGGCATATTTTATAATCCCGGCCCTTGGGAGGTAAAGGCAGAATCAGAAATTCAAGGTCTGCAAACATCAGAACTGATACCTAGTCAAAGAAGGTACTCAGATGACAGATATGTAAACATGTTCAACATAGACATTATTAGGAGTCATAAATTAAAAGATTATTTCACATCTCTTCTACAATAGCCCAAACCTGCAATTCCAACAGTGCAGCATGCTGGTAAGGTTTTGGTGCAAAGGAAACTGCCAATGCTAATGAGAAAGCAAAAATATTGTGTATGTGGCCACGTCAGAAGATAGCATGGCTGTTCCTCAAGAAACTAATTACGCTTAATATATGGCCAATATTTACACAAATTAGTTGGAAACTACGTCTACGGAAAATCTCAGACAAGAATGGTTACAACAGTTCTATCCACACTTGCGTAAATATGGAAGCAGCCAAGATATCCTCCAACAGGTGAACTGATAAACTGCGTTTCAAGTAAAAGAAAAGAAACGAACTGTCAAGCCATAATAGGACATAGGAGAACTCAAAAGTGCATAATGATAAACGAAGCCAGTCTGAAAAGACTGCACACTGTAAACTGGAACTACATGGCATTCTGAGGGGAAAGAAAGCAAAACTACAGAGAGTGTAAAACGTTTATTGGTTACAAGACTGTGTGGGGGATGTCCCAATCTATAGTAGACCAGAGGGATTTAAGGCAGTGGAATGCTCTTCAGGATGCTATGAGAGGAACACTTCATATGTATTTGTCAGAAATATTAGACCACAGTGAGTGGACTCTATCATAAACTATGGATTTCAGTTAATAAATGTATCAATATTGTTTCGTTAACTGTAACAAAGTTACCATAAGAATACAAAGATCAGGACCTGGACTCAAAGTGAAGGCCGTTGGTTTAAAGTTTGGAGGGAGTGGAAAACATTTTAAATTCCTGTATAGTTTGAGGTTTTTTAAATGAAATAAATGCTTCTAAGGATGGAAATATAGTTCACTTGGTAGAATGTTTACCAAGCAACCATGAAGTCCTGGGGTTGAGCTCAGACAACCAAGGAAACTTGGCACTTGGGTAGTGGAGGCTGGAGGGTCATCAATTCAAGGTCATTTTGGGCTGGATAGTGGAGGCTGGAGGATCAATTCAAGGTCATTTTGGGCTACATATTGAAGGCAACCCGCACCACGTCCCCAAAAGCTGCATTTTAAATAATGAGAACCCTTGGCCAGGTGGTGTGGTGGCACATGCCCTTAGTCCCAGCACTGGGGAGGCAGAGGCAGCTGATGTATGAGTTCGAAGCCAGACTAGTCTACTACCTTATCACGTTTGAGTACAGCCAGAGCCACATAATAAGGAAACCCTGTCTCCAAAAACAAAAAGCAAAACAAAAAACAAAAGAAGAAGAAAAAGGAAACCCCTGCTTCTTCGGGGCTGAAGAGATAGCTCTGAGTGAAAAGCACTTGTTGCTTTTGCAGAGGTCCTGGGTTCGGTTCTCAGTACCCATATGGTGGCTCATAACTCTAGTTTCAGGGGATCTGATGCCCTTTTTGGGCTTTCCTGGGCATCAAGCATGCACGTGATGCACATATATACATGTGTGAAAAACACTCATAAATGTAAAAAAAAAAACCACTAAAAATTATACAAGCAACAATCTCAGATGTGAGGGGTTGTCCTACATTGTTGCTGTAGCCCCAACTGTCCTTGGCCCTGGGGCTTTCAGGACAGAAATCCCAAACTTCTGATCAGCGTGAAGTTACAGAGTAGAAGCAGGATTGGCACGTGGCACTAAAATTTCACCCATGAAACTTTGCTGGAGATAATTTCCTAATCTTAGTAGGCAGAGAGATACTGGCAAACGCATCCACACCGAATAAGGTTCAGACACAGAGGAAACACACTCAACGCCACTTCATGACATATCTAAGTAGCACACCCCCCCTTTTGCTTTTAGAGACAGGGTTTTCTCTGTGTAGCCGTTGCTGTCCTGAACTCACCCTGTAGACCAGACTAATCTCGAACTCAGAGATCTGCCTGCCTCTGCTGTGCTGGGATTAAGGCGTGTGCCACCACAGCCTCGCTAACTGCTAACTCTCCCCACTTTTTTTTTTTTTTTTTCTTCTTCTTAATTTGTCTCGAGGTCTAGTTATTCTGGGCGGGCATGGAACATGCTATGTATACTAGGACAGGTCTTGGAGATCCACCTGCTGGGTTTAAAAGGCTCGTGCCACCACGCCCAGCTTTTCTAGTTTTTTTTTTTTTTTTTTTTTCTTTTCTTTTCTTTTTTTTTTTTTTTTTTTTTTTTGCAGGCATCAAGGCGTGCTTGGCCTCTTCACCACGTGTGGGTCAAGACTCTCAGGTCCGGTGTGGGCAAGCCTCTTTGGGGCTAAACAGTAACAAAGAGCATCAGTGTGTGTGTGTGTCTCCCGGAGGATCATGCTGTGTGTGTGTGTGTGTGCGTGTCTCCAGGAGGATCATGCTGTGTGTGTGTATACCCTGCTGTGTGTGTGTGTGTCTCGTTCCTGAAGGACCATGCTGCCAGCATCGAGACCCCACAGTCAGCTCGCACCGACTCTCGGCTCGGCCAGACCCCAGGTCTGAAGAACGCCCGGCGAGCGGCAGGTGTCTGCCGGAAGGTGAAGCTAGGAGCCGGCGCACGTGCACGCGAGGTCTGCAGGCAAGCACTGGACAGGGCACGGCCAAGGCGCGGAACTGGGCGGCGGGCAGCAAGAGTTCCGCATTGCAAACTGCGAACCGACTCCATCGCCCACAAGGATTCCCTCAGGGAAAGCCCCACAGCGCCGCCTGGCGACCGCAGCCGGCCGGAAGCATGGGGGTGGGCCCTGGCGCGCCCCGCCCCTCCTCCGGCCAATTGGCGCGCGCGGCTCATGAATAGTGAGCGCGCGGCGCCGCCCCGCCCCGCCCCGCCCCGAGTCCGCGGCACCGCCCGCTCGCGCAGACCCCGAGCGTGGCCGCAGCGAAGATGGCGACTGCCATGTACTTGGAGCACTACCTGGACAGTAAGCACCCTGGCCGAGCCGCCGCCCTCGCGGGCCTGCGCCGCCGCCGCCCCTGGCCCTCCGCCACCCGTGCGGGGCTCCGGGGTGCGGTCGCGGACGGGGACTGGCCCCGGGGACAGTGGGGGCTCACGGCCGGTCTGGGGCCGGGCCGTGGGTGGAGGGCGTGGGGCGCGGCGCGGGGGTCCCGCCGCCTCCGCCGCGCCAATTCCAGGTGCGTCACGGGGGGCGGGGCCTGCGGCTCAGCCCGCCCTCCCCGCTTCGGCCACACCCCCGGCGCCGGCCACGCCCCGAGCCCCTCCCCTCCAGTCTTGCTTGGGGAGGCTCGCCCCTTCTTAAGCTGCTGCTGGTGGCGTTTGCCTTTGGAGGAACGGTAGTAGGGGGCGCTGGGCTGGCGGGGTGCGTCCTTTTCGCGGGAAACTTGTGTTGCCACAAGCCAGCCCAGCAAGGGAGGGTGTCCTGTGTAACGAGCGGGCTGGTCTTTGACATCCCAGGCATGCCTTCCTCCGTTTGTTTATAGACGGTGACATTGACTCCCGGCGATAATTGAGAGGGTTGTTTCCCACATGTGAGGAATTGAGACCCTTTGTAGGGATGTGGGTCAAGCCAGTGGGGCCCCCCCCCAGCTTCGACTATGTGGCACGGCTGGGGAAGTGGGTCTCCATTCATTCCGATGCCCCTGCGGTGGGCATTCCACTGTGGATCCAAGATGGGTTCGTTTCGGTGCTGGCGTCGTGATGGCTGCTGTCTGCTCTCCCCACCTGCCCTGTGCCACCTGTGGGCAGGAGCCCCGTTTCTCCACAACTCACCGATAGTTGGGGCATACTTCCCACCCTTCTTAATTTTGTCTCTTTAACCAGTTTGTTTTTATTTGAGGTACATTGGTGTTTGGTTTGTGTGAGGGTAGGCGGAACCCCTGGAACAGGAGTTACAGATAGCAATGAGCTGCCGGGTGGATTCTGGGAATTGAACCTGGGTCCCCTGGAAGAGCAGCCAGTGCTCTTAACCACCGAGCCATCTCCAGTACTCCCCCCTCTTTCTAAAGAAGGCCTGGGAATAAGTGTAGATCTGGAGACTGCAGATAAAAGTCCCTCTCTCTGAGAGGAGAGGGTAGAACGCTGCCGGGGCCAGGGGAGTCAGGCTGTGGATGGAAATCCCGGTGAGCTCAGGAAGTTACAGCAAGTTTTCTAAGATGTAGGCCTACAATGCTGGCCTCGTTGGCTGTGGAGAGTGGAGTGTGACAAGACCCAGAAGGCAGCTGGAGTCTGCTGAAGGGTTACTAGTTCAGGTGGACAAGCAGGAAAGTGGCACGGGCTGGTTTGCTAACCAGCTCAGCCTAACCACAGGGACTGACTGGTGAGCCGCTCAGTGAGTGGCACTGCTTGATTTTCCCCGTGTTCGCCGATGTGTGGCTAGAGGCTGATGTGTCGGGCCGAGCAGAGAGAGCATGTCTTGGGATTGCCTGGTCTACGCACGGTTCCTGGTGCAGTAGGTGTTCAGGACAAGGTTGGAGAAATCAAAGCTTGAGCTTTGGAGGATGCACTTCAGGGAGTGGTGTGGCTTGGGGGTGTGTGGGGGTGGGGGAAGGCGTGACTCAGGGGAGGAATTGCTGCTGTCCTCCACATCTGTGTATGCTGGGGACAGGTTCCTGCATCTCCCTTTGAGCTGCCAGTGCTTCTGAAACTGTCAGCCTGTTGGTACCTGCCCCTAAAATGGTCTTAATCATTTCAGTCCCCTAACTGGAGGGCCTTGGAGATTTTATTGCTACTGATTTTTTTCCCTATCTTTTATTTTATGTATATGTGTGTTTTGCCTACATGTATGTCTATGCATCACATGTGTACAGAGAGGGCATCAGATCCCTTAGGGCTGCAGTTACAGGTGCCTGTGAGCTTTCGCATAGGTCATGCTAATCTAGCTTGGGTCCTCTGGGAGAGCAGTAAGTGCTCTTAACAGCGGAGCCATTCCTCCACCCCTGGGGGCAGATTTTTGTCCTCTGAGAAGTACAGCACTTTCATGTCTCTTTTCAGGCATTGAGAACCTTCCCTGTGAACTTCAGAGGAACTTCCAGTTGATGAGAGAGCTAGACCAGAGAACGGAAGGTGGGTGTAGCCTAAGCTGGACTTTGACCGTTGGTCAGGGAGAGAGATGGTAAAGGACATGAGGTGTCAGAGCTCTCAAGGGTCTGCAGTGTACACTGTCTTGGAGGCAGTGCTGGTACTTCTTGTCATTGTTCATTGAGACAAGTTTCTCTGTGTAACGGTCCTGGCTGGTCTGGAACTCACTTTGTTGACCAGGTTGGCCTCGAACTCACAGAGATCCGCCTGCCTCTGCTTCCTGAGTGCTGGGACTAAGGGCGTGCACCACTGTCTGGCTTGGTACTTTTCGTTGTTGTTTTTTGAGACAAGGTCTTGCTCTATAACCTTGGCTGGCCTGGAACTGACTGTGTAGACCAGGCTGATCCCAAACTCATAGGGATCCACCTGCATCTGCCTCCTGAATGCTGGCATATAAGATGTGTGCCACGATGCCCATCTCAAGTACATGCATTTATTTTGAGACAGGATCTTGTTCTGTGGCCTAGGCTGGCCCTGTACCTTCCCGTAGCCTCCTGAGTGCATGAGCATAGGGTAGGGAGGAGAGTGCTGCTGCTGGTTTGTTTGTTGTTGTTGTTGTTGCGGTGTGGTTTTTTTTTTTGTTTTTTTTTGTTTTTTTCTTTTTGATTTTTCAAGACAGGGTTTCTCTAGCTTTGGAGCCTGTCCTATAAATCACTCTGTAGACCAGGCTGGCCTCAAATTCCCAGAGATTCTCCTGCCTCTGTCTCCCAAGTGCTGGAATTAAAGACGTGTGCCATCACTGCCTGGTTGTGCTGGTGTTTTTAACTCTGCTATAGATTTTGTGTATGGTTTTTTTTTTTTTAATCTCTGTGTGTGTTGGATGTGTGTGTACACATGTGTGAGGATATGCACTTGCCATGGCAAGTCAGAGGGGTCATGGTAGGGGTCAGAGGACAGGACAGCCTTGGGTTCAGGCTTCACCTTCTGCCTGGTTTGAGACAAGGTCTCTTTTCTTGTTCATTGATGCGTATTATCAGGCTAGCTGGGATTTCCCAGTCTCTGGCACCTGTCTCCCAGTAAGTGCGTTGGGATTACAGATGCACGAGCTACCACACTTGTGTTTTAAGTGGTGTCTGGGGGATTTGGACTCAGGTCCTTAGGCATTTATAGCAGCCATGTATCCACTGAGCCATCTCCCTGGCCCATTTCCTGACTTCCTACACAGAGTCTTATCATAGCTTTTCAACTGTTGTCCTTTTCAGTCAGAATATTTGTTGCTTTTCTCCTTTAAACTTTTTCCCTATTTCTGCATTGTTTATAAGTGAGTATTCCTTATCCAAAATGCTTTGGAGCAGAAGTATTTTGGATTTTTATGTTCTTCAGTCTTGGAATGTTCACATCTGTAATGAACTATCTTCGGTGGGTGCAATTTGAGTCTAAACAGAAGAAAATTTGTGTCTGGAAGGCAATTTGACATGATAAGGCTATTGATTTTTGTGTGTAAGTTAACTTGCTCTGAACTGCATGTTAATGGCTTCATCTGAAGAAACCCCACTTCTGGGTTAGAGCAGAGTTGTCCCCTCCTCTCCTCTGCCGTTGCTGCTGCTTCAGTGGGAGCATGCGGGCGTTTTTACAGGTTTTGCTCTGTTCACTGTCAGCTGAGTTGGAGTCAGCCAGAGGGTTGTGAGTCACCTTGTGCTGCGGGCGGGGTGTCCTGACTAGTCTTACTGTGGGTTGGATGTTTGCATTGACTTTTGCCTCTGGCTGCTGTGTGAGTTTTCCTAAGTGCTTCCCCTCTGGTAATGTGACTAAGTTGTGCACCTGGAGCTAGGCAGATAACCCTAAAATGTGCTGTTCAGGAGAGTCAGCGGGCAGCTTGACTGCTTGCTGGACAACTTGTGCTGGGTCTGCCCTGGGTAAGGTGCTGCACCACACAGTGCACACTGACATGCAGTGACGCTCCCGCCAGCGTCCTGGATGCATGTCGCTCCACCTCGTGCATCACTTCTCACGCGCCCCCTCACCTGTCCCCGTTAGATAAGAAAGCAGAGATTGACATCCTGGCTGCGGAGTATATTTCCACGGTGAAGACTCTGTCTTCAGACCAGCGTGTGGAGCACCTGCAGAAGATCCAGAGCGCCTACAGCAAGTGCCGGGAGTACAGTGATGACAAGGTGCAGCTGGCCATGCAGACCTACGAGATGGTGAGTGCAGGGCGGGGCACGGGCTCGGGCCCTGCCTTCGCCGCCAGCCACAGAAGGGAAAGGGAGTGTGTTCCCAGCTAGGCTGGGAGTTGGGAGCGAAGAGAGAGGATGGATACATTGGGGGTCTTCACCTGGGCCTGCTCCCATGATCTTGTTTTTTGGGGCCGGTTGTCTTGCTTGTCGGTAGAGCCATTGCTTGTTTGTTGTCGTTTTCTTGGGGTGCTGGGGAGACCTAATCCAGGGCCTTGTGCATACCCGGCGAGTGCTGAGCCTCTGAGCTGCATCCCTGCCTTCATTTTCAAGTGTCCTTTTGCAGGTGGATAAACACATCCGAAGGCTTGATGCTGACCTGGCCCGCTTTGAGGCTGACCTGAAAGACAGAATGGACGGAAGTGACTTTGAAAGCTCTGGACCACGAAGCTTGAAAAGCAAGTTGGCTGATGTTCTGTTTGCTAGGGATTGCAGTTTTGAAGGCTTTCATCTGAATGATGATGGCAAATGAGTCTGGGTGAATCTTGCTCCTCTTGGGTCTGTTCTGTGATGACAGTGGGGTCTTTGTCCTTCAGAAGGCCGGAGTCAGAAAGAAAAGAGAAGCTCCCGGGGCCGAGGCAGGAGAACATCAGAAGAGGACACTCCAAAGAAAAAGAAGCATAAAAGCGGGTAAGATGCTCCCACCGTCTCTTCCCAACGGAACAGCATCTTTCGAGCAGCAGGGAGAAGGCTCGCGATGGCCATTGGGCAATCTTCATATCCTTGGTGGTCAGAATCGACGGGGGCTGCAGGAGTCCGAACGTCTGTGTGCAGAAGGCCAGTTCTGTTTGAGGCAGTGACGGCCCCCTCCTCCTCCGAGTTGGTGTGTGTGCCCCCCTGGGTGTCAGGAGAATGCTGCGCTCTGGGACAGTGCTGGGTCGAAGCCGTCCTTTAACTAGCTGAGCTTACTGTTGATGGTGGCCTTATACATGGATGCGTGTTTTGTACATGGTTGGTGTTAAACTAGGTGACTACATTCACACGTGTCACTTACCTTGAAACTCTTCACGACCGTCCCCCACTGTCTCTTGCCAGAGGCATTGTGCTAGTTCACTGCGATGATGTTTGGACCAGAGGGGAAATGGTGAAGTGGAGTGACCGTGGGTCCTGGGGAAAGCCAGGGAGCTAGTTCTCCTTAACGGGGGGGGGGGGGGGGGGACTGGTTATTGAACTTCTTAGTGCATTGAGTGGAACCCCGCGCCTTGCATATGTTAAGCACAGTGTGGCTGTGTGTGTGGTGTGTGTGTTGGCCCAGGCTGCCCTTGAACTAATGATCTTTTGCCCTTAGTGTCTTAAGTACTTAGAGTACAGGCCCTACATCTTTAACTTTAAATTTAAAAAAAAAGTAGTCTTTGACAGTTTCATACTTGTATGTAATGTATTTTGATCATACGAACTTAGCCCCGCACACTCCACTCCACTCCTGCCGGACTCCTTCTTTCCAGTAAGTCTTCCTCCTGCCTTAATGCCCTCAGCTTTTTCTTTAATAGTCCACCAAGTGTGGATCTAACCAGTACCTCCACCAGTGGGCCACGCTGTCTGTGCAGCTGTGGTCACAGCTGCCTGCTCTCTTGGGAGAGGATTAGACTATAGGTTAGCAATTTGTGTGTATGGATACTACAGACGGTAGCTTTCAGTCCCAGAGCACCTGTTTGTCTGACTCCCTTCTTTTTTAAGATGTATTTATTTATTATGTGTACAGGGCAGAAGAGGGCACCAGATCTCATTACAGATGGCTGTGAGCCACCGTGTGGTTTCTGGGAGTTGAACTCAGGACCACTGGAAGAGCAGCCAGTGCTTTTAACCTCTGAGAGCCATCTCTTCAGCCCCGATTCCCTTCTTAAAAATACAGATTTGGCTCCTTTTTTTTTTTTTTTTTTTAATAAGATCTAAGGTCTTATTCTTTGGCCATAAAGCAATGAGTGCTGAGTATTAATTTACTTATGATGCTACTTTGAGTTCTTTCCTGTCAGCTTTAACATCTCGGAAGGCTGTGTATCTGTTCTATAAGTCAGCTTCGTACTGCCCACACTGCTTCTGGCTTGAGGACAGACTGGCTGTGAGAACAAGCCCTGGTCTCCTGGTCTCGAAGGCTCTAGAGCTCGGGATTGTCACTCTGTCTTTGTTGACATCTATATAGCTCATTTAACTCTCATACTCAGTATCCTGGGTGTACACGGCTACCACACGTAGATCCTAAAGTGTTGCGTTGATAGCTGGGCCAGCCTTTCTGCCCAGTCTAGGGGCTGAGCATCCCCTCTCCTGCTGCAGATCGCCCAGCTCCATTGTTCCAGACTCCTGCTGCCTGTAAGGTGGTTCGAACTTTGTGACGCGTGGGTGGCAGCTCGATGGCCGCTCCTTTCTTCCCCAGAGGCCGTGCTTCTGGGATTGCACAGACATTCATTCCTGCTGCTGCCTTCTTCACTGAGTGTCTTCAGCATGAGGAGCCCAGTGTAGGGCTGTCTGGGTTGTGGAGAAGCCAGTACCCGCTGGCCGGAGCATCCCGCCTAGGCCTCAGGTGTGAGGCAGGCATGGTAACCGCTCCTCAAACCTCAGCACCCCCAGGTGAGGCAGGCTGTTCAGTTATGTTGAAGGCTTAGGAGACAGTCACTGCTTGCGGCCCTGTTTGCTGGGCTCCCTGTAGGGGTGGTTGGCTGGGGCAGTGATAGGATACCTGCTCTCTATCGACTTTGCCTTGGCCCATTTCCTGTCCGGGCCGCTATCCCAATTTGCATATGTTCTGCCTGGGGAGACTGCTGGAACAAGTGGCTCAGGCCTCGACATCTGATGCCAGAGCACCTTCCATGGAGTAGGCATCCGGAGATAGCCCAAGCACTGAAGTCCTGGACGTGCTGTATGGGGGGAGCTTGGTGCAGTCTTTGTCCCTAGCCTGTGTCTGGTGGGTTTTTTTCATGACCTAGATGAGCAGGACTAAATATTTCAGTTGTAGTTTGGCGGTGGCCGTCATTTTCCATGGGGGACTTGGAGCAGTGCACAGTCAGGTTCTCGTGGCTCAGTGGCCTCTTGGCCAGAGGATGGGTATCAGGCAGAGTTACCTTCCTAGAACTGCCAGACCCATCTGATTCCCATGTAAGGTCCTATAAGCTAAGGTCAGTGTTTAGTTCGTTGGCTGCCCCAGGGCCTGCTTTCCTGGCTGTGGAAACAAAGGGGTCAGTTTCTTCTTCCATCCCTTCTTCTAAAGCTTGGACAAGCAGCTGGGTCCCTCCTGGGTTACCTGGATTGTTAGGGAAGCCCATGGGTGGTCATGTCTGGAGTGAGTTTCCTGGCCACATCTGGGGAAGGGAGCTTACCTGGCTAGGGGCCTGGGCCAGTCAACGTGTCCAAGGGAGAGGGACTGCCTGTGGGCTACTACTTACTAGGTAGTCTTCTCAACCTCTTCTGCACTCTCCTCTGGTTCTACTTCTGAGACAGGGTTCTAGTATGTACAGGCTAGCCTTGAACTTCCTTTGTAGTTTCGAACTCAGGCTCCTCCTGCCTCAGCTTTCCAAGTGCTGCATTAAAGATGGGTATCCCTACACCTGACTGACTGGACCTGGAGAGTCTAAGCTGCAGGTCACGTGACGGCTGAATGGCTGTGGCTTCCCTTCCTGTGATAGCTGGACGGTGGATCTTCCTGTGGGAAAGTTCCATGTAGCTGGAGCAGCAGAGGCGGGCACACTTCTGGGCTTGGCTTGCTGCCACAGAGGGCTGCATGGTGCCGATTGACAGTAGGCCACACCAAGACCACTGAGGCCAGGAGGCAAGGCAGAGTGTCGGGTCTTTAAGAAAGTTTCCCACTTGAGGGACCTCCTGGGGGTCACTTGAAAGCCTTATTGTAGAGCACTTGGACTCAGATGTGTTTTTATGACGTTTCTGTGAAAGCATGGGTTACCTGCTAAGGAGAGGCCCAGGTTCCAGAGCCTTCTAGGTGTTGGACTAGAATGTAGACGCACTGTAATGACCTGGGGACCACTTAGGGATTCAGAGGCTAGGAGCCCCGGCTCCTGTGTCTTGCTTCCTGTCTGCAGCTGGGTCGTGCCTTGCGTTTGCCATAGCCCTCATGGAAACTGGCCATATTTATTCATCACTATGCATGCCCAGTTCAGTGTGAGTAGGAATAGTGGTGCTATAGGTATAGGGATTATACTGTCCAGACCGCCCTATAGTTTGCACTGTCATTTGAAAGGCATGTGAAGAGTAAGTCAAGTGTCCCGCTCTACAGTGAAGGGTGGGGCTGGGCTGTGCAGGCAGCAGTTAGAAGGGGAAGGGGAAGGATTCTCGCTAGGCTGCTGTTCAGAGACCAGAGGCAGCTTCAGGCACTGGGGAGTGAGCAGGGTAGTGTGTACCAAGCTGGCTCTTGTTAGCCTGGTGGGCAACTGGGTGAGGTTAATGGGTAGATACTTGGAACCCAATGGAGGGTAAGAGTCTGCCAATGTGTGGTTTGGAGTGAGGGGACCTGGGTAGATGCAGAGGATACACTGTCCCTTGTCGAGGAAGAGGGCTGTCCATTGCATAGCAGGGCTGGTGGATGCCTCCACCCTTAGGTCAGCCTTGGGTGAGACACAGATTACTCTTCTTAGATTTTAGCTGCCTGCCGGCAGGGTCCATGTTCTTGTCCCTACCAGGAGGTGGCAGCCAACAGAAGGGAGGTCCAAAGTAAGGGAGGTTGGAGGGGTCTTTGTCCCCAGTAGACAGCAATGGCTGGTGTTGGATTTAGATGCTGGTGAATGCTATTAGCAATCCCAAACCCCCGCTGCCTGCCTCCAGGGCCTCTGCTGGTATGATGGTAGTGTGATTGCTGTTTGCTGCTGCTAGGTTTGTGACTGGTTCTAGTCCAAGGGACTCTTAACTGATTATGAACAAGCACACCATACTGTCCTTACTATAGATTCTCAGGAGAGACTTGGCTGGAAGGTTTTTGAGATTATCCTTGTGAATGGACCCCAGTAACAGGTGTTAAGACTGTTCCCAGGTGCCAGTAACAAAAAAATTGGAAGTTGCTGGGCTGTGGTGGCACATGCCTTTAGTCCCAGCACTCGGGAGGCAGAGGCAGGTGGATCTGTGAGTTCAAGACCAGCCTGGTCTACAAGAGCTAGTTCCAGGACAGCCTCCAAAACCACAGAGAAACCCTATCTCAAATTGCCTCTCTCCCACCCCTCAAGAAAGAAAGAAAATCGGAAGCAAGTTTATGTATGATCATTAGCCCAGAGTCGTCATAGATTGTTTCCTTACAGGAACCTGCACGCATCTTTGTTCCAGGGTGGAGGCGCCCTGGGCCATTGGTGGAAGGGCTGCAGTGTGGCCGTGTGCATACACTGCCTTTCCCCTGTCACCCTGTGGTCAGCAGACCCTCTCTCTCCCTGCAGGTCTGAGTTTACTGACAGCATCCTTTCTGTGCACCCCTCTGATGTGCTGGACATGCCTGTGGATCCGAACGAGCCCACATACTGTCTGTGCCACCAGGTGTCCTATGGGGAGATGATTGGCTGTGACAATCCAGATGTGAGTGGACCTCAAAGGCTGACGGGACGAACCTTGTAGAGATGGGTGGCTGTCGGGCTTTCTGTGCCTAACGTACAGAGTGCACGGGTGTGACCCAGGCTTTCCGCTTGCTTTGCAGTGTCCGATTGAGTGGTTTCACTTTGCCTGCGTGGATCTCACCACAAAGCCCAAAGGAAAGTGGTTAGTATGTGGGTGACTGCAGCCTTGGGCAAGCCTGTCTGGTGCTCTGGGACTTGTATGTCTCCATACTTCTGCATCGTTGGTCCTGGCTGGGGAGGGCTGGAGGTGGTGGTGGCATACTTACACACAGAGAGATGTACTGCGCAGCTTGCCTGGGTGTGTATAGTATTTACACTATTGCCCCTTGAAGAAGGGCTCCATGCACTCCGGTGTGCATCCAGTATGCCAGTACTTACCGCTGAACTCTGTCCCCTTCGCCCTCTGGCTCATGTTGGGCGGAGGTTATTTTAAGCAAAAACTAGGAGAGCAGTTGCTCGTCTCCAGGGAAAGATGGGAATTACGAAGAACAGGAGAAGTAGCTGTAGAATTGTTTTCCCTCCAGGGGTCTCCATCTACCAGAGCATAGGAGGCTTGTGCATTCTTTGTCCATCCTGCATCCAGTCAGCAGGAGGCTACTTACTGTTCAAGATGTTCCCAAGGTTTTATTTGAATAAAAACCTCGTTTCGTTGACTTGTGTGTTAAGAATGGATGCATGTTCTTAAAATGAACTAGAAGGAACTGGGCCTTCCTCCAGGAGCACTTGGGGCATCTCATGGTAACGTTCTCGGTGTGTAGATCAGCCTGTGCCTAGTTTGAGAGTCACCTGGGAAAGGAGGGATGGATGCTGGGTTGCAAGGGCTTTGGTCAGTGCACTGGTAACGTGTGTGGTGTGAATGTCACCCACTTCAGTGGGCATGCCTACCGCGCATGGCTCCTTGCCTCATATTACTGGGTGGTGGTGCGCACGCCTTTAATCCCAGGACTCGGGAGGCAGAGGCAGTCGGATCTCTAGTTTGAGGCCAGCTTGGTCTACAGAGTGACTCTCAGGACAGGCTGTAAAGCTACACAGAGAAACCCTGCCTTGAAAAGCTAATAAATAAATAAATAAATAAATAAATAAACAAACAAACCATATGGCAGGTGCCTTGGCTGCGCATATGTCTTGTGGGAGTGTGCTGGGCTGCTCTGGCAGTGGGTGTGTGAGCAGGTTTATGGCTGGGCTGCTGATGGATGGTGGTTACTTGGTTAAGGAAAGGGAAAAAAAGCAGGCTTATGTGAGGCAGTGGTTTCTACCTTTGAGTTCAAGTTGGACATGTGTCGTCGTTCGCAGGATCTCCAGGTAGGGAGTTGGACAGCACTGGCAAAACTGTTGGGGTATTACATCGACCTTGGAGCTAGGCCCAAAGCCAGACAGAAGAACTTGGGGGTGGGCTCCAGTGTCTTACTGTAGGTTTCCAGCATGGGCTTCCTCAGAGGGACACACAGGGTCTAACTGACACGGTCACTGTAGCACGGGTAGGAAGTGATGCCAGCTGCAGCGTGTGTCAAAGAGCTGTCTCCCACTTGGGATGTTGGTAGACCCTTTGGATCACGAGTGGCTGCCATGTTCTTGAGTGTCCATGAACACTGTCTGAGGCTCTGATGTGTGCCTGGCCCGCAGCACTGGACCTGTGGGGCCCGTACGGGCTCCAGGGCCCAGTGCGGCTGTCTCAGGAGCTGGTGTCTTACCAGACCATGTCTGCACACACGGTCCGCAGCATGTCCAGTCCGCCAGCTCTCCTCAGAAAGATGACACCTCTCACTTGCTGTCCCTGTCGTCTGGCTACCCCGGGGGTTGCAGGAAGTCTGTACTTGGGTGTCCTGGGCGCCAGGAGAAGCGATGCGGAAGGTTGACGCCGTGTCTTTCTCGTCACAGGTTCTGTCCACGGTGTGTTCAGGAGAAGAGGAAGAAGAAGTGAGGCACAGGCTGATGTGCCGGACGGAAGAGCGAGCTCATTATTTCCTCACTCGCGTTGCAATATTAGCTTTCATTTTAAAACTACCTTATTTCAACTGATATTTAATCATTCAGTGGCCACTTGTCATTTGGGATATTTCCCAAAATAAGAAGCCACTGCACCGTTTGCACAGAACAATCTCACAGGGACTTACTTGCCACGGTGACTTTACACGCAGGCTCCCCGCTCCTGCAACCTCCCAGCACCGGGAATGGCAGCACGGCCTGTGGCGAGTGTCACTTTGGACTGGACACATTTTAACCTGGTGTACTGCCATGTTTGGTGACTAGAGGGTCAGCCTTGAGTGTCCATGTTCCCAGGACTGTCTTGTATCACCATGGAAGCACAGCTGTTGCTCTGTGAGCAAAGTGTTAGCAGGCGCTGTCCCACGCCATTCTGTGACCCCGACTGAAGCCCGGGGACTCCTGGCTGGCCAACATACCTCTGATGTGTCTGGAAAGGACTGGCGGCTCTTCCCAGGCGGAAGCGCCTCTGTTTGATTGTGCCCCGCCTTTTCAGTGTGAACTTCCAGCCCTCCCCTGAGATTCAGCCATTAGCCTTGGACTGTCAGTGTTCATGACCAGCACTGCCCAACAGCAGACAGCCAGGCTGAGTCTCCTCCTCTCTGGGAATTCCTGACTTTTTTTTTTTTTTTTTTTTTTTTTTTTTTTACTGTGAAGATGAAATTATTGTAATAGCATGAAGGTCTGTGTATCTCTGAAGTGAGTCTGTCTGCTGTGAGCTGATTTTAGAACTCTGCTGTGTTGCATCCCACGAGCCTGCGTTCAGGGGGACTACAGTTACGTGACATGATTTGTGAATTTGTGTGCCCAATAGCAGTTCTAGAATGAAGGTAGGAAACTAGAGTGTACGCTTTGTTTAACCAGTGTCCACGAAACCAGTGTTGAACCGTCTTTTGGAAATATTTGGGGGGCGGGGACGTATATACAGGGCATGTTGAGGTATATCTCTGGTGGCTCCTTAAGTGTGACAAGGTCCTGAGGGTTTCTTTTGACTTCAAATGCCTCTGGCATATTTCCCAGTGTCTCAGGCTCTCTGAGAACTAAGAATGCCTGTCCCTGGCCTTACTCCAGAAGAAGACCCACAAAACAGGTAGGTTATACAATTTCCAGTTTCAGGAGAGGCCAGTTTTTTATCTGACGACAGACACATTGTTTTAAGATGGTCATGTCTAAGTAGTTAGATTTCCCTCCCACTTTATCCATGGAAAGGAAACAGAACAAGAGGGAGTTCTATCTGCCCTTCGTCATGCCATCACGGTCATGTTCCTCCTCCACAGCCTGTCCCAGCGAGAGAGGGAGACGGGAGTGGATGTGTTTGTGCTACCGAGTAAGTTGGTGCATGTTGACCCCTCCCGGACAGCAGGTGCCAGACGGATGGGAGCAGCTGCTAAGCAACAGTCCAAGCATGTCTCCAGACTAGGAGGAGCTTTGGAAATGTGGTTCTTGTGGCCTCTGGGCTTGAGAGGCTGGCTTTCTTCTTGGGGACCCTTTATCAGGCTCAGATTCGATAGACATTTTCTTTTTTTTTTTTTTTTTTTTTTTTTTAATTTGGTTGGTTTTTGATTTTTGGAGACAGGTTTTCTCTCCTGGAACTAGTTCTGTAGACCAGGCTGGCCTTGAACTCAGATTTGCCTGCCTCTGCCTCCTGAGAGCTGGGATTAAAGGCGTGCACCACCACTGCCAGCTAGACATTTCATTTCTTAACTTAGCCTTTTGTTGTTCTAAAGCTTGTGAGGATAAGTTAAGGAAGTTTTTTTTGTTTTGTTTTTTGTTTTGTTTTCTGTTCTTCCCCCCTTTTTATTTTAAAGACCAGGTCTTCTTATGTGTCTTTATTTTAAAGACCAGGCTTGCTTTGGGCTCACAATGTAGCTAAAGGTAACTTTGACCTTTCGATCTTTATTCCTATATCTTCCAAATGCTAAGGTTACAGGTGTTCACCAACAGGTCTGGCTTTGCAATGTTAGGGACCAAACCCAGAACTTTTTTTTATTTGTTTGCTTTTTTGAGACAGGGTTTTTCCTTAAACTCACAGAAATCAGCCCGTCTCTGCCTCCCTTTCTTTCTTCAGTCCTAGGGGTCAGGCCTCATGCATCCTTTAATTTAATTTAATTTATTTATTTATTTGGAGGCAGGGCCTAATTATGTAGCCTAGACTAGCTTTGAACTAGCAGTCACCCTGCCCGAGCCATGAAATATTGGAATTACAGGTATGTGCCGCCTGTAATATCTGGACCTCTTATAATTCCTGTAAGCACAAGAAGTTTTAAATCAGATCTTGCCTGGTAATGCCTTAGAAGCTGATTAATACCTAAGACCCAGCTGAAACAGGAGTGTTTCCTAGGGGAGGTGCTAGAGGCTGGTTAAACTCCATTTTCTGGGTTCCTGATGCATGCTGGCCTCTCTGATTTCCACCTGGGGCCATCCTGCATAGTGACTTTTGACTTTTATTTATTTTGCAAATTTCTATAACTATCTCCTTTTTTCCCCCTTCTGACAATTATAATAATGTTCCCCAAATAAGATGCATGTAGCTTGGAAACAACGGAACTTGTGGGTTTGGGGATTTAACTCTGTGAAGCCCGGTGTGCTGTGGTTGAATGGTGGCGAGCAAAGCTGCCTTTCAAAAGTGATGGTCTAGGTTTAAGAGAAGCAGGAAGGAAAATCTGTTGGGTCATCGATGGTACTCTGATGGAGTGCCTGTCCTATTGTTCCTGTCTCTGAGCAAGGAAGGAGGCTGTTAAGGAAAAGTGTACTGGCAGCTAAGGTTCGGGTGCTGTAGAAATACAAGCCATGGTGCTGTGCCGTTGGGTACCATTCCAGAAGCCCTAGCTGTCTCCATCATTGGACCAGATATTTTTCATGCCTGCCCATTGAGAGCTGGCTCTTGAGCTATCCCCGCTTCTTACACAGAGTGGGTAGGGTGACCCCACAGGTCACAAATGGCAGCCAAGGCTGGGTCCTCGCTTTGTTGTTACCTTTCCTTATAAGTACATGAGTGTTTTGCTAAGAGGAGAGGATTCTTCCTTATTTCCTGTGCATATTATCAGTAGTTTGAATTTCTCCAGTTTCTTACAGAAGAAGCATGATGAATTAATAAAAAAAAAAAAAAAAACTGAGCCCCAAGATCTGTGAACATACTAGAGGTGTGATGGTCCAAGCAGCGCTGACCACCCATCCACCTGTCCAGAAGGTGAGGTCAGTAGGAGCCAAGCCACTGGCTGTGTCCTTCCACGCTGCAGTGACGAGCCATGTGGTGAAAGGACTTGTGGATGGCTGGGGAGGTGGCCGCTTGCTTGCTCCTGTGGGTACAGCTTCTTGCCTTCTCTCCCCTACCTGTCCCTAAAGGCCTTGGCAGGGATGCTTCAAGCAATAACACTGTCCAGATATCAACTCCTTCATGCGATACAGTGCCGGGGTTGGCCCTATTATGAAGTTATTAGGTCTTCAGGGTTTAAACCGGACAGTGAGGGGCATTTATTTCAGGCTTTGACCTCATTTTCTGTGAACAGACTGGTCTTCACTGCCGATAGATACCGAGAGGGGCTTTGAAGCAGGGAGGTCTAAGAAGTGTCTCTTCCCTCAGAATGTGCTGTGGTGTTCATTCTCCGCCACACTCCATCCGTCAGGGTGATGCAGCTTTAACATGAATGTCACATTTTATTTTCAAGGAATTATTACCTATGTCCCCTTTGTAAAGGAGAGATACTATTGTAAATCTTTTTATTAAATAATGTAAAGATGTATATCTGTATTTTTGGATCATGGATTATGGATATATTGTTTAATAAATAAAGTATTTTTGGGAAGAAACATTTGAAAGTAGGTCATTTTGTAAACATTCATGTGTGTAGCATCCCTACGCTGTGTCAGAGGCAGGTGTGTCTCATTCATGTGTATACTCAAGAGTCCAGGATGCCACTGGGGGACTTTATGGACCTAGGACCCCGCACTTGGCTTTGGTTGGGTACTCGGGGATGTCAGTGGTCCGTGCCCGGTTTCCAGGCTCCCATGGGACATGCGTGCATGCATGTGTGCTAGGGGCTGCTGTACACAGTATTACTGAGGGGCAGGAATATGTCTCTGTGGTAAAACACTTGCCTAATGTGCTGTGCCTCCCCTGGAATGGGAACCTAGACCAGGGGGATTCTTGATGTTGTCAGCATCCCTTTGTGAACTGTCATGGTCTGTTGGGCAGTTTACACACACACACACACACACACACACACACACACACACACACACACACACACCCTTAACACGATGTATATTTCCCACAGTTCTGGAGACTTGAAATCAAAGTTGATACCTGCTGAGGGCTTCTCCCTTGGGTTGTGGGCAGCTGCCTTCTGATCTTTTTGTTTATTATTTTTTGAGACGAGTTTCCCTGAGAAGTTCTGGCTGTTCTGGAATTCACTATGTAGTATCCAGGCTGTCCTTGAACTCAGAGATCTGCTTGCTGGGATTAAAGGTGTGCACCACCACCACCACCACCACCTGACTTTTTTTTTTTTTTAAGATTTATTTTTATTTTACATGTATGGGTATGATGTCTACATGTATGTCTATGCACCATGTGTGTGCCTGGTACCCAGAATAGCCAGAAGTCATCGGATACCCTGAGACTGGAGTGGTGGAGTTGCCATGTGTGTGCAAGGAATTGAACCACAGTCCTCTGGGAGAACAGACTGTGTCCGTAACCACTGAGCCATCTCTCCAGCCTCGTGACTGCTGATGTTGAGTGGCTCTGAATTGTTACTGATTCCAAGGGTTCAAGATGCCATTGGCCTACCAGTTAGTGAGGGCTGTGGTGAACCCAACACCCTCTGGGCATCTTTCTATTCCTGAATCTGTAACTGACTGTATTAGTTAGGGTTACTATTGCTGTGATGAAACATCAGGACCAAAAGCAATGTGGAGAGGAAAGGGTTCATTTCACTCACAGTTCCATAAACAGCTCATCATCAAGAGCAGTGAGGGCAGAACTCAGATAGGGCAGGAAGCTGGAGGCAGGAGCTGATGCTGATGCAGAGGCCACAGACAGGTCTGCTTACTGTCTTGCTTAGCCCCACCCCTCCCTCCCTCTCTCTCTCTCTCTCTCTCTCTCTTTCTCTCTCTGGTTTTTTGAGACAGGGTTTCTCTGTCCTGTAACTCACTTACTTTGTAGACCAGGCTGGCCTTGAATTCACAGAGATCCACCTGCCTCTGCCTCCCGAGTGCTGGGATTAAATGTGTGTGCCACCATGCCTGTCATCAGCCTGCTTTTTTATAGAACCCAGAACCACCAGGACAGGGATGGTACCTCCCACAGTGGACTGGGTTCTCCCCCATCTATCACTACTGAAGAAAATGTCTGGGGCTGGAGAGAGATGGCTCAGAGGTTAAGAGCACTGGCTTGCTCTTCCAGAGGTCCTGAGTTCAATTTCCAGCAACCACATGGTTTCTCACAGCCATCTGTAATGGGATCTGGTGCCCTCTTCTGGCCTGCAGGCATACATGCAGGCGGAACACTGTATACATAATCAATCTTAAAAACAAAACAAAACACATAAAAAAATCTTATGGGGGTGTTTTCTTAACTGAGGTTCCTTCCTTTCAGATAACCCTAGCTTGTGTCAAGTTGACATAGAACTATCTAGTACACTGGCATTCTTTTTTGTTTCTTTTTTGGAGACAGGGTCTCTCTGTGTAGCTTTGGAGGCTGTCCTGGAACTCACTAAGTAGACCAGGCTGGCCTCAAACTCACAGAGAACCGCTTGCCTGTGCCTCCTGAGTGCTGGGGTTAAAGGCGTGCGCCAACACTGCCTGGCTACACTGACATTTTTGATGACTGCCAATTACCCTTAGTGGCCTATGGAGTCTAGGCAGGGCCTAGTAGAAGCTTCTGGAATGTCCTTCTAACCAGTATAGGGATCAAAATGCAGCTGTGACTTGGACCTGGGCAATGCCAAGGTGATGCACTGACCATGTCCCAGTCCGATAACCCTGGAAGGATGGACAGACCTGGGGGAGTGTCCTACCAAAGGCACAGCTGCAGTTGCATGCACCCTCTCCCAGCACACAGCATGCAGCTATGACCCCTAAACGCTGCATTCTTTTATCCAGTTTGCAAGGACTGCCTGGATGCCTTGGCTTTTACTTGGCAAAATTAACACTATCCTTCTAGTCTTGCCTCAGCCGCAGGAGGGACAGAGACCTAAAGTATCTGGTACAGAACTCTAAATTATCTTAACATCTTACAGAACGTACTTTCGGGGCTTGTCCCGCCGTGATGACAAATGGAAGTGGGTATGCTGGGAGAAGTGACAGCTCCTGGGACTGTCCCAGGAAACCCGGAGATGAGCCCTGTTTCAGATACCTGCTACTGTCGGGCCTAGGAGGTCGGGAATGTTCTGTAGAGCTGGACTGGCCTCTGTGGCACCCACAGATAAGTCCCAGCCCTGGGCCTTTACTTTGAGGGCTGGGCTTTCCGAATGGATCAGTGACCTCTGGTGAGATGGAAGCCCGGGGGAGAGGGAGGAAGAGGTTAGAGATCCATAGGGGCGATCGAGGTCCCTGGGGAAGAGAGGAGCTCCTAAAGGTGACAGTGGCTCCTGGGCAAGGAGCCACAGAGCGATGAAGGAGTGGGCACTTAGCTTTTGCGGCTAGTCGGATGGACCACGAAGGGGAAAGTTGGGAAAAGCGCTCGGAATAGGGAGTGATGGGACATCCTCTGCGTGGAGTCGGATTCTGGTTAAAGTAGAACAGTCTCCACTTTGGGATCAGGGGTCCTCATGTTGAGTCAGTAGGAGCTCACCGCCTAAGGGCTGAGAAGGCGGGGTCAGAGCGGAAGGGCGGGGTCGGGGAGGGGCGATACACATGCGCAGTCTCTCGCCCCGCCCCCTCTGGTCGAGGCCTACGGCGGTGCAGGGGTGGGAACCTGGGTGCGGGTGCGCGCACAGTGTTTTGCACTCGGACGGACGCTAGGGTGCGTAGTGGGCCGGCTGCAGTTCCTGGGTGGTGGGAGTTGGTGTCTGGGTCTGTGCAGCCGGGGCTGTGGCCTGGTGTCAAGTGGTTTCACAGATCGGGAGCGGGAGCGAGCCGGGTCTGCCCGCGGCCGGCGGTGCCAGCCTGTGCGCAGCGTTCCCACCCCCAGCATTCCCAGGCCGCCTTGGCTAGGAATGCAAATAGCTCGTCCTCCCTGACGTCTCAGCACATGGCACATGCGCATGCCATGGTGTGTTTTTCCGTCTCAGGTAAGGCGGAAGCAGCGGCCAAGTGGGGCCTTCAATTGGAAGGTGGCGTTTTTTGTTTGTTTTTTTTTTTTTTTTTTTTTTTTTTTTGTTGATAGCTACCTGTGTGAGCTACCCTTCCCTCCTGGGCCAGTGTGCACCGTCACAGGTCACTTCCCTTCCCTCCAAGACATTTTTGCTTGTTACCCAGGCTTTTTAAAACTTGTGGCAAAGTATACGTAAAATTGAAAAATTTGTCTTTCATCTCTGTTTGGGCGCATAATTCCGTGATACCTTCCCTTTTTGTGCCTTAAAACCCAGTCTGGAAAAAACGGTTGCTGTTTGCAAAAGTTAAAATACAACACCCAGTAGAGAATGCACCACTAACAAGTGTATATACTCAGTGAATTCACAGGACTGTTATACCGGGTGAAACAGACCCGAACCCTTCTAAGTACCTCACCCTCTGTGTACTGCAGCCTGATACCGCTTTCCTTGTCTTCTTTCTATTTTATTTCTTTATTATTATTTCTTTATTCTATTTTTGACACAGGGTTTCTCTGTGTAGCTTTGGAGCCTGTCCTGGAACTCTCTCTGTAGACCAGGCTGGCCTCGAACTCACAGAGGTCCTCCTGCCTCTGCCTCCTGAGTGCTGGGATTAAAGGCATGTGCCACCACCACCTGGCTTTCCTGGCTTTCTAGTGCCAAGCCCTCCTGTCCATCTAGGCTAGTGGTTCTCAACCTTCCTAATGCTGTGGACCTTTAATACAGTTCCTCTTGTTGTGGTGACCCCCAACCACAGAATTATTTCATTGTTACTTTGTAACTCTAATTTTGCTACGCTGTGAATTGCAATGTAAGTACTGATGTGCAGGATATCTGATATGTGACCGGAAAGGGGTCATGACCTGCAGCTTGAGAACCGCTGTAGGCAATGGGTCTGTGATTTTAGATGTGGTACAGAGGCCATTGTGGGGCTCTCCCATGACTTCATTGCTCATGAGTTGCAAGTTCAATCTATATTTACTTATTTATTTAAGGACAGGAGCAGTTATGCTCCATTTGGTGTCTAGATGTTCTGCAAGGCTCTTCTGGGCATCTCCACGGTGGAGGAGGACCTACACTCAGGGAGCCTCATTGAGGTTGAAGTGGCTGGGTTGCCCTCACCATAGGTGCAGCCCCTTGGCTTGCAGAGAGTACTCCTCTGCCTCTGGTAGCCCTGAGGTGATGCTGACCCCTGAGCGATACCCTGTGCAACGCCTGCCATTTTCTACTGTGTCCGAGGAGGACGTGGCTGCCTTTGAATGCATCATACCTGGCAGAGTTGTCACAGATCCAGAGCAACTGGAGGCATGCAATGTGGACTGGCTGAGGAGCGTCCGGGGTGAGTCGGCCTGGGCAGTGGAGCAGGAGATCAAGGTGCAGAAACCCGGAGGGGGACAGTGTGGGTGAGGGAGTGGCCGTCACTGAGAGTATGCCCTACATGCCCTGGAAGACCCTCTCCAGGCCTTCTGAGAGTAGAACTGGCAGATTGGAAAGCAGAGCAGTCCTCGGCTGAAGTGAGAGCTGGTGCCACCTGGCCTTGCTCAGCTCTCAGGCAGATTTCACCCCCTCTCAGTTCTGGAGGCCCAGGCTCCAAAGTTGGGTGTGTCCTCAGCAGCCTCTAGGGGAGGGTCCTTCCTGCCACTCCCAATGTCTGGTGACCCGGGTGCTCCTGGTAGCATCCCTCTCCAGCTTCAGCTTCTGTCTTTGCCTTGCCTCAGTCCTTCCTTGGTCCTCTTTTGGCTAAAAAAAAAAAAAAAAAAAAAAAACAAAAAACAAAAAACCAAAAAAAAAAAAAAAAAAAAAAAAAAAAAAAGGATTTATGAGCTGGACAGTGGTGGCTCACACCTTTAATCCCAGCACAGAGGCAGAGGCAGGCGGATCTCGGAGTTCCTGGTCTACAGGGTGAGTTCTGGTGCAGCCAGGGCTACACAGAGAAAACCTGTCTTGAAAAAAACAAAAAGAACAGATTTATTTTTATTTGTGTGTGTGCGTGTGTGAGTGTGTGAGTGAGAGAGAGAGAGAGAGAGAGAGAGAGAAGCAGTTCTAAGTCATCTGATGTGGCTGCTGGAAATCAAACAGGTTGTCTGAAAAAGCAGTCAGTGCTGTTAATGGCGGAGCCCTCTCTGCAGGCCTCCTCTTCTGTCTTACGGACACCTTGTCTTGTCAGTGTATTTAGTGTCCACGTAGTCCAGGATGATCTTAACTGGAGACAGCAAACAAACAAGTTCTCTCTCTTTCTCTCTCTCTCTCTGTGTGTACGTGTGTGTGTGTGTGTGTGTGTGTGAGAGAGAGAGAGAGAGAGAGAGAGAGAGAGAGAGAGAGAGAGAGTGGGTTTGTGCACATGAATGCAATCCACGTGGAACCCAGAAGAAGGCAGTTGGGAACAGCCAAGAGTGGGTTCTGGGAACCAAACTCTAGTACTCTGTACTGCTCTTACTTCCCAGCCATCTCCAGCACTCAACGTTAGCTCTTAATTTTCCTGGCAGGAGCTTATGGCTCAGCGGTTCAATTCCCGGCACACACATGGGTGTCAGTAACTCCAGTTCCAGAGGATCTGACAGCTCCACACAGACATACATGCAGGCAAAACACTAATAGGCATGAAATAAAAATACATTTTAAAAATTAGGAAATGTTTATTTACATAGTAAGCCATTCCTCTAGGTTGCAGGGTTAACACTTTATCTTTGTGGGGTCCATGTGTCTAATAGGGAGGGGTACATGACTGGCTCTTGCTCTTGCTGTTGTTACCTGTTGCATGATTGGTGCTGTCGGTCTCCTTCTCATCCTCCTGCCCGTTTCCATTGCTCAGTAGCCCAGGCCGAGTGGGAACTACGTCTCATTTTCTCTTCTGAAGTGATTCCATCCTACTTGAAAACACAGCATGACGTCTTGCTGTAAAGAGATGTACTCTGTGACAACATCCAGAGAATAATGCATTTGACAGGAAATGGGTGCACTTGGGTGCCAGGCAGGCTGGCCCAATACTGCATGGATGTTCTCTTGCTGGAAAGCCCCGATCAAAATTGAGACATCACAGGTTCCAGAGGGATTGGAAAGAATTACCTCTCGGTGTGTTTGTGAGATATAGAGGAACAACAGCAGGGCTGAGTGGACAATGGAACCCTGCATCTCTGTTTCCTGGGAAGAAAGGGGCACAGGAGAGCAGTCCTCTGGGGAAACGGAGTTTGCGTTTGTACAGATAGATGCAGCATTGGGCTGAGTGACAGGCCAATCTGGAGTCTAGCATTGGGGCCCCTAGGTCCCAAGACCATTAGTGGAGAAGAGGAATCAGCAAAAGAGACAGGGAAAGCAAGGCCAAGGGACAGCAGGGAGCCACGGGAGTGTGGTGCAGAGCCAGTGGAGAAAGGCTCATGAAGGGCACAGATTGCTACACGTGGCTACTGATTAGGGCAGGTGATTGAGCTGGTGCCGTCAGTGAACTTGACTCGGAGCTGTGGACACCATCGGTGACCTTGGGGGAAGACAGAAGCACAGCTGGAGCGGACTCCAGGCAGCAGGAGGGACAGTCCTCTCGGGTGTCTCCTGGGAGGGTACACCATCACCCAGGGGCTGGAGAAGTGAGGGTGTTTATAGGCGCCTAGGCCACAGGTTTGTTTTCATTTTTCTGTTTTCAGATGAGAGAATTTTAGCTGGTTTGCGGAGCTGATAGGGATAATGGGGAAAGGTGGGTAGAAAGGGAGGAAGGGGAAGGCAATGGGCAGGAGTGGTGGACTATATGTACGTGAGCTGCACAGGTGTAGAGCCCAGGTAGCAAGCAGATTGCCTGCAGTAGCCGGAGGAAGTGTGGGTGCTAGTGGGTGTGGAGGTGAGGTGAGTAGAAGTCTGGAAGTGTGTTGGCAGCCATGGACAAGCATAAACTATGGACATGACTGTGTATCCTGTTTATAACAATAGGCAGCAAGTCAGGTTTGTCCCCAGTATGAGTGAATGCTGATGAGTTCACCAGGAAGAAAGCTAGGGAGGAGCAGGGGCAATGGGCAGCCAGGCTTGAGGTGGGTGAGATGGTGATATGATGGTGAGATGGTGGTGAGATGATGGTGAGATGGTGAGGTGATGGTGAAATGATGAGATGATGGTGAGATGATGGTGAGATGATGGTGAGATGATGGTGAGATAATGGTGAGATGATGGTGAGACCATGGTGAGACGATGGTGAGATGGTGAGATGATGGTGAGATGATGGTGAGATGATGGTGAGATGGTGGTGAGATGGTGAGGTGATGGTGAGATGATGGTGAGATGGTGGTGAGATGATGGTGAGATGGTGAGGTGATGGTGATACGATGGTGAGATGATGGTGAGATGGTGAGGTGATGGTGAAATGATGAGATGATGGTGAGATGATGATGAGATGATGAGATGATGGTGAGATGATGGTGAGATGATGGTGAGATGGTGGTGAGATGATGAGATGATGGTGAGACGATGGTGAGATGATGGTGAGATGGTGAGGTGATGTTGAGATGATGGTGAGATGGTGAGATGATGAGATGATGATGAGATGATGGTGAGATGATGGTGAGATAGTGGTGAGATAGTGGTGAGATGATGAGATGATGGTGAGATGGTGAGATGATGGTGAGACGATGGTGAGATGATAGTGAGATGATGAGATGATGGTGAGATGGTGAGATAATGGTGAGATGATGAGATGATGGTGAGATGATGATGAGATGATGGTGAGATGATGGTGAGATGATGGTGAGATGATGGTGAGATGATGAGACGATGGTGAGATGGTGGTGAGATGGTGGTGAGATGGTGGTGAGACGATGGTGAGATGGTGAGATGATGGTGAGATGATGGTGAGACGATGGTGAGACGATGGTGAGATGGTTGATGGCCTTTTGGAGGTGTCCTACTTAGGGTTACTATTGCTGAGATGAAACTGGTACCAAAGAAGCTTGGGGAGGGAAGGATGTGTTTGGCTTGTGCTTCCATATCACTGCTCATCACTGAAGGCGTCAGGACAGGAAGGCACCCAGGGTGGGGATCTGGAGGCAGGAGCTAATGCAGGGGTCATGGAGGATGCTGCTTACTGGCTTGTTTCCATGGCTTGCTCAGCCTCCTTTCCTATAGGACCCAGGACCAGCAGCCCAGGGATCACACTACCCATCAATTACTAATTAAGACTGATTAAGAAAACACCTTACAGCTGGAGGGGTTTTCTCACTTGAGGTTCCCTCCTTTCAGATCTAGCAACTAACCAGGACAGGGGGGTTATCAGGGAGAGGTACCTGGAGAGAGACTGGAGCAAAGACAGTGCCTACACACTATTTTTTGTTTTTAAAGACAAGGGTTTCTCTGTCTGACAGCCCTAGCTGATCTGGAACTCACTCTGTAGACCAAGGTGGCCTTGAACTCAGAGTTCACCTACCTTTGCCTCCTGAGTGCTGGGATTAAAGGTGTGCACCACCCTTCGCCTGTTGAAAGGAAGGATTGTGACTGAGCCACATCCCTCCATGTGGGCTGACAAGTCTATTTTCTTGTCACAGGCAGTAGTAAAGTGTTGCTGAGGCCCCAGACCTCTGAGGAAGTGTCCCAGATTCTTAGGTAAGAGAAATACCCTTCATTCTTAGGTGAGGCGATGTCTGCAGGGAAACAATGCCTTCTGACACCACGGGTCATATTAATAGCTTTCCAATAGAAGGTTCCTGTAGCTTGATGCTCATGGGCAAGGGCATCCCTTTCTCCAGCTCTCTATCTGCAAGAGTCCTGGCTGGAGCATGCTTCCCAGGCACAGCCTAGAGGCCGGTGGTCCAGGCTCAGAACTCAGCAGTGGGATTAGAGGGGGTAGGGTGGTGGAGGTACAGATTGTGTGGCTGACTCTTATGAACACTGTGAGAGGGCTCTTCCCCTCTCACCCCTCTTCCCCATGCCCCAGAGACCCTGTCAGTCTCCCTTCCTCTGTGGACAGTATTGGAGTAGACTCTCCCTTGAATTCTTCTCAGGGCATTGGGGGAAGAGCCCCCATTGCAGGAAGGCCTAGAAAGGAGATCAGGTCCGGGAGACAGGTGTCAGCTTGGTAGCCTGTCCTTCGGCAATGGCTTGGTCATCTGGGCATGGGGATGCTGGCTTGATGTCTATACTGTGTTTGTATAGGCATTGCTGTAAGAGGAACTTGGCTGTGAACCCACAGGGAGGGAACACTGGCATGGTGGGGGGCAGTGTCCCCGTCTTTGATGAAGTCATCCTGTCCACTGCCCTCATGAATAAAGTCATCAGCTTTCATGATGTATCCGGTAAGCTTGTGTGTCTGTGTGCTCTGAACTCCTCTGTCCTTCCTAATGCCAGAAGAGCTTGTCTGCCTGTCTGCTGTCCTCTTTAGCCTGGGACTGTGCTTACTTAGGCTAGCAAATGTGTTCATGTGTATGTGTGTGTGTGTTGGGCTGGGGGGGGGGAGGGGAACCAGGTCCTGGCTGGGACGGAACTGGCAGCTGCATCAGGGCCATCTTCTGTGTGCTGTAAGTCACTGGGTGGCTCACACTGTGGGCATGTCACACAAGTCTCATTTGCATCCAGACTTTGCATGGCGGCTTGTCCTGGATGTATAAGGCCAGGCAGTGATACCAGAGAAGGGGTTTTCATAGCCTTCTATACCGAGGCTGGCTGGGTTGCTTTTCATCACCAAAAAGGTATCTAAACATGTAACTAGGGAGCCCAGGGCTCCCCAGGCTGAGGTCACTGCTATGTAACAATCCTATCTTCTACTCCATCCCCTGAATTGTACTAGAACTTTTCTTCTTCATTTTTGCCTTCCTAATTTTTCTTGTTCTATATTGTAATTACAAAGGACCAAGCCGTTTTTTTTTTTTGCTTTGTTTTTCTGTTTAGCAGAAAGACATCCTTCTTCCTTGGTGTCTGAGGAGGACACTCTTTCTGGGAGGTTCTTAACCTACAGAGGAGTTTGGGGTTTCTCAGCAGTGAGTGTTCCAGAAGTTGTTGGTAACTCAGTTGCTCTTTGTAGGGATTCTGGTCTGCCAGGCGGGCTGTGTGCTGGAGGAGCTCAGTCGCTATGTGCAGGAGCGAGACTTCATCATGCCTCTGGACTTGGGAGCAAAGGGCAGCTGCCACATGGGGGGTAACGTGGCAACCAATGCCGGTGGTCTGCGCTTTCTGCGATATGGCTCACTTCGAGGGACTGTCCTGGGCCTGGAAGTGGTGAGCTGGGTTCCAACGGTGCCAGGCCTGCCCTGGGGATGTCCTAGCTCCAGTTTGAGGCTGTTGTCTTGGCAGTGGTACAGGACGTGGGGCTATATTGGTGTGTATGTATCGATTCAGGCTCAGGGACCCTGTTGTAATGGTTCCTGGCTCTGGGTGCCTCAGGGACATGTGGAGTCCACATAAGGACACTTTACGCAGGCAGTGACATTCTCCTTGTACCAGACTTTCAGGAATTGGAGAATGAGGAAGGAGAGCTAAGGCCAACTTGGTATGGAGTCACACCCCTGACAGCTTATCTCCTGGACCATGAGTTCCCTCCCGAAGCCTTGCTGTGTTAGTAGTACCTTTTGCACTGCCGTGTTAAAATAACTGACAAGGGTGGTAAAGGGAGCAGGGGTTTATTTTGACTCAGTTTGAAAGGATGCAGTCCATCACAGTGGGCAGAGGGGGTGGCAGGAATGTGAGCGAGCTGGCTACATTGTGTCAGGAAGCACCAAGAGATGAAATCTGGTGCTCACCATTCTAACCAAGCTGGGGCTTGTTGCTGTCTGCATTCAAGGTGGGTTTTTCTCTCAGCTGAATATTTATGGAAACACCACATAGACACCACAGGCCCAGTGCCTCCATGGTAATTTAAATTTAAAAATCAATCTCCTTGTGTATGTCAGAGAGAAAGAGAGGAGAGAGAGACAGAGAGACAGAAAGACAGAGACAGAGAGAGACAGAGAGCACCAGAGTGTCTTCTACCATACTTCACCTTGTTTTCTGAAATAGTCTCCTATTGAACTCAGAGCTCACCAACTGGCTAGACTGGTTGACCAGTGAACCTCCTATCTCTGCCTCCCAGTGCTGGGATTATAGCACAAATAGCCTTCTCATTGATTGATTGATTGAGTGATTGATTGATTGAGTGATTGATTGATTGAGTGATTGATTGATTGAGTTGGGGTTTTGCTGTGTCACGCTGGCTGGCCTGAAACTCTCTGTAGATCAGGCTGACCTCAGACTCACAGAGGTCAACCTGCTTCGACCTCCTGAATGCTGGGATTAAAGACATGTGCTACTGTGTCTGACTCTCCATATTTAGTGTGTGTGTGTGTGTGTGTGTGTGTGTGTGTGTGTGCGCGCACATACCACAGCACATATGTGGAGGCCAGGGGACGGCTCGTGGGAGTTGGGTCTCTATGTCTGCCATGTAGATTATATGTAGATTATGGGGATTGATCTGGGTTGTCAGGCTTAGTGGCAGGTACCCTTACCCCTGAGCCATCTCACAAGCTCTAGACCCAGTTTTTTTCATGGGTGCTGGAAATTGGAACTCAAGCTCTCTGCTTATGCGGCATTTTGTCCCACTGAGTGATCTCGGCAGCTCCTGATCTTCTATTGGTAAAGTTGACAGTGAAGACTAACTTACTTTTCCCATCGGCTGGGGGCTTCTAATTAGGGGCAGAGCTTCTGTCTTACTTACCCAAGTGACCGGGGCAAATAGAAAGCCATGCTTTGTCCAGTGCGGCACAATGTCCTAGTAGTTTTGCTTTCCGGGTGGTTGCCAGCTACTGTTACTATTTTTCTGTACTTGCTTGACATAGTAGCCAGCAGGTCTCAGGTAGAATTGTAATATGGGACCCAGCAATGCCTTAACGACCTCGACCTCGGGCCTCAGGTGTGGGGGCCCTCAGGGCAGGCGGTTCATCCCTCCCAGCGGGCAGGCACATCTCGTTCATCCCTCCCAGCGGGCAGGCACATTTCCGCGGTACATCCCTCCCAGCGGGCTCCTTGTCCTTCCGGGGGCTTTCTTGCCTCTTAGGTGTGAGCCCCGCCCGCAAGCTGTGTCTCTGCTCTCCTAGCTCTGGAGGCTTCTCTCTCAGATGTTTCCTGCCCGCTGCAGCTCAGTTCCTGCGTCCTTATCTGTGTTCCCCATACTCTTCCTAGCCGTGTGTCTCTCGTGCTCCAGCTGTGCGTCCCTGTCCGTCCAGCTGTGTCCCCCTGTGTAGTCTTCGACAGACAACGAACTTCTTGGCTTAAGATGAGGTTGGGGGGTGTCTTGCTCCAGCTGGGGAGAAGCATTGTCCCTTTAGTCTGATTAATTCACTCCAGGTTCTGTTCTTTCCCAGGGTTCATCTTGAAGTAAATGGGGGTGGGGTGGGTAGAGAGGCAGAGGGTTTATGGCTGGCTACCCTTTCTTTTGGGGGGGGGTGTTTGGAGCTGGGCCAGCATCCCCAGAGAAGGGAAGGGTGACAGATGCCGGAACGCCTGTCTCTTTCCTCTTGCCAGGTACTTGCTGATGGGACCATCCTGAACTGCCTGACCTCCCTGAGGAAGGATAACACAGGCTATGACCTGAAGCAGCTGTTCATTGGCTCAGAGGGGACGCTGGGGGTCATCACTGCTGTGTCCATCCTGTGCCCACCCAGGCCCAAGGCTGTGAATGTGGCTTTCCTCGGTAGGCCCCCTCAGCCTTCTTCCGAGCCAGCTAGGGGAGAGTGGGCAGCTGCTCTGGCACGCGGGCATGAACTTGGAATGAGACACTGGTCCTCGCCTCTCTGCTTCCTGTCTGGAGACATGGGCCCGGCTCTCCAGGTGTCAGCGTAGCTTGAAACAGAAGCGATGGCCTGTTTCCCGTCAGGACACCTTCGTTCCAACACAGCCGAGGCTCTCTTCTTGTCCCACTGTGCCTGGATTTCAGAAGTGTGTCGTGTGATTCTGAGAAACAGTGGCAGAGTGGCAATTGCTATGGGGCAGTTGCTGTCTTTTCTCACTCACTCTGGCTCTCCACAGTTGGCTGTAGCAACTCCATGCATAGGACTCTCACACCATTCTGACGGCCTTTTCTGTGCGGCGAACGCGAGTCGTCTGTGGTCTGCCTTTGCTGCCTGTGGCTCGTGTTCTTAGTCTACCTTCGTTTTTTTAAATATTTATTTTTATTTTGTGTGTATCAGCGTCTCCCTGCAGGTATGTCTGTGCATCACATATATACATGGAGCCCACAGACGCCAGGACAGGGCGCCAGATCCCCTGGAACTGGAGTTACTGATGAGTGTGAGGTGCCGTGTGGGTGCCGGGAATTGAACCCAGGTCCTTTGCAAGAGCATCAAGTGCTCTTAACCACTGAGCCATCTCTTCTTGAGGATTGTTTGTCTAGCTTCTGCCTGAAGCTGACTCATTCGGTTGAGCTGAGTGAGTTCTGGAGGAAGATAGGCAGGCTTGACCCACCAAATCCTACCAGAGGAGGCTGGAGGTCTTACGGTCTTTTCTGTTATTGGTTCTTTTGATGTCCTTTTATCTATTTATTTATTTTATTTGTGTAGATATGTGCACATATACATGTGCGTGGGGTACACATTTATGTGTGTACTTGTGGAGTCCAGACAGGTAATGTTTCATTTTGTTTCTTGAGATAAGATTTTTCATTGCCCTGGTAACTGTTGATTAGACTAAGCCGGCCGGCCAGTGAGCCAGAGGTCCACCTGCCTCCATTTCCTCAGGGCGGGAATTCCAGGTGTATGCCATCATGGCTTTTCTTCTCTCTCTCTCTTTTTAAGCACATATGTTGTTTTACCTGCATGTACGTTGTTATGCCTGCATGCATGTCTGCACTGTGTGTGTGCAGTGCCAATGGAGACCAGAAGAAGGAGTCAGATTCCCTAGAACTAGGGTTATAGAGGGAACTGAACCCCGGCCCTTTGGAAAAGCAGCCAATGCTCTTAACCTCTGAGCCACCTCTCTAGCCCGATGCTTGACTTTTCATGTGGGTGTCAAGGATGAGGGTCAGGTCCTTCTGTTTGTCAGCCAGCTCATTACCACAGACTGGGCCATTTCCCCAGGGCCAACTTTCTATCTTTTTAAAGTCACAACATTGCTTATGGGCCGTTTCTTTAACTCTTCATCTGTCTGCTGAATCAGACATTTCCCAACCCCGTGTTCTCTGTAAATGCCTCTAAGATCATTTCTTGCAGTGGAGGACCTGGTTTCTCACAGTGTCTTGTCTGTGTGTTGTGAGCTACCTTGGGTTGTAAGCAGAGCCTTGTTCTCAGTTCTTGGTTTGGCCTAGGGTAAGGGTGGTTTCTTCTTGGAAGAAGTTGTATTACTTTTGCTAGGTGGTCCTGGGTCTTCTAAAGTCCAGGAATGTCACCTCCTACCACAGGGCTGCTGATTATCTGTCTGTGGATATTCTTAGTTCTCTTCTGCGTCTATACTTGGGAGGCAGCTACTCTGGGGCTGTGCTGTGGCTCCTGGCCCTGTAGCCCTGCAGAGATCTCAGGTGTCCATAGATAAGTGTCCAGTGAATTTCTGATACCAACTTAGACCTTAGTGCTGATGGGCGAGTGAAATGACCCACTTCTGATGACTCTTGGCTCTGGCCCCATGTTTACAGACTTGGCCAGGATGTGTCTCTCTGATTCCTTTTGGCATTCTGGGTGCTCTGTGGCAGTTCAGACATGGTGTCAGATCTCGAGACCTTGAGTGAACGTGCAGGCTGAGCTGTGGAGTGTTCCTGTAGTCATTCCACCTGCTGGGCTGGGTTGATGTGGCTTCTGAGAAGGGGTGACCTGGCCAGGTGATGGGTGAGGCCCTGCGTCCCGTGTCCTTCACTCTGCCGTGCCTGATGCTCGGTGTCCCATTGCAGGTTGCCCTGGGTTTGCTGAGGTTCTGCAGACATTCAGTACTTGCAAGGGGATGCTGGGAGAGATCCTGTCTGCGTTTGAATTTATGGACGCTGAATGCATGCATTTGGTTGGGCAGCACCTCCACCTGACCAACCCAGTACAAGGTACCTACCCCTGTGTGTGTTGGCAACACTGCCCTACTGCTTGGACACCATGGGACATGTTGGATGGCTCAGAAGTCCTGGCAATGGAGTGTCCCGGGGGTGGGGGGTGGGGGGGGTGGGGGGGTGGGGAAGGAGCACTGGGTGGCCATGGGTCATTGTGTATGAAAGCTCTGCTGTCTTTAACACTTTGTTCAGTCTACAGCAGGAGGAACTGTTGTTATTATAGAAGAAGCATTAATGTGGTGTTAAGGGGACAATGCCCCTCAGTAAATTAGTAATGCACATTTAATTTTTTGAAAGTTTAAACAGTAAGGTCTTGTGGTAGAAATTATGGCCTTTAGCATATAGTAGCCATGTCTGAGGTGATCATCTACCAATAGGTGGTTTCTCTGGGGGGTTCTGGAGCTTTGTAAGTGTTGTGGGATATTTGATTGCACTATGAAACTTTGAGACTGTGTAGTAAAATTAGCCTTGGATTGGGGGCAGGGCGGTTACTAGTTGACAAGAATTAGCCAGAGTGAGTACAGAGGACCCCGAAGACTGGTACAGAGGGGCCCAGGAGGGAGAAGGGAGGGACTTAGAGATTCATGGCTTCTCTGATCTAGTACATTTTCACCCCAACGTCTGTATTTATTGGTAAATGGAACAACTTAGATAAAAACAATATTCAAGAGCTGGGCATTGGTGGTGCATGCCTTTAATCCCAGCACTTGGGAGGCAGAGGCAGGTGGATATCTGTGAGTTCCAGGCCAGCCTGGTCTACAGAGCGAGTTTCAGGACAGGCTCCAAAGTACACCCTGTCTCGAAAAACCAAAAACCAAACCAAACCAAACCAAACCAAAAATTAATATGCAAGAGTAGACAAGGCAGGTGTGTTTACGTCATTGATCTAGGCTGTTCTTTCTGCTGAGAGCCCCGCAGTGATGGCGAGTCAGTGGCAAGGTATCCAGCAGCTGCTGCAAGACAAGAAGCAGGCAGCCAATAAGGTGGTCAAGGCCCACAAGAAAAAGAACTGGAGGCTGAAGCAGGCAGAGACTGAACAGTACCGCCTGCAGAGGGAGGAGTTCAAGGCCAGGGAAGCTGCAGCACTGGGGTCCCACGGCAGTTGTAGCAGTGATTTGTCCTCCCTAACTACTTCGAGCAGAACAGAGATGGAGTCCCGGCTGGCCTTTGTGTGTGACATCCGGCCAGAAATCCATGAACACTGCAGCATAGACGATGTGGGTTGGCACGGGAGACATCCTCACAGAGTGGGAAACCCTCCACAGAGCTCCAGTTCTGTTCTGGAAGGCCTTACATTATTTCTCTATGCTGTCGTAGATCCCTTCACTGTTTGAGAGTATCAAATCTAGTTCTTTGTACAACTTAGTAAGTCCCTGAAGTTTCATCTTTTTACCTTGTGTGTCTTTAAGGAGTATATGTTTCCTGCATGTGTGGGCAAGCAGGTATGTCTATTGACTTTTCCTTTATTAGTCTAGTAGGAAAAAAAAAAAAAAACAACAAACACAATTCTTTGTGCAAGCAGCAGGCGTCACTATTGATTTTTTCCTTTATTAGTCTAATAGAAAAAAAAAAAAAACAAGTTCTGAGAAGAAAGAAGGGGAGTAAATTGTTCCCTTTCAACTTTCTTAAAGGCCAGGGGTGTTAGCCATGAAAAAGTAGTAAATAGTGTTTGTAAGTCCTGTGAAGCAGAAGCCAGTCCATTCTGGATAATTTAGGACAGTGAATATGCTTGTTCAGACTGCTGTTAGTGTATCTTAACCCAAAGACTAGATGCCAGGGCTCAGGAACATTTTACATATTATTTGGTGTGCTTGTAACCATTTAAAAAAGAGCAGAGAAGCCAGCTCTTGGAGCCCGCCGTTGCTTTGCTGTGCCAGCCCTGTCCCTGAGGCTCTTGGGAGGTGTTCAGCTGGGCCCCGATACAAAGCTGAGAGTGAACAGGGTGAGGCATCAAGCAGAGGGCCCCCTTTGGTCTGTTTTCTCTGCCAGCAGAAACCTTACATTTAAACAGAGTGGAATTTAGCCTGCCTGCATGCGTGTACCCATAGGCCACCCCAGGCACCCAAAGAGCTGCTGCCTTTGCCTCGGGACCCAGAGTGCAGTGCTTCTAACTCTGGATGCCAGCAGGCGGGGCCGGGGCTTACACTACATCTCCCGCTCCTTGCAGAGAGTCCATTCTATGTCCTGGTTGAGACGTCAGGCTCCAGTGCAGGGCATGATGCTGAGAAGCTGACCAGTGTCCTGGAGCAGGTGCTGAACTCTGGCCTGGTGAGCGATGGCACGATGGCTACCGACCAGAAGAAAGTCCAGGTGACATAACAGTGCTCCCCACCTTCCTTTCCTCCTAGCTGCACAGCTAGCTAGGGTCTTCTCTGTCCAGCAGCGATCCATGCGGCGTGTGTAAAGCTGCAGCTGGCTTTGTAGTGCAGATGGAAAGCCTCTTTGTGGTGAAAAGTGTGTTCTTGCTATCTAGGTCATTTCACTACCATTAGCAATACACGCTTCCCCTCATTTCCCCCCAAGGCTACATGGTGAATAGATGTGCATGGCTGACTGTGTGCTGGCTGTAAGTCCCCCACAGACTTGTCTATAGAGTGTGGAGAGGCAAGAAGAACTGTAAGGGCCATGGAAGGCAAGCCTGAAGGCCTAAGAAGTCCTGGGGGAATAGGGTGCCTGAGGAACAGGCCTTACTGTACTGTCAGGAAGCCATTTGTCTTCTTGGGGGTGGGGGTGGGGGAGAGAGACAAAGGAACAGGAGGCATTTCTGTTTGGGAGCTGCTTATCACCTAAACTGGGAGTTTTATTTTCCTGGTGTCTGGTCCTGGTCCTGCTGTCTGCAGTATGGTGAGATGCCAGCAGAGGGCAGAGAGGCCTCAGGGAGCACCCCCCCCCCCCCCACACACACACAGTTGGTCCTTGATGAGAGGCAGAGAGAGGCAGAGGCAGCTCTGTGAGTTCAAACCCAGCCTGGTCTACAGAGCGAGTTCCAGGACAGGCTCCAAAGCAATACAAAGAAACCCTGTCTCAAAAAACCAAAAAGAAAAAAGGAAGAAATACATGGATTCCTAGAGACAGCCTGTTAGTTATTCCTATTTTTCTTTCTTTTTTTGCTTTTGTTTTGTTTTTTTTTTTTCGAGACAGGGTTTCTCTGTGGCTTTGGAACCTGTCCTGGAACTAGCTCTGTAGACCAGGTTGGTCTCGAACTCACAGAGATCTGCCTGCCTCAGCCTCCTGAGTGCTGGGACTAAAGGCGTGCACCACCACTATCCGGCTCTGATTGATAAATATATATATTTTATTGTATTTTAAAAGCTTTTTTCTTTTTGGCTTTCAAAATGGTTTCTCTGTGTAACTTTAGAGTCTGTCCTGGAACTCACTTTGTAGACCAGGCTGACCTTGAACTCAGAGATCCACCTGGGATCAAAGGTGTACACCACCACTGCCTGGCTAAAAGCTTTTTTCATATAGTTATGGTTGTTTTGTTAGTTGGTTGGCTTTTAGATTTTTTTTTTTTTGAGACAGATTCTGAGATAGCCTTAGCTGGCTTTGAACTTGTTGTAAAGCTGGGGCGATCTTGAACTTCTGATTCTCTGTCCTCCACTCCACGAGAGATTAGATGTGCTTCCAAGCCTGGTTTATGTGGTTCTGATGATCCAACCTAAGGCTTCATTTCATGTTGCTAGCTAAGAACCGTACCAGCTGATCTGTATACTAGCCCCACGGTTCATGTTTATTGAAGTATAGGTAATGACACTACTTCATGTCAAGGGTGTTCGGGGAATGTGGCAGCCCTTGTGGCCGATTTTATTCCGTGAGGCCGCCCTTCCACCGCAAATGGATTTTTGGGGCTGGTGGTGAACATGGTACTGTCCACCTACATTTGGCCTTAGCTTCCTCCTTCATCCTGATGTGGTAGGTTTCTGCCTGGTGGTAACTCTGCATTGGTTCCTGATGGCAGAGCTGCTCACTCTTGAGCCCTCAGGATCCTCATGTCCCCATCATTTCCCCGCTGGGTCCCCTTTGGGGGTTCCTAGCAAATGTCTGGGAGAGACAAGTGTCGCAGCATCCTGCTCGACACTTAACTGGGAATGAGGTCCTGGGGAGTCCCGAGTCCCCTGCCCTCTGCTCCTTTGTTTTTTCCTCCAGAAGTCCTGAGTTCTCTTTTTAAATTTATTAGTGTGTGTGCACGTGTACATGCGTATGTCCATGTGTGTACCTGTGTTATGGCATGTGTACAGAGTCCAGGGGACAACTTTGTGGAGTCATTTTTCTTCTTTGGCCATGTGGATTCTGGGTATTGAACTCGGGTTGCCAACCTTACACAGCAAGTGCCTTTACCTGCTGAGCCATCCTTCTGGGATTTTTTTTTTTGTTGTTGTTTTGTTTTTGTTTTTTTAAAAAAAACTATTACAGTTTGTGTTTTGGCAAATGTGTTGAGGTCAGGACAACTTTGGGAATTGGTTCTCGTATCTTACCTTAGGTTCTAGGCATTGAATGAAGCCATCCAGCTGGCCACAGCAAATGCTTTAACCCCAGCGCTGGCCTGTCCTAAGAAAGTGGGCCTTGTGTGGATCTAAAGACATCCTGAGTGTCATGTTTTGAGGAGACTGTTACATGACCTTTCCAGGAAGACAAAGAGATGTATGACTTCAGACAGGAGGATAAAGAGTCAAGTCTAGCCTGGCGAGATAAATGAATTTATTGGGATTATTTAGAGAAGCATGTCTGACTTGTGGGAAGTAAATGCCTCAGAAAGTCTGAATCTCTTGCCTACTAAAAGTCTACCTATGCAAACAAATTCAGTGTACTACTTAGCGTTGAAGCCTCGGGTGATTGTTAGCTCAGACAACATAGGAACAAACAAGAATCTGCCTTTGCTTTTTTCTTTTTTAAGATCTATTCATTTTTATTTTACATGCGTGTTTTGCCTGCGTGTGTGTGTGTGTGTGTGTGTGTGTGTGTGTGCACTACACACCTTGTGCCTGTAGAGGGTGCCAGATCTCCTGGAACACATATGGGTGGTTGAAAAGAACCAGGGTCCCCTACTGCAGTCCCAAATGCCCTTAACCACCGAGTCATCTCTCCAGCCACTGTCCTTGCTTTTACGAAGATTCAGTTGGTCTTCATTGTGACATTGTTAACCATATGGATTATATCTTACTCCTGTCTCCTCCCCGCTACCCGATCTCAGCACCTCTTTCTTCCCATGGGTCCCCTTCCTTGCCCCTAAGAGCTTCTCTTGTGTGTTCATGCCACATGTACATATGTATACATGTGTACATACAGTTAAATATAGATTCTACACATGAGAGGAAATGTTGACTGCGGCCTGGCACATAGAATAGCTAAATACTGGCTGATCTTGGTACAGAGGCCTCTGACTGCTTATGTGGACTGCTCCGGTCCTCACCCTGCTGGAGGCTCACGACAGACACCAAGCTCCACGTGTCCCTTAAGTCTTCCGACACACGCTGGGTGTCTCTGTGACTTATGAGGGCTAAGTACCCCGGTGACTGGGCTTCAGCAGTGACTTGGTGCTGAAGCTCGCACCGGTGCAGAGAATGCCCAGTCAGGCTTGCGTCACGAGACTCCCTGGAGGGGCAGCACAGGCAAGGGGCACAGGGCGATGCGACGGGAAGGTAGGAAGATACCGTCTAAGGCTTTTGTGGGAGAGTGTGCATGTTCTAGAGGTGGGGGAGGCTAGGACGGGGGCAGGCTGGGGATAGTACTCCTGGTGGCTGCAGGACAATAGGGAGCATCACAGTACAGTATCTACCACCTTCCTCCCAGAGCTGGATGTGTCTGCGGTGGGGATTGGCGAGTAGGCCGTGTGGGGGTCAGGTGCAGAGTGACCAGAACAGCTATAAAAGTTGGGGGAACCAAAACCAACCAACCACGCCTTTAATGCCAGCACTTGGGAGGCAGAGGCAGGGGGATCTCTGTGAGGTTGAGATCCACCTGGTCTACAGAGCGAGTTCTAAGACATGGAAAGAAAGTCGAGAGATTTGGGGAGATTTGGACTTTGACTGTAGCCTCAGTGTTGGGGAGAGGCTGTGGTTTTATTATTCAGGGTTAATCTGGCATGAAGTGACTCAGAAAAGGAGGAGGGTCTGTGGAGATGGCTCCGTCAGCAAGTTACTTGCTGTGCAAGTAGGATGGCTTGAATTTGATTTCTAGAATTCATGTAAAAAGTTGAGCATAAGGAATGTGCTTCTGATCAGAGAGGCGGAGACAAGCAAATCTCTGTGGCCTACTGGCTAGCTAGCCTAGCCTTGAGTTCCAGGCTGTTCAGAGACCCTTGAGGGCATTTGAGGATGCTTTCTGAAGAACGATGCTCAGGGTCGTCCTCACACCTTCACATGTAGTACATACACTCACACACATACACACACATACACATACACACATACATACATACACTCACACACATACACACATACATACACACATACACACAGATACATACATACATACATACACACACACATACACACACACATACACACACATACACACAGATACATACATACATACACACAT